>NC_051224.1:40498704-40858704 GCF_015220715.1 Pygocentrus nattereri
ATTGATAATGTGTCAGAACATAAAAGTAAATATAGTAAAAGGGTGAAGTGTTGGGGCTACATGACCTCCTCCTCCTCCTCTGTTTCTTTTCCTCCACACATTCAAGGCTAAAGGAAATTACACTTACAAGCTGAACTTCTGGTTTTGTCGATATGAATTCTCTGTGCAGGAAGTGTCACTGCAGGACGTGAGAAAAGAGATCCGATTCTGCCAGAAGGTGAAGCTGCCCGTGATCGGCGTGGTGGAGAACATGAGCGGCTTTGTGTGTCCCAAATGCAAGGCAAGTCCTCCTCCCGCTCCCCCTCCACCCTGCCCCCTCCAAAAATAAACAAGCAGACTTGCCTTAGAACTAGACCTTTTAGAACCATAACCTTTCTAAACGCAAGCCTTCAGCTTGGCTTGACTTTATTTTTATCATTGTCTAACGATGAATATATAGTGAGTTCAGAACCAGCTCATGTAGGAACTTTCTGTGAGGGGCTTTTAGAGGGGGACGTCTGGTTCCCATCACCACCACTGTGAGCAGCTCTGACTTGGTGAGTTTATCTAGAACAGACGTTTCACACCAAACCGCTCTGACCTGCTCTGTTTACATCTTAACTACTAAATTATGTCACGTTGTGAAAAATGAGAGATGATGATTATTGAGCGCAGCTTCAAATCGGAACTGATTGATCGCTGCCCTGATAGCAGATTTTCCCTTTAAGACTGTTCATTCAAAGTAGCAGAACTTTTCTGTAGGGACTGCTTCAGTGGTGGTGGCTGGCTGTCTTACCAGAAGGGTGACCGCGCTTCACCGGAGGGTGGCACTGGACCTCCTCTGGCCACCCTTTAGCTAAGCCCGTGCTCGGAGCTCCTCACTGTGTGTTGATTAATGAACAGGTGTTTATTGATCTTGAAACATATCCCTTTGATTAATATCAGCTCCTCGCTCTCTTTTCTCACAGAATACCTCCCAGATCTTCCCTCCAACCACGGGAGGAGCCCAGAGGATGTGCGAGGAGCTCGGGCTGACGCTGCTGGGCAAAGTGCCTCTGGACCCGCGGATCGGTACGGGAGTAACTCCCTCACATCACGACTGTTCTGTTCAGTTGAGCTTCTTTTTAAAGGGCCCGTACCATGAAATATGGAATCTCTCTCCTTTTTTTTAAAGGAAAGAGCTTTGGTTTAGTATGGAAACAACGATGAATCATATTCACACATTCAAGACATACACCGGTCAGGCGTAACATTCTGACCACCTCCTTGTTTCTCCACTCATTGTCCACTTAATCTTATACTCTGTTACCCTGTTCTTCAGTGGATCAGACACAGAGTGTTTAAACACTGTGTCCACTCACTGTCCACTCTATTAGACACTCCTACCTTGTCGGTCCACCTTGTAGATGTAAAGTCAGAGACGACAGCTCATCTGCTGCTGCACAGTTTGTGTTGGTCATCCTTTAGTCCTTCATCAGTGGTCACAGGACGCTGCCCACTGGACGCTGCTGGCTGGATATTTTTGGTTGGTGGACTATTCTCAGTCCAGCAGCGACACTGAGGTGTTTAAAACCTCCAGCAGCGCTGCTGTGTCTGATCCACTCAGACCAGCACAACAGGGGTGGGGCCTCATCTGTCTATCAGCCCTCTATTGAATAGCATTATTATTTCATATAAAATTTCTACATCAGTGCAGTGGAATCACCTCCTTCACAGTAATGCATACAGACATAAAACCGATGGTTCTTCAGTGGTTCTATAAAAAGAAAATGGTTCTCCATAGAACCATGAACGTTCAAAGAAACGAAATTGGTTCTTCGGATTGATGTGGAATGTACTGTAGATGGTTCTATATAGAACCTTTTTGAAATAGGTTCTATATAACGCCAAAAAGGGTTCTTGTATTGTTACAAGCTTGATGTTGGAACCACAGCAGAACCCTTTTTGGTGTTACGTAGAACCATTTTCAGAAAGATTCTATATAGAACCATCCACAGCACACTGCAGTCTGACTCACTCCGTCACGATGGAGAAGAACCCTTTAACTATGCTGTGTTCATGGTTCTATGTATTCTACATATGAAGAACCATCTTTTTGAGGGTGTAGATGTCGGTGGATGTCGGTGGGGCTGAGATGAGGACGTCACGTACTGTGCTGCGTAGCTCAGCACCGCGGGCATGGCGGTTTTCCCTGTTCTGTTTTTGTGTGAGAAGCTTCCTCGCTGGTGGTTTTCCAGCTTCGAGGAGCTTTAAGATTGAATGAAAAATGAATCATATTTTAAAAAAAATATCTGAAGTGCTGTCCTGATGAGTCTCCTCACAGTACTTGGAATGCGAGAGGGAAGGAGGCTGCTGCCAGCAGTTTCCACTTCCCTCTCTCCGGCAGGTTCCTCATTCCGAGTTAGTGTTTCTTTCTCTGTGTTTTGAAGGGAGGAGCTGTGACGAGGGAAAGTCGTTCCTGAATGAAGTACCAGACTCTCCTGCGGCTGCAGCCTATCAGACCATAGTGCAGAGTAAGACCACGTTCTAACAGATGTGTGCACTTCCCTGTGCGTGTGTGTGTGTCACACGGGTCGCTCCAGGTCAGGTTATCCCGGGTTCAGAGCAGCGAGCACTGCATCTGAGGAACCTCAGACTGACTGACCGACCAAGAACCTTCACTGGGTGCAAATACAAACAGCCATTAGTGATACGCCAAACCAGTACAGATGTGCTATTCAACCCCATCGCTTTATTCCTCTCTCTCTCTCTCTCTCTCTCTCTCTCCCTCCCTCCCCCCTTCTCTGTCTCTCTCTCTCTCTCTCTCTCTCTCTCTCTCTCTCTCTCTCACCCCTTCTCTGTCTCTCTCTCTCTGTCTCTCTCTCTGTCTCTCTCTCTGACTCTCTCTCTCTCTCTCTCACCCCCTTCTCTGTCTCTCTCTCTCTCCCCCTTCTCTGTCTCTCCCCCTTCTCTGTCTCTCTCTGTCTCTCTCTCTCTCCCTCTCCCTCCCTCCCCCCTTCTCTGTCTCTCTCTCTCTCCCTCTCACCCCCTTCTCTGTCTCTCTCTCTCTCCCCCTTCTCTGTCTCTCCCCCTTCTCTGTCTCTCTCCCCCTTCTCTGTCTCTCTCTCTCTCTCTCTTTCTCTCTCTGTTGCTCTCTCCCTCTCCCCCCTTCTCTCTCTCTCTCTCTCTCTCTCTCTTTCTCTCTCTGTCGCTCTCTCTCTCTCTCTCTCCCCCCTTCTCTGTCTGTGTCTCTCTGTCTCTCTCTCTCTCTCTCTCTCTCTCTGTGTCTCTCTCTCGCTCTCTGTCTCTCTCTCTCGCTCTCTGTCTCGCTCTCTCTTTGTGTCTCTCTGTCTCGCTCTCTCGCTGTGTCTCTCTGTCTCGCTCTCTGTCTTGCTCTCTGTCTCGCTCTCTGTCTCGCCCTCTGTCTCTCTCTCTTGCTCTCTATCTCGCTGTGTCTGTCTCTCTCTCTCGCTGTGTCTCTCTGTCTCGCTCTCTGTCTTGCTCTCTCGCTGTGTCTCTCTCTCTGTCTCTAAACCTAAACCTGGTCTGCACAGCATTCTGAATCCTCTAATGGCTTGATCCCTGTCACTGAAACCGACTCAGTCAGTCATCATTTCCTCTCATTGTTACACACAGCCTTGATTTTCAAAACATCATAAGCGTTAAAGAGCTACAATACAGGACTGAACAGTTGGCGGAAGTGGTCCGATGCCCTGGGCAGCCCATGTTACAACAGCAGCTGCTTTTAGTAGGTGGGAAATAAAAGCAACATTTGCTATTTGACATACAGTGGTCCCAAAAGTATTCGGACGCTTTAGCCATGGGTAAACTTTTAATAAAATTCTTAATAAAATGATCAATAGAATAACATTTGTTTCAGAGAAAAGCATTTGTAGCACAACGTCAGACTTGTGGTGGACTCCAGCCTGTAGAAGAGCTCCAGCCAGGCTGCCCTGAGGGTGCAGAGCACCGAGTCTCTTACAGTGGCGTCAGTGAGCTTTTGTTCACTGATGGCATTATGAGCTCAAAAGTGTACCGAGACATTTTAGATGCAAACCTGCAGAATTCTGCAAAGCAACAATGGCCTGCAGCTCACGGGCACCTTTTGAAAGGGAAATGATGGTGTTGGATGTCACTTCGGTTGACATTGTGTCCCACAGTGAACCTAATGCATAGTTAACCTCTTAAAACCTCCGGCTTATTATTCAGGGACCACAGGGACTTCAGTGCAAACTTCTTAGATTATGGAATTATTCTGTAATCTTAGATTACAGATTAATACAGTATACAAATAAACAGTCCATGGTGGTTGTTCTGTGTGTGGAGCTTAAGCATTTCTAAAGCTGTCCAGGAGGAAGGTCAGCATTAACGTTTACCATCCGATACCTACTTTATATAATCACTCCTTCGTTAAATTCAATCGGGGTGCAATTTTATTCTTTTAACCGGCATATTTAACTTTACTGAAAGCAACGCATCGTTTTTACGTTTTACTGTGTTTATTTGTAACTGTGTGTATGAATATATACACCAATCAGGCGTAACATGATGACCACCACTTTGTTTCTACACTCACTGTCCACTTTATCAGCTCCACTTACTGTATAGCTGCACTCTGTAGTTCTACAGTTACAGACTGTAGTCCATCTGTTTCTCTGATACTCTGTTACCCTGTTCTTCAGTGGATCAGACACAGCAGTGCTGCTGGAGTTTTAAACACTGTGTCCACTCACTGTCCACTCTATTAGACACTCCTACCTTATCGGTCCACCTTGTAGATGTAAAGTCAGAGACGACAGCTCATCTGCTGCTGCACAGTTTGTGCTGGTCATCCTCTAGTCCTTCATCAGTGGTCAAAGGACGCTGCCCACAGGACGCTGCCCACAGGACGCTGCCCACAGGACGCTGCCCACAGGACGCCGCCCACAGGACGCTGCCCACAGGACGCTGTTGGCTGGATATTTTTGGTTGGTGGACTATTCTCAGTCCAGCAGCGACACTGAGGTGTTTAAAAACTCCAGCAGCACTGCTGTGTCTGATCCACTCAGACCAGCACAACACACACTAACACACCACCACCACGTCAGTGTTACTGCAGTGCTGAGAATGACCCACCACCCAAATAGTACCTGCTCTGTGAGGGTCCATGGGGGTCCTGACCACTGAAGAACAGGGTAACAGAGTATCAGAGAAACAGATGGACTACAGTCTGTAACTGTAGAACTACAGAGTGCAGCTATACGGTCAGTGGAGCTGATAAGATGGACAGTGAGCGTAGAAACGAGGAGGTGGTCAGAACGTTAGGCCTGATCTGTGTGTGTGTCTGGAGAGGGAGAGAAGGACATGCATGTTTTTAAACTAATTTAAATGGGGTAGTAGAGAGTTTCACTTCACATCTGCTTTGCATGTATTTTTTTTGCTTTTTACATATTAGCAGAAGTGCTTGCTGAATGAAGCCACGGACCTTGAATGCCTCTTCCCTGTGACTGAGCTGTTCATCTGGTCTGTGCAGAATGCCTTGATTTTTTCGCCTCTTCCCTACCCAAACTCCCACAATGCCGTGAAAGGCCTAAATCCTGGCACTGCTTCCAGCTCTGAACACAGTTACGTTTTCGGTTCGGATCATAATCAGAATCATTTCCTGCCTTTGTTTTTTAAAGTTTAAAAGGATATCGCCGTAAGAAATTCCCAGGCCATGCCAGCAGGAGATGATGACTCGAGGTGCGTTGGGGTTCGAGACGTTAGACTCACAGAATTTCAGCCTGAAAGGAAACAAGTGAGCAAAACGGATAGTTTGGAAACAGCAGCCTTAATGCAGTAAAGGAATACAACCTTGGCTTCGCAGCCTTACCTGGGTGACTCTGCCAGGTTTGCTGCAGTCATGCACAGTCATTACTGTCAAGTCAAGAGGCTTTTGTTGTCATTCCGTCTATGTACAAGTCCACAGTGGAGTGCAGTTACGTTCCTCCAGGAACATCGCGGAGCAACAAGGAGCAGAATAGCACAACGTGAAAACGTGCGGACGTGAGTGTGCACAACGATAAACTGGAGACAGTACAGAAAATGTGATAAATTAGACAGACATCAGACACAGTAAACAGACAGGACAGCGCAGCCCGACACAGCAGTCATTCCTGAGCGTGAGGTCGTGGAATGAGGTGCTGAGATATTTAACCTGTTGTGATCTGTTGGATAATATACAGAAACACAGCAGTTACTGAGGTATTAAAACACAGTGCTAGCAGCAGTGTACCAGTGTGAGGAGAGTGTGTGTGTGTGTGTGTGTGTGTGCACAGTGTGCGTGAGACCACACTACACGTTTCCACTGAGCATCTGTCCCATTTCAGAAGAGCTCAAGCCCAGAGAAGTTGGCAGCATTTCTGGATGTTGTTGCATAGGACAGCCTTAACTTGCATTTGTGGATGCAGCAATAAATTGTGTTCATTAGCAACAGTCACCTGCCATTTCTCAATGCAGGGGTCAAAGCTCACGGGAATTCAGTTGTGTTTTTTGGAGACTTTTTCTTTTGATGATAAGCACCGTAGAGAGCACCTATAATCCCGGCGAACTCTCGTTGAAAAATGCTGTTTCTAAAACTTTGGGATTCTTGCTGATGCACTTTTAGGAAAAGCAGCAGGCCTCAGCCCATCCTCGGCATGACGCAACCTTTTTTTTGGAATTGGGTTTGTAAGTTACAGATCATATTCCTTGAAAAACGTACCAAACTTGAGCTGGACTGCTTATTACTCTACTAAGCACACTTGCTGTACAAACTACAGACTGGCCAACTGTTTCAAGTTGTTTTGCCTCTTTCCCTTTAACGCTTGTCTTATCGCACATGGCGTTTCAGTTCTGTCCTTCAGACTGAAGGTCTTTCTGTGATGGATGTTCTTTGAAGCCGTCCTGAAAGTGACAGGAGTTTAGTAGGTTTGATTTTGTGCAGTACCTGCCAATAACGAGGCTAAACTCAAATACTCTACCAAACATTCCAGACCAACCTCGGGCTCGCGTGAAGCGGGTTGAACCTCTGCTGCACAAACAGTGATATGTTTCCCAACGTTCACTGAAGTTTTAACATAAAAAAAGCCACCACAGAAACGTCTAGTCTCTCTGTAGCTTAACGTGATGACTGGTGCCAAAGCAACACGGATCTAACGCTGTAAACCAAACCAGATATCCAGTAGACGATGCCCGTAAAACACGGTGACATTTTGCCTGACGGCGAACTGAAATGTACAGGTTAAAAGCTAAAAACATGAAGTAAATAATGAGGCTGGCTTTCTGGAAGTGCACTTTCTGTCTGGGTAACATTCTAATGCTTTTGGTCTGATTGTAGCAGAAGGAACCGGAAGGAAAGACTCTGTCTGGCTTGTAAGGGGGTATTTCAGTACAGCGCAGCACTCGAGAAGCACAGGCTCATTTACTGCGTAAACCTACTAAGCTGTAGAATCTCATCTGTTTAATGAACATAGTATAATGTAGAATTTACTTTGACTTTTATATCTCTGCCTAATTCTAGTCTACCTGTCTGTCTGTCTTTCTGTTTATCTACATGTCTTTCTATCTATCTACCTGTCTATCTGTCTGCCTACCTGTCTGTCTATCTATCTATCTATCTATCTATCTATCTATCTATCTATCTATCTATCTGTCTATCTATCTATCTATCTATCTACCTATCTATCTATCTATCTATCTATCTATCTATCTATCTATCTATCTATCTACCAGTCTACCAGTCTATCAACCTGTCTATCTGCCTGTCTACCTGTCTGTCTATCTATCTGTCTATCTATCTATCTGTCTACCTGTCTACCTGTCTGTCTGTCTGTCTGTCTGTCTGTCTGTCTGTCTATCTATCTATCTATCTATCTATCTATCTATCTATCTGTCTGTCTGTCTGTCTGTCTGTCTGTCTGTCTGTCTGTCTGTCTGTCTGTCTGTCTGTCTGTCTGTCTGTCTGTCTGTCTATCTATCTATCTATCTATCTATCTATCTATCTATCTATCTATCTGCCTACCTGTCTGTCGATCTATCTGTCTACCTGTCTGTCTATCTTTCTGTTTATCTATCTATCTATCTATCTATCTATCTATCTATCTATCTATCTATCTATCTATCTATCTGTCTGCCTACCTGTCTGTCTATCTGTCTGCCTACCTGTCTGTCTATCTTTCTGTTTATCTACATGTCTTTCTATCTATCTACCTGTCTATCTATCTGTCTGTCTTGCAGTCTCCATAGACCAACAGTGGGAGTGGAGGGTCTCACTGAAGCGCTCAGTGACTTTAAACGTGACACTGTTATAGGATTCCGCCTCTGCCACAAGTTAGTTTATGATATTTCTGTCCTGCTAGATCTGCCCCAGACAACTGTAAGTGCTATTATTGTGAAATGGAAGCATCTAGGAGCAACAGCAGCTCATCCACGAAGCGGTAGACCACACAAACTCACAGAGTGGAACCTCCAAGTGCTGAATCACTCACTTCCAAAAAGAGTTACAAATTGCAAAAGAACTGAGCATCAGGAGCTTCACAAAGTGGGTTTCCATGGCTGAGCAGCTGCACATAAGCCTAAGATCAAAATGCGCAATGCCAAATATCTGATGGAGGGGTGTAAATCGCCGCCACTGGACTCTGGAGCAGTGGAGACGTATTCTGTGGAGTGATAAGTCAGCTTCTCTATCGGTCAGTCTGATGGACGGGTCTGGGTTTGGCGAATGCCAGGAGAACGTTACCCGCCTGACTGTGAAGTTTGGTGGAGGACGGAGAATGATATGGGGCAGCTTTTCAGGTGTTGATCTAGAACCCTTAGTTCCAGTGAAGGGGAATCTTAATGGGGGTGAGTTCCGTCTGAAAGACTTCTCCTTATTCTGATGTTCTATTACTGTAGATGGAAAGTTCCACCACCCAAAGTCTTCCAAAGTATCAACCATTTCATGCTAGAAGATGAAGTACACACTATTTTTTCCAATGCGGTGGGTCTTCTGCCTGGAAAATCTACCAAAACCACAGAGATGGTTTTGTATGTTGACGGTGTTTTTTTTTCTCAGCGGAGGACAAAAAACAAATTCACAGCGTAGCACCTGTAACGGTGGAAATCACCAAGGAATCCGGTGTACAGTAAATCCAGTCCAAATATGGCTTTTGACCTTTTGTCAGTTGGGTACCTCTTGGAGGAACATCACTTCTATTATAATTATCACCTTTAATGTAATAATGCTAATAATTAAAATAATAAAAAATATATCTATTTATAGAGCACTTTTCATACCAGTGGCAGTGGCAGAGTGCTTTATAGAGAGCGGAGAAAGCTTAATACTGATAGTCGAAACTTAGAGTATTACTTTAATGAAAAGATAAACATCAATGAAACATAGGATTGGAATTGAGCGCCGAGTTAGAGACATGTTCATTAAAAATGAGCTCTGAGCTTGACTGTCTAATAAAAGGGGAACTGAATGAGGAAAAATCTGATTAAAAGCTCCAGAGAACATATGGCTCCTAACAACCACCTGGAAGAGCTGGTCGACCCCAAAACTGCCCCCATCAGATAAACAGCACTGAAAGCTTTGATCTCTGAGAGAGAGGAGAAGATCAAGCTGCTTCAGATCTGAAAACATCCACAGGTGTTTCTGTCCATCCTTCCACTGTGAGAAGACCACTCAGCGCTGTGGGTCTGAAAGGACGTGTAGCTGATCAAGAAGAACCTCACTGAGAAAAGGAGACGGACACATCAAACAAAGAAGCTGGACGATGGACTGACCACCCCAGAGTCCAGACCTCAACACCACTGAATGGGTTTGATCATCAACCAGCTTCTCAGACTGAGCTTTGGAGGCGTGTCTGCAGGTTCTTTGAGGAGCTGAAAGTGAGGATCCTGAGAAGAATGGAAGCTGGAATGAAGGGAGGGAGTGAAGCAGAATCACTTTGTTAGGTGTGTCACACATACAAGGAATGTGTCATGGTGAGTCACACATGAAGTGCAACAGCCTTAACAGACCAGACGAGCACACAAACCTGTGTCAACAAGCATTTCTCTAAAGGACGAATAATATATTATATAATAATATGTAATATAAAAATATTATAAATACAGTAGAATAGTAAAGATGTGAAAGGAGCTAAAGATGCCATGTAAATATCTGTAGATGCAGCACTGTGTGAACGTTTCCCTCAGCAGTGAGTTTATCACAATATACATTAGAATAAAGTCGTATTCATAATTCAAATAAACAGAAAAACTATAAAAAGTAACAAGAATTTCTCGGGTCCATATTTTTCCTGGACACCTTCACAGCCGCCACAGAGACTCGTTAATATCATCAATTACATCATGAGCTCAATTTACTGAGCACTGATTGGTCAAACCAGGAGCTGCTTTTTAACTACATATAATACTGGGCTTCCTCGAGGAGCGGCTTGGAGATGGGTCAACACCCACACCAACATCCAGAACATCACTAATATTTATTTATATAATCATTATTAATACTCTATAAATTTAGTTTATTCAAATATTAACACTTTTCTCAGCAAATAAACACAAACTACACAAATAAACACATTTTGAAAACGTGTCTGGGTGCCTAAGACTTTCACACAGTGCTGTATGCAGACATGAATATAGAGTGATACACTAAACTCTATATTACAAAAATGTAATATTCTGTTTATTTGTTGTATAATTTATTATGTGTGTTTTCTGCTGCTGAAAAAATGAATAACTTGGTCTTAATAGCTGTCCTGAAATTAAATAAACGAAAGATAGGGTTTCACTTTTGCAGTAGCGTGACTAAAACTGGGACTGAATCTTTATTAGTTAAACCAACAGGCGGCAACACGCGGCTCTTTCACTGCCCTGTCGTGGCTCCACAGCTGAATCAGATCAGCAGGTAATAATAAAATAATCCTCCTCTACAGTAAAATAAAGCTCTGCTGATCCTTCAACACAGTTTAACAGTAAATGGGCTTAAACGCTGGAGTTAATGTAGAACTGCTGATTCACCCTTTAACCCTGAAGATCAGCGCAGACGGCTGGTCACCATAGCAACACAGACAACAGTCTCGCCCAGCTAGTAGCTACGAAACGGCAAAGAGAGAGATTTAAGACGGACATCGATAATTTGGAGACGATTGGAGTTAATGCAGAACTGCTGATTCACCCTTTAACCCTGAAGATCAGCGCAGACAGCTGGTCACCATAGCAACGGATAGTACCTAGATAGTAGCTAACTGGACTTATTAGTGTTTATAATCAGTCCAGCTGGTTTCCTGATACGTTTAATCTGCAGTGAGAAACTGACGAACTCTAAAAAGTCGTGAAGTCGCTTCTCCTTCACCAGCTTCTTGTTTGAATTGTCCCATTCCACCTTAAATGGTGCAGCAGTTACATTCTGGTAGCTCAGGCACTATTTAAGGTGGAACGGGGAAATTTGAACAAGAAGCTGGTGAATAAGAAGCGACTTCAGCCTCGTAAAAAGTCGAACGTTGAGAGACGTTTTAGAAGAAACTGATCTACTTCTGTGGAAGAGTTTCCTGCTGGAGATGCGAGAAAAGCAGCTGAGCTGAAGCTCAAAGCAGAGCAGAGTGAGTCTGAGTTTTTGTTTATCATGTTTAGCCTATTCTAGTACATTATATTGACATATTTTCAGCGAAGATGGTAAAATGTAACTTCAAAGAAATGGATGTACATTGTTGTGGCTCATTAGGTGGTTAGATTTTTGTTGAGAGGGAAAAAGCTCTTCTTAACGTTTGGCTTTCCGACCAAAAACTTTTTAACTTTTTAAGTAACTGTTGCTGCAACAGGGTATTGAGTGTCACGAGGCCCGTGACCGGGGAAGTACCACTGAATATTGTGTCTGCCGTGTGGTTAATGTGGTACTTACCAGTGTGCTTGTAGGCCATGTGGGCCACCATGTGACCAGCTATGTTATAGTAATATATACATTTTAACCCGCCAAATCAGAAATTCCCAACTCTGTGTTTTCTTTTCATCTTCTAAACGTTTCCTATCAACAAACAGATTTAGAACAGCAGCCCAGGAAGGAGTCAGTGCAGAGTGTGTGAGTGGGGGTGTGGGGTGTATTGTGGCTTCTGGTCCTACATGTATAATCCGGTTTGTGCAGGGCTGCAGCGAAGATAATGAAATGACTGTTTGATCAGCGCGCAGGGGTTTGGAAAGTCAGGGTGGTCTTCAGAGTGGGAGGAAAATACCGTTATTTTCGGCATTTGTTGCACTGTAGGTACTTGCCTACGGTTTGTACAGAGCACGTGACTGTCAGTGAGGCACTGATGGGCAAGAGAAATGGAACAGCAGTAGTTTGAAGATGAACGACGAGCAAAAATAATTGCCTCCTTTCTGATTTTCACAGTAACTGGCTGTTTGTCACTGTGAATATTTTGAAATCTAATTTAAGGAGGACTGGTTGCAGTTTTAGCTGCTAAAAGTTTTAATTTAGCAGTTGCTTTTTTTGATTGTTTAACTCCTTAAATAAATTAAGTTATTTATAATAATAATAATAATAATAGTAATGTATGATAATAATTTACAATAATTAAAATTTCAGAGTTCAAGCTTTAAGTTGTTGTGAAATCCCAGGTGGTTGTTAAGATACAGGTTCTGCAGTCCTGCAAAGTTTTGAAAACAGTAAATCGAAGAACTGTAAGCTGACTTCGTCAAGCCAACTTAATCACACTCAAAGCGTGCTTTTCTCAGTGAACCTATAGATGTGGGTTTCATATGATAATAGGCTTAATTCAATTAAAATAATCATTTTTTGCACTAATTTAGGTGTTAAATAATCTTACATGTAGTCAAAAAGACATAAAAGCATTCCCTGTGACATTTACACTAGCAGTGCATTATAAGCCATATTAAAAACTGCTTGTTTGCTGTTTTATAGCATTACTACTGGCATTCATTGAGCATTTTAATGACAAATGGAAATGTTCAGCCTGCATGTCTGACCTCTTGAGCTGCCACAAATCAAATCAAATCAAATTTATTTGTATAGCGCTTTTTACAACGGATGTTGTCACAAAGCAGCTTTACAGGATTTCAGAAAAGACAAAGTTTCCACAGGACTGAAAGAATGTACAGAATGTACAGAAACCCCCCAGTGGGCAAGCCAGGGGCAACAGTGGCAAGGAAAAACTCCCTCAGAACTGAGGAAGAAACCTTGGGAGGAACCAGGCTCACCAGGGGGGACCCATCCTCCTCTGGTCAAACTACCTACAAGTGATTATATTACTAATATTAATAGCAGTAATATTGATATTAGGAATATCTAGGAGTCTATGAGAACATCAGGGTAGGGTGGGCAGCTCATCCAAGGAGGTTGGTGGTAGCTGAGGCGTGGGCAGCTGGTCTGAAGTGGGTAGCAGGGTGGCTCGGCAGTCAGTCGTCCTTCAGTGTCCAGTCGGACATGTGGGCAGTTGTATACTCGGAAAAAAAAAAAGCAGGTAAATGGGATTAGTTTTGTTCTATCCGTTTGTACATGAACAGGAAATGTAAACATTTCCAGAGTGTGGCTAACGACTCCGGCAGATCTGACTATGACAGCTTAACTAACAGGAGAGAACCAGAAGGACACACAGACACGGCAGCACTCTGAGACAGTCTGGCGTCCCTCCGCTTCACCGTCCACAAACCTGAGTGACCGCGTGCGAGCAGCTGGACGACAGCACCAGCGTCTCAGTTTACTATAATTCCCTGTGTCCATGGACCCCTGGATCTGCTGCCTTTATCTAGGGGGAACATTAGCTACCAAAAGCTGAACTGAACAAGTGAGTTTTCAGCCTAGTCTTAAAGATTGAGACTGTGTCTGAGTCCCGAACAGTTTCTGGAAGGTCATTCCAGAGTTTGGGGGCTTTATAAGAAAAAGCTCTTCCCCCAGCTGCAGCCTTAGGAATTCTGGGAACTATTAATAAGCCAGCGCTCTGGGATCTGAGTGGTCGTGATGGCTCATAATGAGAAATAAGGTCTTGCAGGTACTCAGGAGCAAGACCATGTAGGGCTTTATACGTCAGTAAAAGGATTTTATAATCAATACGGAATTTAATAGGTAGCCAATGAAGTGATGATAGCGCTGGACTGATATGATCAGATATTCTAGTTTTAGTGAGGACCCTGGCTGCGGCGTTTTGGACTAGTTGGAGTTTGTTTAAACTCCTGCTCGTACATCCTGACAGTAGTGCGTTACAGTGGTCTAGCCTGGAAGTAATAAAGGCATGTACTAGTGTTTCTGCATCACGCAGGGACAGGGCATTTCTGATCTTGGCGATGTTGTGAAGATGTAGAAAAGCTGTCCTAGTGATGCCGCCTGTGTGTTGATCGAATGATAAATCTGAATCTATTATAACGCCGAGATTTTTAGCTGCTGATCCAGGTGTGGCTGGAAAGTCGGCGAGATTTAAGATTAAATCTGGTGATTTACTTCTTGCTAATTTTGGACCCAGAAGGAGAAGCTCTGTTTTGTTACTGTTTAATAGGAGGAAGTTGCGTGACATCCAGCCTTTCACGTCTTTTACACAGTCCTCCATTTTCTTTAACCTGTGTTGGTCATCAGGCTTGGCTGATATGTACAGTTGAGTATCGTCTGCATAACAATGAAAGTTTACGCCATGATTACTTATAACTGTGCCTAACGGTAACGTATAGTGTAAATAGTAATGGTCCTAATATAGACCCCTGCGGAACTCCATATCTCACTTTTGAATAAGTGGAAGATAAATTGTTTACCCTAACGAACTGATAACGTTCTGATAGGTAAGATCTGAACCATGATAGGGCCGTCCCTGTGACTCCAACCATGTTTTCTAACCTTTCTAGGAGAATATTGTGGTCTATTGTATCAAAAGCCGCGCTGAGGTCAAGTAGCACTAAGAGAGATATGTAGCCTTGATCAGAGGCAAGAAGAAGATCATTAGTTATCTTATCTAGAGCGTCTCAGTGCTGTGGTGTGGCCTGAATCCAGACTGGAGTTTTTCATATATATGGTTCTTGTGTAGATATGAACTAAGTTGTTGGGCCACAGCTTCTTCTGAGATCTTAGATATAAACGGTAAGTTAGAAACAGGCCTGTAATTGGACAAAACGGTGACATCAAGATTTGGTTTCTTGATCAGAGGTTTGATAACTGCTAGTTTAAAGCTTTGGGTACATGGCCCAGACTAAGGGAGAAGTTTACTATAGTTAAAATACGGTTTATAATAACTGGCAGTACTTCTTTGAGTAATTTTGATGGAATTGCATCGAGTGTGCAGGTTGTGCAGTTTGCAGAAGAGATAATCTTCTCTAGCTCTAGCTGTGGGAGGGGGTGAAAGGTTTCCAGACTCTTTTCTACAGCTGTGTTTTGTTCTATAACAGCCAAGTCAGATGGCAGCAAAGCTGGATTTGAATTTGATACTGTGGGTTGAATTTGTTGTCTAATATTATCAATTTTAACAATTTTATTATTAAAGAAGTCCATAAAAACTTCACTGGTGAGAGTTGCTGGGATTTCTGGTTCATTACCTGCCTGATTTTGTGTGATTTGGGAAATCACATTAAACAGAACTCTAGGATTATACTTATTATTCTCGATCAGCGAGGCCAGATATGCTGAGCGAGCTTCAGTGAGAACATTTCTGTCCTCTATAAGGCCGTCCTTCCAGGCAGTGTGGAACACTTCTAGTTTGGTATGACGCCATTTCCGCTCTAATTTCCGAGCAACTCAAGCAATCAGTAGTTATTGCCATGACAACATAGTGTTCAGAGATTTTCCTCAGTGAATCCACAGCAAAAGCACATTCACACCACATGAAGTCAGTGGCGATTTTTTACTTGAACCCTGATACACGACAGATTACATTCATTAATGTATCACTGTCTTGTTTTCTATAGTTCAATAACTATGCAAATACAAATCACGTCAAAACTTGTACTGCTTTCCAGATAGTTTGACTTACATGTTCATTGCTTACCATACTATGGTCAAGTAGCAGTTATTGTAAATGTAGTTTTTTAAATGTAATTTTATTGGTTTTTGAAATTGCAAGATATATGCAAGAAACAAAATTCCACATTTTTTACAGTTCGCTAAAACTGGGAACTGCTAATTGCATATATTGCACTTCTCCTTATTAGGATCCCACAGTCACTCCATACCATCTGTTCTTGGAGGGGGTTTCCATTCTAAAGAGTACTGACCTAATAAGATCATGTCTGATATATATAAATATTCATATTCTTAGAAATAATGAAAATAGATCCCCAAGCTTGTGTGGCAGTCCACACAGAGAAGTGGACTATTATGATTAATCTTATTCAGTGTCACTGATGTTATATGTAGTCTGTATAATATCTTGTATTGTGTTTTCTTTAGTCGACTTCTCACGGACTCTGTGGCCTCCTGCCATTCGTCTATGTATACGTCACCCAAACCAAGGTTTGGAATTGTAAAACTTGGAAAGTATAAATAACTAAAATTTTGGTAGAAAATTTTTTGTGTTAATGGGAAAAATCCACCATCCATCATGACTTCAGTTTTGCGGATTGTAGTGAAGAATTTGCAGAAATATGTAGCAGTTTTGGTTTCAAATATAAAATTGTTGTACAGCTGCTGAAATGACATTGCAGTGTTGTCCTGAAATTGGTCAGTTGTCACATTTATTCCCTTAGAATGCCATTCACTGAAAACGTAGATGTGGTGTGTAGTGCTTGGACCCCGCTAATTGCCATTTGCAATGTATTTTGTACACCTTAGCTTCACTCCCATAGTGTTTATATCACTTCACTGAAATCAAAACAAGGCAAGTTTATCTATACAAAACAATTCATACATAGTCCAGTGTGCTTTATATTATCACCGGCAAAAGGAACTTTAAAATAAAGACAAAGTGCTTGAGTGAAAATCAGTAAAAAGGAAAAGAAAGTATTAAAAGGAAGTAAAAGGTGCAAGCAAAATAAACAACAGAGAAATTAAAGACAAAAGGCTTATTAAAGGTAAAGTGCAGTTAGAGCAGAGTGTAAATGCTCCATCATTGACCCATGAAAAGAGGAACGTTTTTAACCTGGGTTTAAAAACCACTGGGTTTGGAGCTGATTTAGGATCTTCTGGCTGTTTATTCCAGTATTAGCAGCATAACAGTTCAGCACTGTTTACTTTGGGCTTGGGGCTCGACAGCTGTCCTGGAGGGTATTTCACAAAGCAAGATTTCTCAGTTTAGATAACTTAAACCCAAGATCAAGCTAGTCCAACAGGAAAATAGCAGAGGGGCATTTCTATTGGAAAGTCCATGAATCTAAGAGACTCGCCCAATATTCTTCAGACATATCAGAGATGAATTCTACGCCGGAAACATTCAGTGATTCTAGTAGCAGGTCTTTAAAATCTGGACTGTAATGAGCAACGATAGTTTGTACATATTAAGCTTTTTTGCGCAGTTTGAAAACTATTTCCTTAATTTCCACAAATTTCCTTAATCATGTCAGTCATGGCTCTAAATGTCAGTTAATGTTGCACATCCCTAGCAGGAGTCCAGAAACATCACAACTTACAAACATTTCTAACATAAAATGCTGCCTGTATATGCAGTTGTGTCCAAAATTTTGACCGGCCTTAGTTAAAATACATGCTTAGGCACTAAGCGCCTAACTCTTAACGCATAACGTTAGAGGTCAGTAATCTAGGGGCGGGGTTTCCTAAAAAAGAGCACACTGATTGATTTGAAAGTGCATCATGTTATTAGTTTAGAAAATCAAGTTTCCTTCCACTTCAGTGTAACAAGTAACAACACATTCACACAAAGTAATTCATAATTTTATGAAATACACATACTTGAAAAAAGATTCAACAGAATCATCCAAATTTCTCTACTTGCTGTTTTTTTTAAATTGTCTGAAGTGTAATCAATAATGCAAGACAGCAAGCAGAACGCACACTGTTATTCTCTTGTAAGATGATTTACTGTTGTTTTTACAATCATTTGTAAAAGTTTTCTAAGCGAAAAATAGAACAACAAATTTCTTTCACTACACTTAAGACTTAAATAAGACATTTGTTGAATTTCAAAGTGAAATTATATCTCTATAGAACAAGGAGCTTAAATATGGCATTTATCTGCAAATTTTACAGAACAATTTTGATTCATTTGCTGAGTTTATCATATTTGAAAACATAAACTGTAAAATAACTTTTGTACAGGCCACATTTTGTTTTAATTTTCTTCCTAATTTTCTAAATTCAGAAAATAAACAGTAGCTGTGCATTGAATGTGCTCTCTGAAGAAGATGTGTTAACTTGTTTATAAGTGGCCGTGATCTGCTGCTTTTCTTCTCTAAAATTCTTCTTTAAATCTACGTAATTCACGCAAGTGGCACTTCATTATTCTAAACGGTGAATTCTACTGAAAGACTATAGTGCAGTTAATGATGTACGTAGTCTCGTGAACTCCTCGGGACCACCGGTGGGTCCAAACCGCACTCGGTCATGTTCTTCATAACGTTCATACTCCATCAGCTCCATTCAGAAGCTGGGCGTCGTGTGAGGCTGTAGCTCTTCTCTCCAGTCTAATAGACGGTGACGTCATTTTAAACCCTTATAATAAAAGAAGCTGAACTCAGTTTGTTTTTCTACTGAAAGTCGAGCCGTTTTTCCCCAAATCTGGGCTCTAAACTATAAACAGACGGCGTCTCTTCAGTGATCTGCTCTGGAAACATCACTTTTAGAGAACAACACAAAGAGCGGCGGAGATTTTTGGCTCTCAGCAGTGAATCGTAAGCATGTAGTGATGTATAGATCATAAAACACACGTTCTAATCTATAAATAATAATAAATAAATAAAATAAAAATTAGCGTTTATTTCGTGCAGTTGCTGAATAATTTGCCTTAAGGTTTGGTTATGAAAATTCAGATGGACAAACCAAGATTTCTGCTGGTGCCAGTGTCCCTTTGGCCCCACCCCCTGGATCTGCCCTTTGAATTCCTATCTTACAAGAGTAATCACACAGACCTATAAAGATAGATCATAAACAATTTATAGTCATGCAAACAAAGCAAAGTACAGACACGGCACTGTTTGTGATCAATGTATGCGAATGGTTGCTGAACACAGTGCCTGGTTAATTTGTAGTGGATGCCAACTTTTAGCTGAACTGATGGCTCATCATTGTTTATCTGGAAATAGATTTTTTTAATGTTTTATTAGGTTGCTAGGATGTGGCAGGTGTGGAGTTTCTGCAGGTTCTGCATTACAAACAAAATCCAAAACCACAATTTCTGTAATTTGATGTGTATTGCTTCTTGTTACTCTTTTGCCAACCCCCCAAGAGACTGGTTCAGCATTTTAGCTGGCATTTCACTGTGAGGTTTTTGATCATAAGTTTAGAAGAGGAACAGAACAAGGCCAAACAATACATCACCTATTAAGAGTTTGGGATCATATCAGCCTTGATCTTTAAACATGTTTCGAAGGTTAGGTGGAAACCACACAGGTCTTTTTGAAGGACAGTCGTGGTGCGACTGCATTAGCACAAACATCACATCACCGGGTCGAATACCAAGGCTGATATCACCTGTGGACCAGTTCCAGTTACAAGATGTTACAGTATTTGCTTTTAAATGGACTTCAGTATCAAGAGGATATCACTGTTCTACCTGTCCAGCTGTTAAGGTTTAGGAAACGGGAAACATTTAAATATCTCCTCCAAACTTTTTCAGTATCAGCTGTGATTTAGACGTGTCCACGCTCTGTGGCACTGTGTGAACTCTGAACACTTAGGGGTGACAAAGCCTTGATAAAGTTGGACAATCAATAACTAGAGACAAAGTTTATTGAAGCATGTGCACTGATTGGTTTGCTTTGGTTTGAAAAAGCATCACGCTACTTTCGAAAATCAGGTTTTCTTCCACTTCAATGTAGCCAGTAACGACACGTTCATGCAGAAATTAGTAAAGTATGAAAATGATATACTGAAGTACAGATATTTGGAGAAAATACCACAAAATGATCTCCAAATTCCTCTACTTTGTGCTTTGTGTCTGGAGTACAATTGATAATGCAAGCAAGCAAAACACAGGCTGTTTTCTCTTGTAATGTCTTGTGGTTATTTTTTAGTTTTTTTCTGTGAAGCTCACCAAGATGTTGGAGAGAGTCTGTGGGAATTTTTGTCCATTCAGTCCAAAGAGCATTTGTGAGGTCAGACACTGATGTTGGACGAGAGGGTCTGGCTTATAATCTCTGTTCTAGTTCATCTGAAGGTGTTCAGTGGTGTTGAGGTCAGGGCTTCGTAAGGCCACTGGAGTTCCTCCACACCAAACTGGTCACTCCATGTCTTTATGGAGCTGTTTTGTGCTCAGGGACTCAGTCATGCTGGAACAGGAAAAGCTCTTCCCCGAACTGCTGACGCAAAGCTGGAAGCTCAACTGTGTAAAATGCTGTAGCATCAACATCACCCTTCACTGGAAATGAGAGCTCAAACCCTGAAATACAGCCCAGCCCATCATCCCTCCTACACCAAACTTTACTGTTGTGCATTCCAGTAGGTGACATTCTCCTGACATCCACCAAACCCAGATTCACCATCAGGTTGACAGATAGAGAAGCTGATTCATCACTCCAGAGAACACGGTTCCACTGATCCAGAGTCCAGTGGTGGCCCTTTACACCCCTCGAACTGACGCTTGGTATTGCGCATAGTGATCTTAGGCTTGTGTGCAGCTACAAACTCATTTCATGAAGCTCCTGATGCACAGTTCTTTGCTGATGTTGCTTCCAGAGGCAGTTTGGAACTCAACAGACAATCAGCAATTTAACACACTACGCAGGTTCACAATAATAGCACTTACAGTTGTCTAGGGCGGATCTAGCAGGGCAGAAATTTTACAAACTGAGGCAGAGGTGGCGTCTTATGACGGTGTTTATCTGTGGATTCTGCAAGGCTGTGCTTGATTTTATACACCTGTTATTACAGGATGTGGCTGAAACACCTGAACTTAAAAGTTGTGAGGGGTGTGCACAAACCTTTGGCCATATTGGCTACTCCTAGTGTATGTATATGAGTTCAGAAAGCATCCTTATAACTGATTTTCTGGGTTTGAATCGTCAAGCTCACGCCTGCTGCACAGAAATCGAGAAGGAGCGGAGGAGGAAGAAATAGGAGAAGTGATGTTTTATATAGCACGAGAACGGCTCGATGTCGTCAACCGAAACATTTTGTTGACGAAAAACAGAAGTAGTGCGTTAAGGAAGTGTGTAGGTCTTCATTAGAATTGAACTCCTTCCTATGTTTAGCATTCACACAGAAATCTGTATCTACTCCTGCTGTGTTTGCATGTGGTAATATTCGGAAGTCTGGTGAAAATAAGTTAACACGTCTTTGTTTTAACGCCTCATTGCCGCTTGTTTGATGAATTTATTGAACTCTGGGGGGAAAATAAAACTTAAAATCTGGCCTGTGCAAAAAATATGGCAAATTATGCACCAAATATAGCAGAAAAATGTCATATTTCAGTGTGTTCTCTGTAGAGGATGTCTTATTTTCACTTAGCAAATCACCATAACAGGTCGTTTGACTATTCAGACTATTGCGTGTGACTGTGATTAATGGGAGACTCATTGGCCTTATTTTGGTTGCTTTTTCTCTTTTTACACAGGCATAAAGAACTACTGTTCCTCCAATTTGACATCAGCTGCGCATACAGACTAGATCTGTGGGTCCATCAAGTGGAGCATCATGAATGGACTGAGTGGACATTTGAGGAGAGAACTTCGTCAGCGGTCCACTTTCACTGGTGTAACCATGGAAACGCTGTCAGGTCACTTCTGTCAGTCAGAGGTTGAGTTCTCTGCATGGCTGAAAAAAGCATATTTCATTCTGTAAACCTGGGAAAAAATTAATCTCATCCAATTCTATAAAAGATCTATCCTGAAAAAACTCCAGGCTTAGCAGTTTTAAAGGGGAATGCCACATTGATTCAGTGATTCAGGGGGTTTGGTGTGAAGTGGTTCAGACGTCTTTACAGTGGTGGTGATGGGAACCAGGCGTCACCATGACTACAACACAGATATAGACACTTTATTTACCATCCAGAACCACCAGAGAACCTACACGAGTCTTCTGAGCTTATATGGAATGTTGATGATGGAAGGTCTGGGAAAATAAAGGATTTTTGGGGGCTATTTTGACTCAAAACACCCGGCGTATACACCTCCACTGTGTTAACCACATCCAGCAGCATATTCATAACCATTTCATGTAGGAACTTTCTGTGAGGAGCTTTTAGAGGGACGTCTGGTTCCCATCACCACCACTGTGAGCAGCTCTGACTCAGAACAGAACGTTTCACACCAAGCCGCTCTGAATGACTTTGTTTACATCATAACTACTAAATTAAGCAGAATTTTTAAAGAATTGGTGGAATTCCCCTTTGAAAGAGATTGTATAATCATAAAGATAAAATATTTAAAATTGCTTATGACTGTTTTTAGTCCTTTAAAATCAATATCAGCCACAAACCTCATGTCAGTTAGATCCTAAATTGTCCCTTTGTGCTCGGTGTTTGGAAGTCCACCTTATTTTTTACATGCTAAATTGACACCCAGCTGTCAATCATCTGTCATAAATTCCAGCAGAAAACATGAGCTGCCTTTTCCATTGTATACATCTCATGACAAATGGACCAATAGAAATGCTCCAAAATGAGTTGTAATAAAATACATTTACATTCGTATGCATTACGGGCCCCTGTCATACATATCTTATTTTTATAATTCATAATTCATTTTCCATGCAGTTTTCCAGCCTCTCTTTAACCCACAGACTGTTCTTGTTGCTGCAGCTTTAAGACTGATATGCAAATGTATTCTTCTCCAATTGGCTGCCCTGCGTTGCGCCTAATTCAAGAAAGCAGGCCAAAACCGTTTCTTTCTGGGCGGGACTAAACTGCTATAGGCTGAATAGCAGGCTATATTTAAATGTATTGGTTTTTGTGACATCACAAAAACATTGAACTCAAAATGAGCTGTTTTTGCTGTTTAGTTTCCATGTATGGACTGTATGGACTGTATGGATTGTATGGACTGTATGGACTGTATGGATTGTATGGACTGTATGGACTGTATGGACTGTATGGACTGTGGAGCGAAAGATTTTTGATTAGTCACTTTAACAGTGCTTATGTACCACATTCAACTTATACTTTTAAAAAAATGAGGTGGTTTTCTGTGATATGGGCCCTTTAAAGTTAAGGTTCTGCTAATTTAGAGGTTTTCTGATGACCGTGGCAGTATGTAATCGTAAAAGTAGAAATGGGTCAGACTGATGACCATCCACTCGTCCAGCTACTGGTCTTCTTTTGGCTCACAGTTTGTCCCAAAGACTTCCACTCATCATGTTAACCTTACGTTGTTTTCTGACTTAATCTGTCTGCTCAGCTCTGAGACGAGCACTTGGTGACTGTGATGCTGGATATGTAGAAATAGAGTGAGCCAGCTTTTTAGCTCAAATTGTCTCTTTAATGTGTTTAAAAATAGAGCTGTCATTCCTTTCTGCTGTGTTTGACTCAGTCTTGTCCAGTTATGAGTATCCAGCTATGAATTAAGGGGGAATTCCACTGATCTCTTCAAAATTACAGCATAATTCTGTGGTTAATTACTGCAAACAGAGAGATTCAGAGGGTTTGGTGTGAAATCGGTTCAGACGTCTTTACAGTGGTGGTGATGGGAACCAGGCGTCGCCATGACTACAACACAGATATAGACACTTTATTTACCATCCAGAACCACCAGAGAACCTACACGAGTCTTCTGAGCTTATATGGAATGTTGATGATGGGAAACAGTGGAAAATCTGGAATAATGAGTTTCACCAGCGCGTCCTACGTGTTTCCCTCCACCATGACAGCGTATTCATAACCATTTCATATAATAGCTTTTTATGAAGGAGCTTTATAGACATTTTGCATCAAACCGCTTTGAACAACTTGCATCTTATCCATTTATTTCGGCAAAATTTTGTAAAATCACTGGAATTCCCATTTCATTCAAGGCTCAAACACCAAACTTATGTTTAGTCCAGATGTTTCTTCACAGAAATCCGGTAAAATCGGCTTATTGTAGTGCTTTTCTGCTCTCAACACAACAAATCGGCTCATTAACTCCCGCTCACTGAGTAGAAGTGATTAAGCTAGAGCAGAGAAAGCGCTAAACTGTGGACCAGCACTGATCTAGAGGAGGTCTTTCAGAAGGTTCTATGCCAGCGGTCACCAGCCCTCCTTCTGGAGACCTGCTTTCTGGAAGAACCTCCATCCCGTCCCTGCTGCCTCCCCTTCACCCAACTCTAAAGCTGCCGATCCAGCACATTAACACCTTCTGACCTCTTGATGTGCTGGATCAGCATGTCCAGCTATTCAGCTTCTTGTTTCTGAAGAAGTTGATTAGCTGGAGCAGGTGTGGCAGATTGTGGTTGGAAGTAGACCCAGCAGGCAGGTCGATCTCCAGGACCAGGTTTGTTGACCGCTGCTCTACAGTTAAGTAAGCATTATATTGAATATATGAATTCCCACAATAAATGATGTTTGAGTATAATTGTGTGTTTGACTGTGCACTAAAGTACTAAACTGTCACTGAGCCACTCTCACTGGGGTCGGACCCTCAAGGCTCCATCTCACTCCCTTTAGTCAGGGATCATAACTGAACCATAATCCACTGAAATGATCTGTTCTAAGCTGGACTGACTCCACACACCCTGCCTCGCCTCGCCTCGCCTCCAGGCTTTTACTCTACTGCTCTGTTTTAAAACATTCGGTTATTAAAAGGAACAAATACCAACTTTTCACCTGGAGAACCTGATTTAAGCTCCACAATCAGACCTTAGAACCACTGTAGAACCTCTGAGGGAACATTTACACTGTTTGTACCTTGATGAACAGAAAAGGTTCCTGAACAGAACCTTCATTTCTGACAGTGTGTAAATATAAAGCTCTCAAATACAAGTGAAGATGCCGTGAGAGATGAGCAAAATGTAGTCAGTACTTCTTGCTTCCCTTTCGGCTCCCAAGAGTGGCAGCTTTGACGTCAGACCCTTCACCGAAGAATAAAGACCGGATAGAAGACCTAAAGAGGTAAATCTAAAGCTCTGAATGGTTTTGAATGGAACCGAAAGGTCTGTTCATTTCTCTCGGGCTTAATCAGATAAGACAGTTCCTCTGAGCTGTTATTAGAGACCAGATTGTATCTGGCTGACCTGTGACGGGTGTTCTGTCATGCGATTTGTTGTAAAGGTTCTCTTTCAGTGGTCAGACAGTCAGCTGTGTTCCATTAATGGTTTGTTTTGGGTCCAGAGAAGCTTCACAGCTCATTTATTAATTATGTTTACAGTTCAGTTCCCCATATCACGCCTTTGGTACGTGAATTTGGATCCTTTTTTGTGCTTTTTCAACTACAGGGACAGGAGCTGAGTGGTTGACGCGACCGTGGTGGAATCAAACCGCCCACTTCTCTTCTGGATGAATTCCTAGTAGAAAAAGTGAAGTGAGATGCCCTTCAGATTCATCAACACAGCATATCGGCCTGATTTGGGAAAAGTACATGTGAAACTGTCAGCTTTCCCACTGCGACGAGGCAAAATGAGATGCATCTTTAATCGCAGCTTAGTGACTCGCTCGCGCTCTGTAGGGTCACCTTTCTGGCAAGGGTTCTGACCACTTGTATCTTGGAGGATAGTGCTACGTGCCTTGTTATGGAGGCCTGTAAGGGCCTGTGAAGAAGACATCTTGGAAGACCAGTTGAGGTGCCTTCAAGTCATGGTGCCCTTCCAGGAGGTCCTGTTTGAGGTCCGGAAGGTTCTCCAGGATGCTCACCCTGACCTCCTGCCTGCTTTCCTCTGCCAGCTTCTGGAAGCCCAGGTGTTTTCAGCTCAGTATTTCCAGTCTCTCTTCCAGTGTGTGGACCCTGACCTGGGTGACCTGACAGATGTGGAAGACTTGGCCAGAAGACTTGCTCTTCCCATTTGGCAGAAATGGGACGTTAGCAAGGAAATCCTCTTCTCTGCGCTTGGGGATACAGAAGAATCCCAGCCAGACATCAGTGGTAGGTTAATCCGTGTCTTTGATTTTTTTCTTGATGTGGGCTGTACTTGGGAAAACCACCGCCTGAAGGGAATATTCTAATGTCTTCCTTCAAAATTTTTGGCTCATAATCATTTTCAGTGTTTTGTCGTGTTTAAGAAAGAATAGAAAACACATTGATTGAAATACACTTTGAGCAGTTATTTGATTTTATCAGAAAAAAGTCTAAGACTATTCCTCTTGATTAAATTTTCTGTGAAAATTGATACTAAATACTAGTTATTAACTTTTGAAAACTGATTAAAAGAGAAATTGGGTCTCCTAACAACCACGTGGAAGAGCTGCTCGACCCCAAAACTGCCCCCATCAGATAAACAGCACTGAAAGCTTTGATCTCTGAGAGAGAGGAGAAGATCAAGCTGCTTCAGATCTGAAAACATCCACAGGTGTTTCTGTCCCTCCTTCCACTGTGAGAAGACCACTCAGCGCTGTGGGTCTGAAAGGACGTGTAGCTGATCAAGAAGAGCCTCGCTGAGAAAAGGAGACGGACACATCAAACAAAGAAGCTGGACGATGGACTGACCACCCCAGAGTCCAGACCTCAGCAGCGCTGAATGGGTTTGATCATCAAGCAGCTTCTCAGACTGAGCTTTGGAGGCGTGTCTGCTGGTTCTTTGAGGAGCTGAAAGTGAGGCTCCTGAGAAGAACGGAAGCTGGAATGAAGGGAGGGAGACAGCTGAGAGTGAGATGTTGAGAATTCTTTTAAATGTTTCTGATGCTGAAAAATGAAATTTTGGTCATGCCATTCAATACCATCACATCTTGAGCAGTCGTATAATATTTCTTTAACAATCGCATAATTGAGCAAAACAGCATGAGAAGAGTGCATTATTGCGAATAACATCACGGCTGTGATTTGGTCGCAGGTACGAGCTGAAGGCGAGTTCAGTAGATCATCATTATTCACCATAATTACTGCTTTAATACAGCGACTGAAATAAAGAACAAAGCAAAGCAAATAATCCTCAAGATCGTATCAAACATGCTTTAATAACAGCGAATCCTTCCGCCAGAAAAAGTAGTCCCCATTCTGTGTTCCAGAGCCGTAAACCTGTGTGAATATCAGGTTGAGCTCAGTTTTTCAGTGTTTCCCAGATGAAGCTGAATGTGGTTCAGTTCCAGTCAGTAATCAGTAATTCATATCAATAATTATTATCTATGCTATACTAATCTGTGTAGTTGTTGAGGCGTCTGTGTGTGTAGGGAACAGATTGTGTCTGACTGACCTCTGAGGGCTGGTCATGTGATTTGAAGGAAACATTGACTTTGAGTGGTGAGACATTGAACTGATCTCAGGTTTTGGATTGTTTCTATGTCTTCTGCTTTTTTCCAAGACCAAGATAAACAAATAACGGCTGTTTTTTACTGGAAATTAAATGAACAAACAGGATTTGTATGAATAACATGAATCGCTGCTTGTAAATGAATTTCTTCGGAGACTAGTTTTCCGTAAGGGGGTTGTTTTCTGGTAGTTAGCGGTGTGGTGGTGTGGCTCCGATCTCTTTGCACACAAATTGTCCCAGAATTGCCTGATCTTTTTATTTTTTATGCACTTATTTATAACAGTTCACACACATCACTACAACATACGCCACCACTACACCAAATGGGTAAATTAACAGCAGGAAAAATGATCTAAAATAACGAAATGAAAGTCAGACAATGAATAGATGCATAAAACAAATTATAATCTAATGATAATTAGACATTAGGGGTATTAAAATGTATTGCATATCTCAGGAAAGTGTTGCTCTTCATTTTAAAAGTTATAATCCAAATATTCCATTTCTATTTTAATGATTGACATGTTAGGAATTGAATTAGAAACTATATTTTATTGAATTAAAATGTTTTGCAGATAAAATAATATCAATAAAAATGACAACATACTCGAGGAATTCATGTAACAGTAAAAGATATCTCTGATGATGAAGGTAGTTGTAGTGGTTGGTTAGTGTAGTGGATAACCCCTCTGCCTTTTATGCTGTAGACTGGGGTTCAGTGCCCCGCCTGGGTAACCACCCCACGCTATACCAATAAGAGTCCTTGGGCAAGACTCCTAACACCACCTTCGCCTTCCTGTGTTAGATGGTGAAACTGTAAGTCGCTCTGGGTAAGAGCGTCAGCTAAAAGCTATAAATGGAAATAAAGACCGATCAGGAGGTTCCTGAGGAGGTTGCATCCCCCAGGTTTCCAGCCGTACGCCTCCTCACCAGAATGCTGAATATTTGTGGCACTTCTGCTTGTGAAAACATCCTAAAGGCTGCTTCAGTGCCAAAAATGACCCACCCTTTAGTGTCTATTTCTACTGGTTTCCTGGTTACGTAATCACAGCTGGATCGCTGGAATTTTCTGATAGCATGGCAAGTGTTACAGTCCTGGTTAGGTTGTATCTAATAAGGCTCATTATACAACAGTTAGTCCTGCCAGGACAGCCTGATTGGTCGAGAAGCGCTGTGTCCGTGCTGTTATTATCATGTTGACTTGCTTTACGCTACAGCTGGCATTATGTTTCCACTTTAGCACGTACAGAAACAGACAATGGACACATCAGATAACGTCTGAAAGAGAATATCTGACCGGCAGCCCGTTTGGTCAGATTCTGAAGAAGAGAGTGACCGCAGCACTGCATCAAAAGTGAGCTTTTCCATCAACAAACAACCAAACAAACTATAATCAGACAAAAACAAACAGGATACAGTTCAGCAGACAAGGTGTGCTGTGAAACTGACTGGAACTAAACCACATTCAGCTTCATCTGGACAAACACGGGCAAAGCTGAGCTCAACCTGATGTTCACAGGTTTATGTTGCTGCATTTAATAATCAGGGTGTCCTGATTGGCTAATCTGCCGACCAAACAACCACACAGGCAAGTGAATTTGTGCTCAGTCTTTTATTTACTTTTGTGTTCATGTCATTTCAGTCATGTGGAAATGATGGACAGAAAATATTCAACACATCACTTTTGATGTCACCTGGCCACCCCATTCTCCCAGTTCTAGCTACACCCCCAGGTGGTTGTTAGGGATCCTCTTTTATCTTGATCTTTCGTCTCCGGTCTCCAGCAGAAATCTCTGCTGGAAGATGAACAGCTCAGGCTTAGTGGTTGCTTTGAGTGGGAGTGAAATTTAGCACAGTGCTGCGTCTCTAAACAGTGATGGATTAAATAAAACACTTGTGCCTGTTTTGACACTTTTTGTGTCCCATCGTTTAATGATTTACCGCGTTCTGCGTTAATAGTAACCCAGAATGTGTCGTCTGTAACTGAACACACTGCTGTGTCAGGTTGCAGACAGGATCTGCTGGTTGTCAACACGTCTGTTGTAGGAGTGTATTGCCTGTTGTGTGAGAGAAGCGCAGGTTTTTCATGATCTTGCTGGGATAATCGGGTCTAAAACGGCACTTAGTTTTTGTCTACATCATAAAAAGCTTCACTTGTGATCTAGAATGAATACGAGATTGCTGACAGAGTCGTGTCGCATTGTATTCGTGTATTTATGCACTACAAAATCTTTATATTGCGTTAAATTGTTTCTGTACATGTGCACGAGCGCAGTTCTGTCAGATCACATCATAGGAAGACTTGAACTACACCTAAGATGCTTCACCTTGGCAGAGCATCATTTTGCCTTTGTGTCTTTGCAGCACCGTCACCCCAGAGGAAAAACATCTTTCTTAAGAGGAAAAACAAACAATAGGTTATTTTAGCAGTTCCTCCTTCTTGAGTCTCAATTCAGCAATATTGGCGTTTAAATCAATCATATAGAATTCCAGGCACCGCAGAAGAGCTCGTCCCCACAGCCGTGTGTGAAGGCTGAGGCCGTATTTTGAGGTAAAAATCAGGTTTTTCTCCAATTTTAACTGCAATAATCTCTACATGACTGTGGAATATATGACTTAAATGACAAAGAAATAAAACCCTCATAAATATTATAAAAATATATAATAAAAGTCCCCCAGGAGTCGTGTCACTGGTGTTACTGCGTCTCTTATTTTGAAATAAAAGTCACGCCGATGACGTCACTCGACCTCCTTTGACCTGTTTTCTGAGGATCTATGGAGAAAAGCTCATGGTGAGTCCACTGCGTCTCTCAGTTCTCAGAGATCTTCTCATTCAGCTCATGACCTCATATGAAGCTTCTAGCTGACGTCTCTGGTGTGACCGACTTTATTCTGAGGTCACTGTGAAAAAATAGAAACTCAAATGGATTAAATTCCATATTTTAGTGGACATTCCCTGATGGACAGCGTGTGGTTTGATGTTCTGTAAAATGCATTGATCATTAAAAACGTCTCTGGTGTTTCCTTCATTATGAGGAACACCGATGACGGTCAGTAACACCAGTGACTCCTGTGGAGAGACAGAGGAGTGGACGTTTCTGTCTCACTGTGAGAAGTTCTGGTGATGAAGGAGAAAAGTGTGAGTTCTTCCTCTGCACTGAAAGACTGCTGAGAGGGTTCTGTGGTGTAGAACAGCTGAATAAGCAGGGGTGTCAAACTCAACCACTAAAAGGGCCTTTTTTTAAAAACCTCAGCAAGTCGGTGGGCTTTCAGTTTTTATGTCATCTTTACTTTTTGCTACGACCAGAACGAGCTTTTTTATTATTAAATATGCCAAAACTTTAAAATAGACATTAAATACGTAAATATCAAAAATATGTCCAAATAAAAATAACCGCCTATTTGTGTGACGTACTAGACGTCTTGCCTTTCTGTGTAACCACTGGAGCATAGACTGGAGTTTTTGGGGGTCAGAAAATGCAGTGCATGCTGGGGACTGTAGTACATCCCAGGGTGAAACGGGCTGACGAGAATAGAAAACCAAAGTCATTTTGTGGGCTGAACAGGACCGTCGTGGGCCTGACTTGGCCCGCGGGCCTTGCGTTTGACACGTGGGCACTAAACAGTTAACACTACTGCACGATGTTGCAGAAACATGTTGCCTAGAAGCAACAACAGTGTGTGATGGTGGAATGGACTTAGCCAGTCACAAGCCACTTCAGGAAACACAGATCTATATCATTTCTTCCTACTGTTGCTCAGTGTTTCCTCAAGGCATCATGCCCCAAAATGACCCCTGCGCCCGCGCACACACACACACACACACACACTTTCTAATCCGCTTCTCCCTCAGGGTCACGGGGGGGTGCTAGAGCCTAATCCAGCGGTCATCGGGCGGAAGGCAGGAGACACCCTGGACAGGTCGCCAGTCCATCGCAGGGCAGACAGACAGACACACAATCATAAACACACACACACACACACACATACACACATTATTAAAAAAGTGTTTTTCAATTTAAAAATCAGGTCCACTTTCTGAAAGAAAAGGTTCTTATAGTTTGTTACTTGTTACACTATATAAATATAAAACTAAACCTAAAAATTAAAATTAAAATATGAACTCTATCCTTCAATAAATTAACAATATAAAAACTGATAAATAAATAAAGAGCTAAGATATTTACACTGTAAGGATATTTTTCCTGAAATTCACACTGTACATGCGGTCCTGGTTTGCGGTACCCCCTAAGCCGCGTGGGGGGGCAATGTTTTGAAAATCCAAGTTTTGTTTCTGAGGAGCTGAATTCCAGAAACAGGAGAAAATGGCTTGACGCTGTCTCGCAGAGGAGCTGAGATCAAGAGGAGATCTCTGTTCGAGTGCGTCGTTCCTCTGGGACTGTCAGTGTTTACTCTGTGGGGGTGGTTGTGCTGGGGTAGCAGCTGCTGAGGTTCTGAATTGAGGCTGTGTATGGGAGCTCGAGTTAACGGGCAGCACTGGCACCAGTAGCTTATTTTGAATTTGTCTAAACTGTAACCCAGTTTGGCAAAGGACAGTGTGGGAGGACAAGAGCTGGGAAAACTCGGGCTTTCCAGAGCACATTTTCCTGGATGCGGTGCCAAGGGACATTTTAATGAAGGGCGTGTTGAGTTGAAACCTGTTTTTTGTCTCTAGTGAACTGCAGTGTGCGGCTTGGTTATGAAGCTGTGCTATGTTTAGGTGCTTCCTGGTGATACACCTGGATTTCCTAGACTGATACAACTGGCATATCAACTTAGCAGCAAACAGAAACATCTTAATGCCCTCATTCCTGCCCTGCCGGGCGTGTTATGTGACACAAGTGCATGTTTTCCATGACGTTACTGTGGCATTTATTTCTAAATTTGCATCATGTGCTCTATTTCAGAAGACTCCTCATAAAATTTTTACTTTCCGAAGTTTATTTTCCAAAATATACACAGTGGTGGTGATGGGAACCAGACGTCCCTCTAAAAGCTCCTACAGAAAGTTCCTACATGAACTGTTTCTGAATTCACTGCCTGATGACTGAGACGCTGTTTTATGAGAGTTTAGAGAACTTCAACTCCATTCATGGTGGAGGGAGACATGCAGGGCGCTGTGCGGCAAAATAGTCCCCAAAGAAAACTCATTATTCCAGATTTTCCACTGTTTTCCATCATCAACGTTCCATATAAGCTCAGAAGACTCGTGTAGGTTCTCTGGTGGTTCTGGATGGTAAATAAAGTGTCTATATCTGTGTTGTAGTCATGGCGACGCCTGGTTCCCATCACCACCACTGTAAAGACGTCTGAAGCACTTCACACCAAACCCTCTGGATCTCTCTGTTTACACCTCACACGCTGAGTTATGGAGGAATTTTGGAAAATAGGTGGAATTGCCCTTTAAGCCTTATTAAGTGCCCACCCAGTGTTGCAAATTTAGCACACATAATTTGAATATGGTGGCATTTCTTTTTTGTCATTTTCTGTGCCATATGAGTAAAATAACATGCTCCACTATTAGACGAGCTGCACTCCTCTCTCAGTGTCATTCCTCACAGTGAGCTCTTTGCCCTTACAGCCGCAGCTTTGTCTGAGGTGTTTGCTACTGTAGTTGGCGTCCCTGAGTGACTCTGTGCTAGACGTTCACCAAAAATCCCTCCAGAGTGAAAGTGAAAGCTTTCTCAGTTCACCAAACCAAACACAGCAGCCCGCGCGCTCTGAGCACATCTCCTTACCTCACGCTCCTCAGACTCACTGAGCAACAGCGTATTATGGAATAAAAACCCCTTTAAAAACCAGGATGGAGCTGCTCCACGAAATAGGTGATGTTGATCAGCCTTTATTATTAATGATTGTGTGAATTTTTTGTTATTTATTTTAGGTTGATGTTATTTCTGTAGGCGTAAATCAGGTTCCCTACACTGAAAGTGGTTTAAATGCTTTTTTAATGCTTGTTTTTTGGTTCCTGGGTGCTGGGTGCACTTGTGTGTCCCGGGGCTTTTTTATGCACTTGCACGCTTGGAGCTCCGGTGTGGAAAGATGTTTTGTAAGAGCAGATGGACAGTAGTGGTTGTTGTGGGTTTTTTGCAGATCATTGTCAGAGGGTGTGTTGGAGTTTTGGCCCACATGAGCGATAATCCTGCCCTTTTGTGTTATTAATGTGCATTTGTGTTGTGTTTATTGTTACGTAGCTGTAAATGAGGACCCGATTGCCCTTGATCCACAACTCCTGGAGCTGATACCAGGTGAGAAACAGTGTTTTTGCCTTATGAAGTAGGTGTATGTAGTGTTGTATAGCAGCACAGCCCAAAGTTTGGCTTCTTGCCCGGTCGACTGCTTTAGCCTCCACCCTCACCACCTTACAGACTGACAAATCCAACAACTTATTCCATTCTTATAAAATGTGTATTCCTGTAGTAAACGTACCGTAAACCTATATATTTTTAAAGATTACTACTTCGTTTATTTGCATATTTTGTCTAAGCCCACCACAGACATCGCCCGGAAGACGACAGGTTTGAGCACCCCTGCTCACGGTCGGGCCGAATGTTGATAAAAGTAGTGACGGCTGAACACTGAATACACTAAATGTATCCAGTAACGTATTTCATTGTATCAGAATACATGAAAAGTAATGTGTTCAGATTACATCTAATATGCATATTGCACATGCAAATCTGCTGTTGTAATTTTTATTTAATTCACTGTTAATAATGACAGATTTCTGCGTGTAATTTTTCTGTTAATATGTTTCATGAAAAATGAATTTCTCAACATTATTTTGGCTCTTATTGCCTGCTGCTGCTCCCATAATCCCACTGCTGCTCCCATAATCCCACTGCTGCTCCCGTAATCCCACTGCTGCTCCCATAATCCCACTGCTGCTCCCGTAATCCCACTGCTGCTCCCGTAATCCCACTGCTGCTCCCATAATCCCACCACTATCTCATGATCTAAGCAAAAAATATCTCAATAACAAAAAATGTTGCGAACTTGACAGTGAAGTGGACTTTTCGGTTAACATGTATTGAAGTGTGTAGCTAGCCATGGACTGCATGTATGAGTTCAGTACAACACTGATGCAGTGAGATCAATAACCGATCACATTGATTTATCAGTCTACTCAGGCTTTAGCAGAGCTCAGTAACACTGAGATTAATAACCGATCACATTGATTTATCAATCTACTCAGGCTTTAGCAGAGCTCAGTAACACTGAGATTAATAACTGATCACATTGATTTATCAGTCTACTCAGGCTTTAGCAGAGCTCAGTAACACTGAGATTAATAACTGATCACATTGATTTATCAGTCTACTCAGGCTTTAGCAGAGCTCAGTAACACTGAGATTAATAACCGATCACATTGATTTATCAATCTACTCAGGCTTTAGCAGAGCTCAGTAACGCTGAGATTAATAACCGATCACATTGATTTATCAGTCTACTCAGACTTTAGCAGAGCTCAGTAACACTGAGATTAATAACCGATCACATTGATTTATCAGTCTACTCAGGCTTTAGCAGAGCTCAGTAACACTGAGATTAATAACCGATCACATTGATTTATCAGTCTACTCAGGCTTTAGCAGAGCTCAGTAACGCTGAGATTAATAACTGATCACATTGATTTATCAGTCTACTCAGGCTTTAGCAGAGCTCAGTAACACTGAGATTAATAACTGATCAAATTGATTTATCAGTCTACTCAGGCTTTAGCAGAGCTCAGTAACACTGAGATTAATAACTGATCACATTGATTTATCAGTCTACTCAGACTTTAGCAGAGCTCAGTAACACTGAGATTAATAACCGATCACATTGATTTATCAGTCTACTCAGGCTTTAGCAGAGCTCAGTAACGCTGAGATTAATAACCGATCACATTGATTTATCAGTCTACTCAGGCTTTAGCAGAGCTCAGTAACACTGAGATTAATAACTGATCACATTGATTTATCAGTCTACTCAGGCTTTAGCAGAGCTCAGTAACGCTGAGATTAATAACTGATCATCACATTGATTTATCAGTCTACTCAGTCTTTAGCAGAGCTCAGTAACGCTGAGATTAATAACCGATCACATTGATTTATCAGTCTACTCAGGCTTTAGCAGAGCTCAGTAACACTGAGATTAATAACTGATCACATTGATTTATCAGTCTACTCAGACTTTAGCAGAGCTCAGTAACACTGAGATTAATAACTGATCACATTGATTTATCAGTCTACTCAGGCTTTATCAGAGCTCAGTAACGCTGAGATTAATAACCGATCACATTGATTTATCAGTCTACTCAGGCTTTAGCAGAGCTCAGTAACACTGAGATTAATAACCGATCACATTGATTTATCAGTCTACTCAGGCTTTAGCAGAGCTCAGTAACACTGAGATTAATAACTGATCACATTGATTTATCAGTCTACTCAGGCTTTAGCAGAGCTCAGTAACACTGAGATTAATAACCGATCACATTGATTTATCAGTCTACTCAGGCTTTAGCAGAGCTCACTAACGCTGAGATTAATAACTGATCACATTGATTTATCAGTCTATTCAGACTTTAGCAGAGCTCAGTAACACTGAGATTAATAACTGATCACATTGATTTATCAGTCTACTCAGACTTTAGCAGAGCTCAGTAATGCTGAGATAATAACTGATCACATTGATTTATCAGTCTACTCAGACTTTAGCAGAGCTCAGTAATGCTGAGATAATAACTGATCACATTGATTTATCAGTCTACTCAGACTTTAGCAGAGCTCAGTAACGCTGAGATTAATAACCGATCACATTGATTTATCAGTCTACTCAGGCTTTAGCAGAGCTCAGTAACGCTGAGATTAATAACTGATCACATTGATTTATCAGTCTACTCAGGCTTTAGCAGAGCTCAGTAACGCTGAGATTAATAACTGATCACATTGATTTATCAGTCTACTCAGGCTTTAGCAGAGCTCAGTAACGCTGAGATTAATAACTGATCACATTGATTTATCAGTCTACTCAGGCTTTAGCAGAGCTCAGTAACGCTGAGATTAATAACCGATCACATTGATTTATCAGTCTACTCAGGCTTTAGCAGAGCTCAGTAACGCTGAGATTAATAACTGATCACATTGATTTATCAGTCTACTCAGGCTTTAGCAGAGCTCAGTAACGCTGAGATTAATAACTGATCACATTGATTTATCAGTCTACTCAGGCTTTAGCAGAGCTCAGTAACGCTGAGATTAATAACTGATCACATTGATTTATCAGTCTACTCAGGCTTTAGCAGAGCTCAGTAACACTGAGATTAATAACTGATCACATTGATTTATCAGTCTACTCAGGCTTTAGCAGAGCTCAGTAACACTGAGATTAATAACTGATCACATTGATTTATCAGTCTACTCAGGCTTTAGCAGAGCTCAGTAACGCTGAGATTAATAACTGATCACATTGATTTATCAGTCTACTCAGACTTTAGCAGAGCTCAGTAACGCTGAGATTAATAACCGATCACATTGATTTATCAGTCTACTCAGGCTTTAGCAGAGCTCAGTAACGCTGATTAATAACCGATCACATTGATTTATCAGTCTACTCAGACTTTAGCAGAGCTCAGTAACACTGAGATTAATAACTGATCACATTGATTTATCAGTCTACTCAGACTTTAGCAGAGCTCAGTAACGCTGAGATTAATAACCGATCACATTGATTTATCAGTCTACTCAGGCTTTAGCAGAGCTCAGTAACGCTGAGATTAATAACTGATCACATTGATTTATCAGTCTACTCAGGCTTTAGCAGAGCTCAGTAACACTGAGATTAATAACCGATCACATTGATTTATCAGTCTACTCAGGCTTTAGCAGAGCTCAGTAACGCTGAGATTAATAACCGATCACATTGATTTATCAGTCTACTCAGACTTTAGCAGAGCTCAGTAACTCTGAGATTAATAACTGATCACATTGATTTATCAGTCTACTCAGGCTTTAGCAGAGCTCAGTAGCGCTGAGATTAATAACCGATCACATTGATTTATCAGTCTACTCAGGCTTTAGCAGAGCTCAGTAGCGCTGAGATTAATAACTGATCACATTGATTTATCAATCTACTCAGGCTTTAGCAGAGCTCAGTAACACTGAGATTAATAACCGATCACATTGATTTATCAGTCTACTCAGACTTTAGCAGAGCTCAGTAACGCTGAGATTAATAACTGATCACATTGATTTATCAGTCTACTCAGGCTTTAGCAGAGCTCAGTAACGCTGAGATTAATAACCGATCACATTGATTTATCAGTCTACTCAGGCTTTAGCAGAGCTCAGTAACACTGAGATTAATAACCGATCACATTGATTTATCAGTCTACTCAGGCTTTAGCAGAGCTCAGTAGCGCTGAGATTAATAACTGATCACATTGATTTATCAGTCTACTCAGGCTTTAGCAGAGCTCAGTAGCGCTGAGATTAATAACTGATCACATTGATTTATCAATCTACTCAGGCTTTAGCAGAGCTCAGTAACACTGAGATTAATAACCGATCACATTGATTTATCAGTCTACTCAGACTTTAGCAGAGCTCAGTAACGCTGAGATTAATAACTGATCACATTGATTTATCAGTCTACTCAGGCTTTAGCAGAGCTCAGTAACGCTGAGATTAATAACCGATCACATTGATTTATCAGTCTACTCAGGCTTTAGCAGAGCTCAGTAACACTGAGATTAATAACCGATCACATTGATTTATCAGTCTACTCAGGCTTTAGCAGAGCTCAGTAACGCTGAGATTAATAACTGATCACATTGATTTATCAGTCTACTCAGGCTTTAGCAGAGCTCAGTAACGCTGAGATTAATAACTGATCACATTGATTTATCAGTCTACTCAGGCTTTAGCAGAGCTCAGTAACGCTGAGATTAATAACCGATCACATTGATTTATCAGTCTACTCAGGCTTTAGCAGAGCTCAGTAACTCTGAGATTAATAACCGATCACATTGATTTATCAGTCTACTCAGGCTTTAGCAGAGCTCAGTAACACTGAGATTAATAACTGATCACATTGATTTATCAGTCTACTCAGGCTTTAGCAGAGCTCAGTAACGCTGAGATTAATAACCGATCACATTGATTTATCAGTCTACTCAGGCTTTAGCAGAGCTCAGTAACACTGAGATTAATAACTGATCACATTGATTTATCAGTCTACTCAGGCTTTAGCAGAGCTCAGTAACGCTGAGATTAATCACCGATCACATTGATTTATCAGTCTACTCAGACTTTAGCAGAGCTCAGTAACGCTGAGATTAATAACCGATCACATTGATTTATCAGTCTACTCAGGCTTTAGCAGAGCTCAGTAACACTGAGATTAATAACCGATCACATTGATTTATCAGTCTACTCAGGCTTTAGCAGAGCTCAGTAACGCTGAGATTAATAACCGATCACATTGATTTATCAGTCTACTCAGACTTTAGCAGAGCTCAGTAACGCTGAGATTAATAACCGATCACATTGATTTATCAGTCTACTCAGACTTTAGCAGAGCTCAGTAACGCTGAGATTAATAACCGATCACATTGATTTATCAGTCTACTCAGGCTTTAGCAGAGCTCAGTAACACTGAGATTAATAACTGATCACATTAATTTATCAGTCTACTCAGGCTTTAGCAGAGCTCAGTAACGCTGAGATTAATAACCGATCACATTGATTTATCAATCTACTCAGGCTTTAGCAGAGCTCAGTAACTCTGAGATTAATAACCGATCACATTGATTTATCAGTCTACTCAGGCTTTAGCAGAGCTCAGTAACACTGAGATTAATAACTGATCACATTGATTTATCAGTCTACTCAGGCTTTAGCAGAGCTCAGGAACACTGAGATTAATAACTGATCACATTGATTTATCAGTCTACTCAGGCTTTAGCAGAGCTCAGTAACGCTGAGATTAATAACCGATCACATTGATTTATCAGTCTACTCAGGCTTTAGCAGAGCTCAGTAACGCTGAGATTAATAACCGATCACATTGATTTATCAGTCTACTCAGGCTTTAGCAGAGCTCAGTAACGCTGAGATTAATAACTGATCACATTGATTTATCAGTCTACTCAGGCTTTAGCAGAGCTCAGTAACGCTGAGATTAATAACTGATCACATTGATTTATCAGTCTACTCAGGCTTTAGCAGAGCTCAGTAACACTGAGATTAATAACCGATCACATTGATTTATCAGTCTACTACGACGTCTTTTTTAATGAAGACCTTGATTATTTCAGCAAGTTTAGGCATTTGTTATATTGTCATTGTAATATTTTCCTTTAAAAAAAAATATATTTACATTTTTATTTACATTCTGCACAGCATCCCAACTGTTTTGGAAATGGGGTTGTATATTTTACTCACTTTTCAGCAATTCCACCTCATTTAGCAAACTGACTGACCTCTGGCTCCCTGTTTTAACAGAGTCGCTGCTCCAGGATCTGATCAGCTGTGATTTCCCCACGGATTTAGATTTAGGTGAGTTCACTCTCTCTCCACTCATATTAATGCCACATATGTGTCCATTCAGTAAGACTGACGCCGCGCCTTTGTGTGCTTTCCTGCAGATGCTTTGTGTGCTGAGCTGAAAGAGGATCATGACCAGGGTAAGGCATTGTGGGATTTTACAGCCTTACATATATGTATGTGTGAACGAGCCGTTCCACCAGTAGAGGTTGGATGAACCTTTAATAGGTGTAGACCCTCTACGTTACGTAGGTTCTTCACACTTAACCAGCTAATTTACAACCTCAGATCCACTGAACAGTTTAAAAATGAATTTATATCATTAAAAAAGCTGCAAAACAAACATTACACATTTAAAAGAAATTTATTTTAAATTTGTCCTTGTGTAATTCTAATGTTTCATGATGTTTTTATAAGCAGAAATACAGCTACTACTAAGATAAATTAATTTTATTATTATTAATAATAATAATGATAATAATAATAATAAAATAATGATAGACTTTATTTATATCTCACCTTTTATACAAGAGAGCAATTCAAAGTGCTTTACAGATTATTAAAAAATAAAGAAAATAAATTTAAAACAAATTTTTCATAAAATACATTAAAATACATAAAAATGAAAAATAAAAATAAAATAAATAGAATAATAAAATGACATTTCTACAACAGATTAAAAAAAAAACAGGACAACCACCTAAAATGTTCATTTTAAAATCAGATGAAAGTTAATCTATTTTAAGATTCACGACTATAGAAGATATAGACACTTTATTTACCATCCAGAACCACCAGAGAACCTACACGAGTCTTCTGAGCTTCTATGGAATGTCGATGATGGAAAACAGTGGAAAATCTGGAATAATGAGTTTTCTTTGGGGACTATTTTGCCGCACAGCGCCCTGCATGTCTCCCTCCACCATGAATGGAGTTGAAGTTCTCTAAACTCTCATAAAACAGCGTCTCAGTCATCAGGCAGGGAATTCAGAACCAGTTCATGTAGGAACTTTCTGTAGGAGCTTTTAGAGGGACGTCTGGTTCCCATCACCACCACTGTGAGGAGCTTTTAGAGGGACGTCTGGTTCCTATCACCACCACTGTGAGCAGCTGACATTTCGCACCAAACCACAGCATGAGATCGGCTTTTCCGAGAGGTTAGAGTGCCGCCTCTTTGCTCCTTTGCCTGTTTTAGGGGCTTTCAGCGTATTGCTAGCAGATGACCTAAGTGCCTGAGTAGGAACTAATCCCACCATCATTTCGTTGATACAGCAGCAGCAGATCGTGACGACATTTGAAAAACAATCAAAAGACTTTTGAAATCAGTTTAAGTGAAGTGAAGGGAGAGCTGGTCCCTCTTTCTGTTGCGTGTCAGGACATGAGCAGCTGCAGGTATGTGGCAGAGATCTTGGATAGGACAGACAGGAGGGCGTCGGGGTAGTCTACTCAAAATATGATAAAGGGGAGGGAAACCTGTGAGAAGCTATAAAGGTGATAAAAAGCTGTTTTGCACACTGTATTTATGGGGTTTTTAAAGCTGAGCTCATTACCAAAAACGACCCCTGAATTCCTCATGCAGTTTTTCGGCTTTCAGAGATGAGGATTACGGATATTCTTCCTCTGTACTTCATTTGCAATAACAAGAGCCTCTGTCTTTTCCTTTGTTTAGTTTGCCATCCATTTGTTAGTCATGTGTTCACTTATGCAACCAAACAGAGCGCCAATCGACCTGTTGTCATTAGGAGCCAGGGACAGATACAGCTGGGTATCATCTGTGTACTGGTGGAAACTAAAGCAAAGGCCCCAGAATCAATCCCTGTGGGACGCCGCAAGTTACTGCGTAATGTTTAGAAGCACAGTTGCCAAATGCAGCAAAGTGGTCTCTGCTTAAATGTGATCTAAACCAATTTTAGACATTGCTAGTGAGACCAAGTTTGGCAGAATTTGGTGATCAGCCATATCAAAAGTGGCACTTAGATCTAGGAGAACCAAATCAGAAATGGTGCCCAACTCTAAGATCATTTAAGACGTGCCCTAAAGCCAGATTAACAAATTTCATTAAGATGATTTCTATTGAGATAATTGTTTAGCTATATGGACGAACGTATTGGGACACCTACACGTGACACCTGCAGGAGCTTTTATGAATCCCATTCTAAATCCATAGGCATTAATATGGAGCTGGTCCACTTTTTGCAGCTCTAACAGCTTCCACTCTTCTGGGAAGCTTCTGCAAGATGTTGGAGAGAGTCTGTGGGTATTTCTGCCCATTAATCCAGAAGAGCGTTTGTGTGGTCAGACAGTTGAGCAAGAGGCTCTGGCTCACAATCTCTGTTCTAGTCCATCCCAAAGGTGTTGGATGGGGTTGAGGTCAGGACTCTGTCAGGGTCAGTCAAGCTTTTCCACACCAAACTCACCCAGTCCTGACTTTATGGACCTGCTTTGGTCACTGGGGCTCAGTCCTGCTGGAACAGGAAAGGCTCTTCCTCTAACTGTTCCCACAAAGTTGGAAGTGTACAACAGTCCAAAATGTCTTGGTGCTGAAGCTTTAAGAGCTCATTTCACTGGAACTAAGGGCTCTAGACCAACCCCTGAAAAACAACCCCATAGCATCATCCCTCCTCCACCAAACTTTAGAGTTAGGCAGGTAACGTTTTCCTGGCATTCGCCAAACCCAGACTCGTCATCAGACTGACCGATAGAGAAGCTGATTCATCACTCCACAGAGTCTCCACTGCTCCAGATGTAATAGATGTTATTGCTAACATGTGCATGAAATCACAGTAGAATGGGTCGTGCTGAAGAGCTCAGAGACTTTTCTGTGTCATGCGATGCCACCTTTGCCACAAATTCGTTTGTGACATTTCCGCTCTGATAGATCTGCTGTGATCTGTCGGTGCTATTTTTGTGAAAAAGAAGTAGCAGCTCAGCCACAAATGGTTGGACCACGCAGACTCACAGAGTGAGTTAGAGGAAGGCCCAGCATGACTGAGCACTGGTGACACCAGAAAGACATTCTGGGTGAGTTTGGTGTGGAACAACTTGACCGGCCCTCTTGTCCAACATCAGTGTCTGACCACAGGTACTCTTCGGATTAATGGGCAAAGCTTCCCACAGACACTCTCCAAAATCTTATCTTCCCAGAAGAGTGGAAGCTGTAATAGCTGAAAAGGGAAAAGGATGTTGAAGTGGGATGTTCAACAAGCTCATATAGTTGTCCACATACTTTTGGCCATATAGTCTATAAGGTAGGCTTGTTTTTATGTAAGCCACATGGTCTGAAGGGGTGTTGATGGCTTCCTGTTTACAGTGTGACAGTGCTTTTCCTCTTCATTTCGCAAGGTGAAAGAAAAGCATTTGTGTAAAATATACTGTATAATTTATCAGAAGAAACTCGTATCTCCAAAATGGTAATTTTACCCGAGGAGGAAAAAACATACATTACTTTTAATGTACATCAGTGGAACCAGACGTCTTTCCAAGTCATTTTGGGTTATTTATTTTTTTCCATTCATCATGAAATTTACACGCAATGTAAAGGGCAATAGGCATTTTATGTCAAAAACTGAAAAACATAAAAAATGGACATTCAAGGTTTTCCTCTGACAGCAGCGATATATATATATATATATATATAATGTAGTGTTTATAATGAAAGAGAGATTGATTGCTGCTGTAACTACACTGGACAGTTACAGGTAAATGTAATTTATTTCTATGTTGCCTTTCTTCGCTCCTGTCAGCTGTAAAAACACATGTGATGTGCTTTTGTTGTCTGTCTGTCTGTCCTGCTCCCTGTCAGGTGAAGCAGCTGAGTGTCCTGCACCGGCTAGTACGGAGAGTGAAAAGGAGAAAAGGCCTAGGAGGAAGCGACCAGGTAAACACCACTCCTCTGTTATAAACTGCTTTCTAAGGCCCAATCCCATCATTATTTTTACCCCTACCCCTTTCAAGTGTAACCCTCCCCCTTGAATCTGAGTTACAAGGGCTAGTGGTTGAAATCTTGCCCCTATGAAATGGGACGACCCTTCAAGAACCAGATACGTCATCAGTTGTCGCCAGCGACTTTTACCTAAACAGACGAGACGAGGTTTTCTGGCCATTTCCAATACGTCGCCTCCGGCTGTGGTGATCTCACTTGTCCATCTCAACAACAATCAGGACACCCTACCCCTCCATCTCAATGACAATCGGGACAACCCTACCCCTCCATCTCAACAACAATTGTGGTAGGGGTAAGGGGTAAAATGGGATTGGGCCTAAATGTTCCCTAATGATCAGACAGCTGAGGCTATGTGTGTGTCTGTGTGTGTTACTGTGTGTGTTTCTCGTCAGCAGGAGAAAGAGCACCGAGGAAAGTGCCGCGCCTCAAACGCCGTAAAACAGGTAACCTCACCTGCACCAGCACTGGATCAGTATGCAGGGCTACATGATAAGGACAGAGCAGTTGCAGCTGACCGCTGGCAACATTATGATTAGTTTATTCCAGAACTCAGTAAGAACGGCTGTGGCAGTAAAGAGCCTGTCCTAGCGTTCATTGGGCGGAGGGCAACAAAACACCCTGGACAGGCCGCTTGTCCATCTCAGGGCAGACACACAATTTAGCATCTCTAATTTGCTTGACTGCATGGTTTTGGACTGTGGCAGGAAACCCACACAGACACAGCAACAGCATGCAGACTCTGGACCCTGGTCGCCCGGCTGGGGAATTGAACCCAGAGCCTTCTTGCTTTGAGTCAGATTTATCAAAGTGAGAAATGGTGGAAGGTTTTGTTGAGGAGTGTATAAAGCAGGGATGTCAAACTCGGTCCACGTTACAAAATCTCATCAAATCTGTGGGCCGAATAACTGAAATATTTAAAAATGTAAACGTCCCCAGGAGCTCCGTCCTTTAAACCTGCCTCTCTGCTTGAGCTGCTCCTCTGGCGTCTTCTCTTTGCTGCAGGTTCATTAAGACTCGGGTTCAGTTTCTGAGCTGCTGAGCTGACGTTCAGCGTTTATACTGGCTGAGATGCAGTCCGTGTGTTTGGTGATGTGACTGGTGTGGAACTGTGTAGAACTGAGGTGTAACCGCCGTCCCGTGGACTGCTGTTGGGGTTGGAGAGTCAGAGCACGTTATGCTGCAGTGCATGCTGGGGACTGTAGTGCAGCGCATTGTGAAACAGGCTGATATTAATAGAAAATTAAAACACTGTGGGTTGAATAGGCTTGTGTGGGAGGCCTGATCTGGTCACTTGGCACATGGGGAAAAACCCTGACTCACACTTTCCTAATATTCCTGGAGGGTGGAGCTGCTTTAATCTCATTCATTCCTAAATACAAAGCTCACAGCTCAGTGACGAAACTACTAACAGACTGGAAAGTCAGTAACTTTTTCTGGGCTACTGTGCCAGTTAATGCTCATATTAATATGAAATGTAATGATTTGTTAAAATCGGTAAGCTAACTACTTATGTGTTTGTAGCCTAGCTGCTAACGGTCACTCAGATTAAACAGGACTGATTTAAACATTTTATGTAAAGATAAATATTAAATGCCACTTTTTTTACAGAGAAAAAACAAAAATTTTCTAAAATATCTTAAAGATGGTCAAAGTAAAAGCAGCTCACGCTGCTCTGACTCCGACACAGACACAGAAACCTGCCGCTTTAACCTGCCGCCAGGTGGATAAATCATTTCCCTGCTTTGATTAATGTAAATATGGATTCCAAAACCCCTTATTATTATTATTATTATTATTATTATTATTAATACATTATACTTATATAGCGCTTCTCAAGAGCTCAAAGACACTTACAGGTTTTCAAAATCCAGAACAGTAAAGATAAGCATGAGAACATGAAGCACAGTCATAACATCACAAGCCAAAGCATAGCAGGACGTGGCGAAGGGCTGCTGTAAGACTGGAAACGGTTATAAGCAGCAGAAGAGTGGAGACCTGTTGAATATGTGAGGGAAGAGTGTTCCGGAGTCGGGGAGCCAGGCTAGAGGAAGCACGATCACCGTAGCCGTGCAGGTTGGAAGGTGGGACAGTGAGTGGACCAGCAGAGGAAGGCGAGGTGGTTTGTAGGGAGTAAGCAGATCAGACGGGTAGGAGGAGCAGGGTATGCAGAGCTTTGTATGTGAGGAGAAGAGCTCTGAACTGTATGCGGTGTTTCACAGGAAGTCAGTGGAGATTGAGAGTTGCAGGATGTGTGTAATGTGCTGACGGGCGCAGGTGTGTGTGATGAGGAGGCGAGCAGTAGAGTTCTGGAATTTGCATAAATGGGAGGAGTTAAAACCAGCAAGTAGAGAGTATAGTATAGTAGCCCAGGTGACTACAGCAGGCCGAGAGGGTGAAGGTCGGATGTTGGCAGCGTTACGGAGGGTTATGTGTTATGGATAGAGGGGGTTTAACTGCAGAGTCTATGTGTGCGCTGAATTAGAGAGATTAGGGTAAGAGACCGCCCAGATGTCGCAGGTAGACTGTCGATGGAAAGAGAGAAAGGAGAAGTTTTTGACGTTTTAAAGTGAAGCTTTATCAGGACTGAACGCCCTGCAGAGCCAGTCTATAGAATGAAACGGTTGGAGATGTTAACGGTCAGTTAGATTCATATATATGACGATTTTATTATACCTGATGCAGGACGATAAAAGCCATGACATGTTAAAGATCATCCTGAATACGTGGCATGGATGGAACGTTTACGCAGTTACAGGGTTTTATAACTAGTTGTGTGAGTCGATAATGAAGTGCATTCATATTTGATTTACATCCAAAAAATGACAAAAATCTAAAGCTTTTTGTATTCTTGTCAAATATTGATCGTTATCCAGAACATGTTTATTTACATCTCCAAGGTGCATAACTCTGCATTCTTTAGGGTCCTAATAACCCAGAATGTTTGTTCCATTCCCAAAAGATGTGTGTGTGTGTGATTGGCCTGCTTTGCCCACACATCCTCCTACATGGCTGTTGGTAACCAGCTCCGTATTTCCATATTTCTCCATAAATTCTTTCCATATGCTGGAGTTAGTGGTCAAGTGCTGTGTTATGCACATTTGAGTCCGCTCTTCCTCCGTAATGTCAGTGCTTAACTCTCGCTCCCATTTAGCTGTTATGTATAGAGCCGAGGAAGCCTGACGTTCCCATAGGCTGTGGTAGAGCCGGGATGTCGCCTTAAATTTTGTCCCACTCTATATCTTCACTACCACGTCTAACACTGCATTTAAAGACTCGAACATTTGTGCGTTTTGTATTTAAGTTATAAGATAATGCCTTTGTTGTAAATACTTAAAAAAGGCTTTATCTTCTAATCCCTAATTCAGGGGTCTGAGCTTTATATGGAATTTGATGATAGTGAAATAGTGGAAAATGTGAAATAACTTTTCTTTGGGACTATTTTGCCTCAACGCTCCCTGCATGTACCCCTCTGCTATGAATGTCATCAAGCAGTGAATTCAGAACCAGTTCATGTAGGAACTTTCTGAGAGGACCTTTTAGAGGGAGACGTCTGGTTCCCATCACCACCACTGTGAACGGCTCTGACTCTAGAACGGAGCATTTCGCACCAAACCGCTCTGAACAACATCTTAATCGTTTAGTTAGGCTGGAATTTTGAAAAGTTAGTGGAGTTCCTCTTTCAGGATGGAGATCACCAGCTTTTCTAAGAGGTTATAGACTAATTTGCATATTCCAGCTGATTTGAATATCAGTATTGTGATAGTAATTGACTGTTATATCGTGCGGCCCTACCCATTCATTTCATGCAGAGATGCTCCCTTTAATACTCATACAGGTCTCAGGCTTTGTGTAAATCATAAGTGAAACCTGTTGTGTTGCTGGTAATCCATCTAACCCCCAACGCCTCCCCCCCCTTCCCCTTAGCCCCACTCTGCACCGAAAGTCCACATCTGAAGGACAAGTCCCATGTGAGTGATGTGAGCCCACCCCTGCTGCCCCAGCTTGTGCATGTTCCCCTCACCATCGCCACTGCACTCAACAGCGCCTCTCTGCTGCCCTCTAGTGGTAATGCGCCACTAACACCATCTCACTGATTTGTTTACTTATTCTTTTGTTTTGTGGGCTGACGTTTTGTGTGTGCATGTGCTCTCAGGTGCGCCAGCGCTGCAGATCATACAGACCATTAATCATCTCTCTCCCACTGTGATTAACAGTCTAGTCCCGGTTGGGCCCACCTACGTCCTGGGTGAGTTAGTGGCGCTGCTGCCCATCTGCGCTTTCTCGTTACACAACGGCTGTGGTGGTTATAATTAACTGTAACTTTCATTTGTGGTCTGACCCCTCAGTCTCGCCGCAGTCTGTACGTCCGGTGCCTCAACTCGTTCCTCTTTCCCCAGGTGAGTGGAGGTACTATTTTACAGTAATTTGTTTATTACCGTAATGCCGATTCATGTTTCGTGTTTAATCACCACGAGAGCTACAGACCAGCGTTCTTCAGACAGTTACAGTCACATGCAAAAGTCTGCACACTATGAAAATGAATTGGATTTAGTGCAGTGTGAAGCCCCAAAAAAGCAGCCCTAACAGCACCAGCAGTGAGAAATAAAATATTGGAAATCCAATAGGTCTAAATAAAGTGTAATTAATATCTGTAAATAGTATAACCATCGTTCCGCCCAATGACTGCTGGGATCGGCTCCAGCACCCCCCCCGCGACCCTGAGGGAGAAGCGGCTTAGAAAATGGATGGATGGATAGTATAACCATGTTTATAATGCCTTATGAATGCATTATAACATGTTATAAATGTGTTTATAGATGCTTACAAACGTGACATTCGTAGAAAGTGTTACCGAAATTTCTCCTTAAGAACATTTGATGAAAGAGGCCCATTTAGTTTAGTAGCATGTTTATGAAGCACATACTGTATAGAAGAACAGCCTTTATGGGCTTTTTATTACTAGCAGACTGTACAGATAAACTGTTAGTTAAATATAAAACTTATCAGCAGTCCAATGTCAGACTCTTAGTGCGGAGTAAAAAGCCCCTCAGCTGTTTCAGTCAGCTTTGAGTTAATGTGACCAAGATAGCTACGAGTGCAGATTTGAGTCTTGAGTTTGGTTTTTCATGTTTGTGAGTGTGAATGTGAGATGAATACATTTCCCAAAATCGGAGTTTTGATAGCAGTTTTTAAGTGTTAGTGTTACCGCATTGTGTATGCGTGGGCAAATATCACGATTCTTATCAGACGTTGTACCATATTGCCCGCTCCCTTTTCTTTTGGTGAGAATATTTGTGGAAAACTGGTCATTTTATTTAAAAGCTAAGCATAGGATGCTCTTCTACAATTTACAATGTTGCCCTTTACATTATGCCAAACGTTAATGACCAATGGACCATTAGACACGAGACAAAATGACTTTTATTAATTAATCATTTCTCCATTAACTTTCATTAAAAGTTCCAAACTTTTTTCTCGTCTCCTGGAAAGTGATGCAGGGTTTTGTACCAACAGTGTGTGCTGAATTGAGAGTTTTCTCCGTGTTATGTGTATTAATGCTGTATGTCTCCCCTCCTTCAGCTGATGGTGCAGTGGCCCCTGCCGAGCTCAGCAGGACCATCATCCCCATGAGCTCCTTATCGGACAGCACAAGCAGGAGTCAGCCGCCGTCACCCGTCACCCCCATCTCACCCACAAAAGGTGAACTCAGTGCATTTTCATTCACATACTCCTATAATACCCTACTGATCATATACAGGCTTCTGTTTTTATTTGTTGGCTATTTAATCCTTGAAATAATCAGCGTAGAGGCATTTAATCCAACCATAATCCTGAAGGATTAATGGAAAAGGCCAGTTTGTCCGCTTGATGGGTTTTGTGCACGTTGACACAATGACAAAGCTGTTATTGTGTCTGATTCATCACATCACAGACAAAACAACGCAGGAGGACTCTCCCCCGACAACCCCTCAGTGTCCAGTCATACCAGGTGAGTTGAAGAGTGTTTTACATGCACTTAATAATCTGGTAACTGCAGAAAATTAGATTGCGTCAGTAACTGGTTCAGTGTGTTTTCATGCTCTTGATTAATCAACAGCCGGCCAGTAAACTCACAGAATAAGACGTGACGTAAACGTAACGTGAAACTTCAAACTTCATGCGTGTTGTTTTTTAAACATTGCACCACTTTACCTGGAAATATGAATATGCGTCCTCTAGAAGATGAAGAATATTTAAGTCCATAATAGCTCCAGCCCTAAACTAAAGAAACAAAATCTGGAAAGCAAACATATCTGATTTGATCGGATGTTTTCAGGGTAAGTGAAATATCGTGTATTTGTCGCTGAGCCAAGCTTATGGGTATAGACCCATACACATGATGCTGAAACAGGTTGACTAAACAATAAATATTCTTTCTTGTACAGAACGAGTTGAGGACTACATTCAGCAGCTGAAATCTCATCTAAGAGAAACTTGTAGCCTGATGCAGGGAGGCCTGAAGATGGACTCTCACTACATAGACACTCAGCTGGTGCAGAGGAAGCTTGTAATCCGGACTGGTAAGAATGCGAACAAGTGCCTGGAGAAAGAGCTTGTGGTGCTCCTTGACTCTGAACGAAAGAAAGCCACAGTGGACAGGAGCCACGTCTTCCAGAACTGTGGACCCAAACCCAAACGTTTGATCACCGTCCTCGGAAAGGCCGGGACGGGGAAGAGCACGTTAATCCAACGTTTGGCTTTGGACTGGGCCGCCGGCAGCCTTCCGCAATTCCAGTTTGTTTTTTTGGTGAACTGCAAGGTTTTAAACCTGACCAGTCCGAATTACAGCTTTAAGACTTTGCTGTTTGGTCTGTCCACCACCCCCGGCTGTGACGAAGCTGTGTCAGAAGCTGTTTTCAAACATGTGCTCTCCAATCCAGATAAGGTTCTCCTGGTATTTGATAGCTTTGATGACATCGGAGACCTCGAAGGTCTCCTTCAGTCCTTTGCTACCTCGGTCACGGACAGTGGCTACAGTGTAAGGCAGCTGTTTTCTGGGCTTTTCCAGAAAAAGATTCTGTCAGGGTGCACTCTCTTGATCGCCAGCAGGCCCAAAGACGTTCTGAACCAGCTGCTGCGCAAAGTGGACAGCATTCTGGAGCTCTGCAGCTTCTCGCCCAAGGATGTAGAATTGTACACCTCAAACTATTTCGCAGATGCCTCAAAGCAGGAGAGCGTGCTGAGGAAGATCCAGAGTCAAAAGTACATCTTCAGCTTGTGCTCCAACCCTTTACTCTGTCAGTTTACATGCTTCCTCATGGAGCACCAAGACTCCGACGGTTACACATTGCCATCGACTCTAACGGATTTGTGCCAGAGAGTCCTCGACCAGCATCTAGAGCTGACAGCTAAAGAGCAGGGATCCAAACAGGACATCACGGAACTGTGTAACTTGGCATGGGAGGGTTTCAAGACTTACAGCTCCCTTTTAAGCCAAGATCAAGAGATTTTCAAGGAGTTGTTGGACTGTGGGATTAATTGTGAGATACTCACTTCCCATACGGTATGTGAGGAATCTGGCAAGAGCCAGGTCACTTACTTTGCCAGTCTTTTCATGCAGAACCTCCTTGGCGCTCTGCTTTTGGTTCAGTCCAAAGACGTGAACGACAGGATGTTAGTGGCCCAGACGGTGCTCCACCACCGGAAGAGGAAGGTGCTTGGAGAATGGCAGGACGTCCTGCAGAGGTTTGTTATCGGGTCGCTTTACCAAAAAGCAACACCTCACTGCTGCGGTATTCCGCAGAACTCCTCGGACGCCCAGGCCAAAAGGAAAGCCGTAGAGGCCCACCTGAAAAACCTCAATCCAGGCGAGTTGATTCCCAGCAGGTTGCTGGAACTTTTCCACTGTATCTATGAGGCCAGCAACGCCAAGCTTGCCAAACTCCTGGTGAAGAACCTCCCTGACATCCTGTCGTTTTGTGGGGCTCATCTCACAATGACGGATGTCTACGTTGTCTGGCACCTCCTTCAGCACGCCAAGGGGCTCAAGCGAACGTTCTCCATTGACATGCAGGACACGTGTGTTCCCCTCAGTGGTCTCAAGGAGCTGGTGGCGTTGGACTGCGTCACGTCATTCCGGTGAGGAGTCATGTTTTCTCAAAAGTAAAGTCTATGAGAACTTGTATGTTCAGTCCCTAGGAAACATGCATCTTGCTCTTTGTGTACATAATACGTCCTGTGAATAACCTTCCAGTGTCCACTAAAGGGCTAGATCACTCATACCTAAGCAGCGTCTTCACGAGTAACGAGGCTGATGCAGGTCGTCCCTCCCACACAGCTTTGTTCCTGTGTTCCCCTAGATCAGAGGTGTCAAGCCCAATCAGTAAAATCTCATCAAATCTGCGGACCAGAGGAAAAAAAAAGATTTTTAATGAATGTTGTGCTGTAACCCGAACTGGCCATCATTTATTCACATTATGGGAAAACTTCAACAGTAAAATAGAGGCACTTGTAGTTATATTTGCTGAACTGCAGCTGAACTGCATTTTGGTGATATGGCAGGTGTGGAAAATGTGTTGCAGTGCATGCTGGGGACTGTAGTGCAGTGCATTGTGAAACGGGCTAACATTTATAGAAAATTAAAATACTAGATAAGATTGTGTGGTGGGCCCGATCTGGCCTGCGGCCTTGTGGCCTTGTGGCCTTGTGGCCTTGTGTTTGACACATTATTAATATTATTATTTTTATTGTTATATAAAAGCTGCATGTTTTAAGTGCGTGGACACTCATTTGTCTCTGCTTCAGTCACGCTGTTGTGTTAATTATTAATGAAAGTCAAAGGGAACAATGAACCCTGCACAGCTGACAAAAGACTGTGTTTCTCCAACTCCGATGTGCAAAAATATACATAAATATAACATAAAGGCAACTGCATAGACATGCAGACATAAAAGACAGACATAGAACATACAAATAGAGAAAATATATATATTTATTTTTTACCTATATGTATGAGCTCAAGTGATGTGAACATTTTTATATAGAAGCCAGAGCTGTAAGGAAGTGCTCCAGCAGTCTGTGTGTGTTCAGGGGTTCAGCAGCGCTGATAGGCCAGTGTGTTGTGTGTTGTTAGAGGGAGCTGAGCATCTGATGGCCTGTGGGAGGAAGCTCCTGCCGAGTCTGGCGTTCCTGCACCGCGTGCTCTGGTAGCGTTTGCCAGCGAGGGCAGAATCATTATATGATTTATATTTTCTCTTTTTCATTCAAACTTTGCTGAATGTTTAATATGACGCTTGATTTGAGTGTCGTACAAACGTATTTAATATTCCACACTGTGCTGTTGGACTTTAAGGCGTGATTTATTTCAGACATTGATCAATGAATTAGAAAGTGTGTATAACTGAAGATTTCGTCCACACTCAGTTTGATTTGTGTCAGCTTTCACAGGTGACACCAAATACTGACGGCCAGGATGACGGACTAGACTAGACTAGACTAGAACTGTTCGTCAGATATCAACAGGATGTTAGTTTGAGTGAGAGTTGCGGAGAAAATGAACTGGGTGTGAAACCAAATATATATACAGATAAATATATATATATATTGTCGGAAGAAAACCTCGTATCTCCGTTTTTGTCATTTTCCAGTTTTTGGCAAAATTTGAAAATGCCTTTTGGCCTTTATATTGCGTTTACATTTCATGATGAACGGACCAAACAAAACGGCCCAAAACTACTTGGTATATATATATATATATATATATATATATATATATATATATGTGTACACACACACACACACACACACACACAAAAACCTTTTAATTAATTAAATAAAACATGACGGATGAGTTAAACCAATGTTAAATAAATAATAAAATAATTATTAACAATAACCAGTTCGTCCGTAAAGCATTAACAGTAGGCTATGGCATGATGTTCGTTGATTTTTCCTACATTAATACAGAATTTGATTGATGTGTGCAGCCTTATGTGTGTCTGTTGTGTTTTTACAACAGCTTTGAATGTGGCTCAGCCAATCAGAGTTTAGAACCTTCGATAATGACGAAATGACAGTCTGTCTTTTTATAATAACAAAGTGGTGATTTTGTTTTTACAACTTTGGTAATAAGTTCAATCCTTTAGATTTATAATTAGGAGTTCTACAAAAAAGAACTAGTGGACAGAAACCACAAATGACTGTAAATAAAAGCAAATACTGTTTATTTTGTTTTGGAAGAGGTTAGGATGCTACATACACGGTGAACTGTGTGAAACAGTGTATTAGGCAATTAAGCGAAATATCATATTATAACTTATTATTAATTGTTGTCATTCCTATAGGGCACCTACAATGGATACCATTGACCTGTGGGAGGACTTGCATCGCAGCAGTGATGAGCTGAGCTTGAAAAATGCCATTGAAAAGTTCACCATAGACCCATTTAAGGCCTCACAAGTGGGTCACATAGAGAACCTGGTCCTCCTTGTCCAGATCCACAGAGAGAAGAAGCTGCCGATGAGGTGAGGCATCACAACTGCATTAGTGGTGGAGTTTGATGGATTCCTACTAAAATGCTGTTTGTTTATTTTTGATTCTTGTCACTCTGCATCGCTGGAAAGCAGCAGTGTAACATGGAAATGCACCAGAATTTCTTGGACAGCAACACTGCGCTGCATGCCTTAATGGTTTAATAGCTCACAGACAATATTAATCTAGTATTTAAACTATTGAAACCATTGATTTCCTTATTTACACATTACAACCCCATTTCAAAAAAAGTTGGGATGCTGTGTAGAATGTAAATAAAAGAAAAGGCCCAGAGAAGGTGGCAGCGTTTCTGGATCCTGTTTATATTTGGTTTCGTCTTGCATTCGTGGATGGAGCGACAAACTGTTTTCACAGGCAGTGGTTTTCAGAAGCATTTCTTTAGCATTACACAACTTTACCAGCCTTTTGTTGCCCCATCCCAACTTTTTTGGCATGTGTTGTTGGCATCCAACTCAACTTGGGCATATATTTAAAAAAAAAAATCTCAGTTTCAACATTTGATTTGTTGTCTTTGTACTATTTTATAGAAATACAGGGTTTAAATGATTTGCATATCATTGCATTTAGTTTTTATTTACATTTAGCACAGCGTCCCACCTTTTTTGGAAATGGGTTGTATGTTAATTGAGATTTGCTGTAGAATTCTGTTGATGACAGATTTTAGACTGTGGTGATGATGATCAGTGTTGTGATTTCAGCGATGCTGAGGCAGCTCTGGAGGACGGAATCCCTGCAGTGAGGCATCTTCACAAACTGGATTATGAGTGAGTACAACGTCCAGGAGACACTGGAGCCAGATCTGATTACCAGTATAAAGTATAAATGCTCATCAAAATCTTACCTGCTTACAGTCTGTGTGGACGTTCCCTGAAAAGTCCAGGTCTAAACAGGCTCTTTGTCTTTGTGGCTCAGTTTTAACTCGGGTTAATGGGATTGCCCACAAAGTTATGTCACTGGATTTCATTGGATTATGTGATTTGAGTGAGTCAATCGGTCAAATTAGCTTGGTCTGTGTTTTGTCTTTACACTGAAGGCTCGGCCAGCAGAACGGACCCGGGGCTTTTCACAAACTCACTGGGATCTTACCTGCTCTCCAGTCTCTTCAGCACCTAGAGTAAGCACTGTCCTTAGAACATAAGCTAAGCGATGAGGTAGAAAATTAGTACTTCATCACTGTATTAGAAGAGAGAACCCAGAGAACCTTAAATCCACGTTTTCTGTCTATGTAGGTTAATCTTGCTTTTAACTTTCCAGTCTCCACTAAGTGGCAGATGTTTTTTTTTGCCAAAAAATCTCCTCTTCTGATGTAAACTGGTCCTAATCTTGGGTTGTACACACATACGCAGTGTCCTCAGCAATCACAAGGCTGATGTGGCTCATAGGGAGAAAGCTAGCCACCAAGCGAAAGCTCACCCAGCCGCTGTACTATTGTGACTATTGTGATATCATTGTGATCATTTAGATGTGTAAAAATATTGCTTACCATTCAAATATCATTACAATCTACAAGCTTGATTGAAACTCTTTTTTTCAACCAAAAAATGGTGTGACGTTTGAAGCTGAGCGATGTTTTTATTTTTAAATAAGAATAATAAGAATGCATGGACATGTATTTCAAACACACTGCAGTCCACACTGAAATGCATTCCACTAAAATCTATTAATCTAATTGAACCAAATTATATTTATAAATGCATTTATTTTAAAATGTGTGGGGAAATATTACAGTAGAAATGTAGCAGACAGAAATAAAAGTATGTAAATGTGTTCAGATCCATAAATCTGATCTAGTGGTCCTTTAGCAGGACAGAAGCGAGGGCTGTAGGCACTGATACTCAGTACTGATACTGATCTGATATCTTATGTGAAGTACATTGTGTGTGAGAGTCTGATTGCAGACGTACACGGTTCATGTTAAGTACAGTACCGTCCATTCAGCTCAGGTGTATTTAGTTCTACCTGTAAACATTGTTAAAACTAGACAACTGAAGGATAATAAAAATATATCATAAAAATATAAATAAATGCATTTGAAAAATATTTTAACAAATAGACTTTTGGTAATTTTCATGAATACATACAGGCAAAAATATATAAATAGATTTGGAGTATATATTTTTTATATGTTATCAGCACATCTGTAATATCTTTTCCAAACATTTTGCACAAACGTGGCAGAAAAGTGCAGCTTTTTTACCTTTTATTTCTAGAAGCTGTTTAACCACGTTATGCCTCGTTAACCACGTTATGCCTCGTTAACCACGTTATGCCTCTTTCCTCCAGTCTGGAGAATAATAAAATCGGAGACCGTGAAGCTGAAGAGCTGGCGGGTGTCCTTCACTCTCTGTCGTCTCTGAAGATGCTGAAGTGAGTGTCAGAGCTGTTGTCGGTGAATCCTTTCATTTTCTTGGAAACAGCCACGGCTTTATGTGACCTCTGATTTATTTCTCTGCCCAGTCTGTCTCAGAACTGTATTGGAGACGCCGGAGTGGAGAAACTGGCCCAGGCTCTGTCAGCGGCCTCCTCACTGCAGAGTCTCAGGTAAAGCCTTTTAAAAACAGCCACTTACTGAACTGTTATTATTTACAAGGGCTGCAAAAATAATTTGACAATGTCTGTTGCCCTTTATATTGTGTGTAAATTTGATGATGAATGGACTGAAAGAAACGGCCCACAATGGCTTGGAAAAATGTCCGGTTCCATTGACTTCCATTAAAAGTAAAGTAGGTTTTGTCCTCCGCCTGTAAAGTTACTGGTTGGATATACGAGGTTTTTGTCCGACAATAGTGAGATATATATATATATATATATATATATATATATACACACACAGGGTGAGTGAAAAGTCACAGGACACCGTTTTATTTTATTTTATTTTTTATTTTATTATGGACTTCTATCTCTGGGGTCATCTCAACAAATTGTGTGTGCTGAGAAAATGCACAACAAACACCACCTTCAGCACCGCATGGTGGAGACAGCATAAAAAAAATAAAATAAAACGGTGTCCTGTGACTTTTCACTCACCCTATATATATACACACAGACACACACTGCAGTCTATATGTATATATGTAATAAAATATATACATATATGCAATACACTAAACGGTATAACTAATACTACTGTTCTGATTGACACACACACACACACACACACACACACACACACACATATCGCTGCTGTTGGAGCAAAACCTTGTATCTCCATACTGGTCACTTTACAGGAGAAGGAAAAAACCTACTCTACTTTTAATGGAAGTCAATGGAACCAGACGTCTTTCCAAGCCACTTTGGGTCGTTTCTTTTAGTCCATTCATCATGAAATTTACACACAATGTAAAGAACAACAGGCATTTTCAAATTCGGAACAAATGTCGGAAACCTTGCATATATATATATATATATATATATATTTATATATCAATTTTTCACAGAATTTGAAAATTATATAATAGAAAAAATTACAAACGTAATTTTATTAGATTATTATGCTAAATGTCATATATTGTATATCGTATTGCATATTGTTTATTGTGTTATGTTGTACGTTTATGTCTGTTGAGCTACAACAGAACTGAATTACATCTTGATGCACCGGAAGCGATTACCACCGACGTGTGGCAAACAAGAGTTTCATGTTTTTGTGATGTCATGAAAAATATTTACACATCACACTGTTACTCAGTCTACGGCAGTTTAGCCACGCCCATTATCAATGAACTTCCAAGCTTTTTAATTGAGCCACAGCCGATCAGAACAGAGCTCATTTGCATATGTCAGTCTTAAAGGCACAATAACAAAAGTAGACTGATTCTAAGTGATAAAAAGAGGCTGTAAAAATGATTGAATATTGATTATTGATAAATTTAGATCCACAAAGCTACACAAACATGGAAAAAATAAAAAATGGTAAAAATCAAGGGTTTGGGCCCTTTAAAATCAGACTGGTAAGCTATAGTTGAAGACTGACCTTCTGACCATTGACTGTAGAGGCCATTATTACAATAACAATCAACAAACATTGGGCTGTGCAGCTCTTTTAGGTTCTGCTTATAGAGTTACGTCACTGCGGCTAATGAACATTAATGGACGACTGACAGGAAGCACTAATTCTCCCTCTCCTTCACACTGACCCCTCCAGCCTCTACGGGAATCTGATCGCGGACAGCGGAGCTGAAAACCTGGCCTCCGTTCTACCAGCCATGAAGTCCCTGCTGGATCTGGAGTAAGTCAGAAATGATTCTACACACACAAAGCTCAGTAAGATAGGGAGACCCTGAACCCAAGGCAAAAGTTTTAACACCCCGCTTAAAAATGTGTTGTTTATTTTCTAATAAATCATTTAAAAAAGGTTCCTTATAGAACCATCTGCAGCACATTTTCCATCAATCTGAGGAGTGAGTGTAGAGAACACGTGTACGTATGGACTTTATTTGCCCATTTTAATGCACAACTTCTATTTTATTCTATTTATATTAGAGGAAAAAAACTAAATATGTATTTTTTTCTCATAATTTTCGCAGAGGCCGTGTTTTTCTTCCATATGTTCAACATAAATGTAGCAAATAAACATCAATTATGTGTTTAAATTGCAGAGTTGAGGTGAAACATGTCATTTGGCCAGGGGTGCATTTTGGGTACATCTGTTGGAGCCATAAATGCATTAAAATTTATTGTGTGAAAATGTACTGAAATCAAACTAACGGCATGAAATGTACATTACCACATAATTTACCACATAATGTTCAACATTTGATACGAACAGTTGTAATGTGAGCATTAATGCAGTGAAAAAAACTTGAAACACGTGAAAAGAAAATATCAAATATTTTTTAAGGGGAGGCGACGAACCCCCAAATTCAGCGTTGGTGTTTTTAATAGTAGTCATTGTTTAGTTAGTTAGAGATTAAGGGGCCAATCAGTGAAACAGGAGGATGTCGCTTCCCAGAACAACCAGACTTCCCAGAAAATCCCAACTGTATTTACTCGGCTTTTTATTCAGTCGGTTTATTTATGAGACTGAAACTGAAACTGTTTGTAGTGGGATCAGTGGTGGGAAAGCACAGAGGTGGGAGTCCAAATAAAGGGAGTTGTGTTGAAAGAGAAAATAAAAGTACAGTGAAGAGTAAACATGAGATAAACGCTTTATAAACGTCTGCCTTCTGAGAATCGCTTTAACTGCAGTTCTGAAACTAACATGCTTTTGTGGTTTGTCTGTTCACTCCTGACCCATTTAGCTCGTCACGTCCTGTGCCGACCGGCTGCTGAATAAAATGTCTAAATAATGCCTTAATGATCAGAATAGGCAGAGTGAGCGACAGCTTGGCATGGGTAAAAAAGAAACTCTGCATAGCTCAGAGTGTGAGACGTAATCAGAGAGACTCAGACGTCTCTACAGTGGTGGTGATGGGAACCAGGTGTCGCCATGACTACAACACAGATATAGACACTTTATTTACCATCCAGAACCACCAGAGAACCTACACGAGTCTTCTGAGCTTATATGGAATGTTGATGATGGAAAACAGTGGAAAATCTGGAATAATGAGTTTTCTTTGGGGACTATTTTGCCGCACAGCGCCCTGCATGTCTCCCTCCACCATGAATGGAGCTGAAGTTCTCTAAACTCTCATAAAACAGCGTCTCAGTCATCAGGCAGTGAATTCAGAACCAGCTCATGTAGGAACTTTCTGTGAGGAGCTTTTAGAGGGACGTCTGGTTCCCATCACCACCACTGGGAGCAATTCCTTGTGCGTTTAATGAGAGGCCTGACCGTTTTAGGGGTTAATAAGTTCAATTTAAAAGTTATATATTCGTTTTTTTCTCTCGTTGGGTGGGCGGATGGGGTTGGGCAGCTTTCTGGCAGGCCACATCAAACGTCTCTGTGGGCCACACTTTGGGCTGTTTTGCTTTAATGAGTAATAAAGAAAGGAACAGCTCTGTTTTGAGTGGGAAAGCTCTAGAGCTATTGCTTCAGTTCAAACTGGCCGAGTTATTCTTAGATTATCGAAGTGTGTAATAAAGCTTTGGGCCTGTCGGTGGGCCCTGGTCATTTAAGGGGTCTCTGCCACATCTGTATTGTACTGTCAGTTACCATGGAACTGTAAAAGAACACAAAACCCACAGTCGTGGGCTGGACGTTAGGGAACTGGCCGTGTGACCGGAAGGTCACCGGTTCGATCCCCAGTGCCGACAGCACATGACTGAGGTGTCCTTGAGCAAGACACCTAACCCCCAACTGCTCCCCGGGTGCCGTGGATAGGGCTGCCCACTGCTCCGGGCAAGTGTGCTCACTGCCCCCTAGTGTGTGTGCTCACTAGTGTGTATGTGGTGTTTCACTTCACGGATGGGTTAAATGCAGAGGTGGAATTTCCCCGTTTGTGGGATTAAAAAAGTATCTTAAAACTTAAAACTTAAACCTGCTCACCTGAGACTGATTTACCACGGGAGCCAGTGGGCAGTCGCTGAAGCCGCTTTTCATTGGCTTCTATTACAACAAGTGAGTTTTGAGTCAATAGGTTTTGTGTCTTTCACTAAACACATGGAACTGTTGTCTATTCCACACATCTGTGTAGAGGAATTTTAGTCAACCTGTCAATCAAATTGTCCTTTTTTATCTTGTCTTAATGGGGTCACTGGTTTTGTTAAGCACAATTTATCATATCATGTAAAAAATTGAAATTCTGTATCTTTTAATCTTACGTCAAAATGTAATTTTAACTTGAGCCTTGCCTCTAAAACACCTTTTTATTAATGAATGAATGAATTAATTAACGTAGCACCTTTCATAGATTAAAATGCAACTCAAAGTGCTTCACAATACAAACTAAAAACAACAGAAGAAGAAAAAAAAGATGATCAAAGATGAAATGAACAAACTGAGAGCAGAAAAGGGGATATATTAATAATAATTAGACGTAAAGAGCACAAGACGAAGGTCTAATTAAGAATGCAATAAAAATAGAACTAACGAGAACGCAAAGGCACAAAAGCAGAACAAAAGCAAAGGAAGCAGTAAAAAAGCCTCGTTCATTTTTTCAAAACATTGACAGAAGGGCTCTGACAGATGTTTATTGCTGATGGTAACGACTTCTGATTATTTGATGATGTCACCTTGCACCAGTGGGCGGGGCGAAATAACAGTAACCAATAATGTTTCACCGCTCGCTCCCGATTTTTTAGTACAGATGTTGGAATGAGTTTATCACTAGAGGTCTTGCAATGCTTTACTGTATTTGCAGTTGCTCACAGTGTATAATAATAATAATAATAATACTAATAATAATAATAAACATGTTTTTCCTGCATCCACAGCGTCAAGTACAACAAGTTCACAGACGTTGGCGCCAAGAAGCTCAGCGCGGCCTTAAAAAGCTCCCCGAGCATGAAGTCCCTTCAGTGAGTCTCTAACACTCCGAATACGTAACGTCTCAAACCTCATATACATCATACTTCATACTGTGCTGTTACATTAAAGGGCCCATATCATGTAAAACTGAATTTCCCATGCTTTTTTAAACTATGACTTTGGTGGAACGGCATTTAAGGTGGAACTGCATTTAAGTTTGTACAAAATTTAAGGTGGCACAGAATTTAAGGTCGGCTGAAAGTGTTCAGCTCCATCTGAAAGTGTAGGAGCATCTCCAGAATCCTGTCTGATGCTCTTCACTGGCTGATTCCTTTAGAAATGAGTTTATCAGCTCCATCTGAAAGTGTAGGAGCATCTCCAGAATCCTGTCTGATGCTCTTCACTGTCTGATTCCTTTAGAAATGAGTTTATCAGCTCCATCTGAAAGTGGAGGAACATCTCCAGAATCCTGTCTGATGCTCTTCACTGGCTGATTCCTTTAGAAATGAGTTTATCAGCTCCATCTGAAAGTGTAGGAGCATCTCCAGAATCCTGTCTGACGCTCTTCACTGTCTGATTCCTTTAGAAATGAGTTTATCAGCTCCATCTGAAAGTGGAGGAACATCTCCAGAATCCTGTCTGATGCTCTTCACTGGCTGATTCCTTTAGAAATGAGTTTATCAGCTCCATCTGAAAGTGTAGGAGCATCTCCAGAATCCTGTCTGACGCTCTTCACTGTCTGATTCCTTTAGAAATGAGTTTATCAGCTCCATCTGAAAGTGGAGGAACATCTCCAGAATCCTGTCTGATGCTCTTCACTGGCTGATTCCTTTAGAAATTAGTTTATCAGCTCCATCTGAAAGTGGAGAAACATCTCCAGAATCCTGTCTGATGCTCTTCACTGTCTGATTCCTTTAGAAATGAGTTTATAAGCTCCACCTGAAAGTGTAGGAACATCTTCAGAATCCTGTCTGAGGCTCTTCACTGTCTGATTCCTTTAGAAATGAGTTTATCAGCTCCATCTGAAAGTGTAGGAACATCTCCAGAATCCTGTCTGACGCTCTTCACTGTCTGATTCCTTTAGAAATGAGTTTATCAGCTCCATCTGAAAGTGGAGGAACATCTCCAGAATCCTGTCTGATGCTCTTCACTGACTGATTCCTTTAGAAATGAGTTTATCAGCTCCATCTGAAAGTGTAGGAACATCTCCAGAATCCTGTCTGACGCTCTTCACTGTCTGATTCCTTTAGAAATGAGTTTATCAGCTCCATCTGAAAGTGGAGGAACATCTCCAGAATCCTGTCTGATGCTCTTCACTGTCTGATTCCTTTAGAAATGAGTTTATCAGCTCCATCTGAAAGTGGAGGAACATCTCCAGAATCCTGTCTGACGCTCTTCACTGTCTGATTCCTTTAGAAATGAGTTTGTGTTCCAGTGTCTTCGTGTTAAATCTGATCTAACGGTCCTTTAGCAGGACAGAAGCGAGGGCTGTAGGTACTGATACTCTGTGAAATGCAGGGCTGATCTGATATCTTGTTTATGTGAAGTGTGTGAGAGTCTGACTGCAGACGTAGACGGTTAATGTAAAGCACAGTGCTTTATAATAACAATAAATGCAAAAAAATTGCATTTAACAAATACATTTTTGGTCGTTTTCATGCATTGAAAAAAATATACTTACTAAACACATTTGGAGTAATATATTATTTCTATATGGGTCATGAAGCGTAATAAACATTGATGGACCAGACGATGCTGAAACGGCCTCAGTCACCTGATCCTCTGCTGTTCTTCATTAGTCTGGTGTTTTGTTTGAGCTGCTGCCTCAGTCCAGAGTGCAGAGCATTCATCTTCCAGGATTACCGAGATCCCCGATTAATGTAGTTTCTCTTCTTTCCCAGAATGTGGAACAACTGCATCCCTCTTGGGGTTTTCGATCATCTCCGGCTTCAGGACCCCAGGATCAGAGCTCTGTAAAGCACCTATTACCTGCCCTTTAACTGCTGCTACTCTTTATGCAACAATGCACTGAATTCTATGCAATGCTGTTTCCTCAGCAAGGACACTAAACTGTACGGGACATTACTGTTTCTGAGATGCACTATTTCTACTTCGCCTACCTGATAAAACTTTTTTAAGGAATAAACTGGATTGTGTGTGTTTGTGTTTCTTTAAACAATTTCAGAAAATTGCAAAAAAAAAAAAACAAATTTGGCCCAAAAATTTGAATTGAAATTTCTGGTGGTTTCTTTTTATTTTTATATTTTGAAATGAATCCATTTTAGATGCTTGTGTAAACAGGGTCATTATTCTGGAATGCGCCTTCATTTTAAATAAAACATATTTTTCACAACCATTGTGCAAACTAGTGCATATATATACTATACATACATACATACATACATACATACATAGATCGGCGTCTCATTTGGCCGCCTTTTGTTTCAGTCCAAATAAGAAGCCAACTCAAAGGCGTGGGACTGAGATAATGCCTTATTAAGCTGTGGTCAAGGTCTAATTATCTCATTCCCACACCTTACTAAGTCATGACCGCACATTAGGATCCTGTTCCCACCACTTCTAAGTTGTGGCCATGCCTATAGTCCATCTGTTTCTCTGATACCCTGTTCTTCAGTGGTCAGGACCCCCATGGACCCTCACAGAGCACAGGTACTGTTTGGGTGGTGGGTCATTCTCAGCACTGCAGTAACACTGACGTGGTGTTGGTGTGTTAGTGTGTGTTGTGCTGGTCTGAGTGGATCAGACACAGCAGGGCTACTGGAGTCTTTAAACACCTCAGTGTTGCTGCTGGACTGAGAACCAAAAATATCCAGCCAACAGCGTCCTGTGGGCAGCGTCCTGTGGGCAGCGTCCTGTGGGCAGTGTCCTGTGACCACTGATGAAGGACTAGAGGATGACCAACACAAACTGTGCAGCAGCAGATGAGCTGTCGTCTCTGACTTTACATCTACAAGGTGGACCGACAAGGTAGGAGTGTCTAATAGAGTGGACAGTGAGTGGACACAGTGTTTAAAAAATCTGACTCAGACTGATCCACTCGCACCAGCACAACACACCGCCACCACGTCAGTGTTACTGCAGTGCGGAGAATGATCCACCACCCAAACAGTACCTGATCTGTGAGGGTCCATGGGGGTCCTGACCACTGAAGAACAGGGTAACAGAGTATCAGAGAAACAGATGGACTACAGTCTGTAACTGTAGAACTACAGAGTGCAGCTATACGGTCAGTGGAGCTGATGAAGTGGACAGTGAGTGTAGAAACGAGGAGGTGGTCAGAACGTTATGCCTGACCAGGGTATAATTTCACTTGCCAGAACACCATTTTTTGCAGTGTGTTCTATGCAGACGCGTTTGTAATGTTTAGGGGTAAAACTTAACACACTTTATTTAACCAAGCTGTCAGTTCACACCCAGCATGGAAACGTTCCATCACTACCCAACCACGCCAGCAAAATGACCCCCACAGCGTTACAGAGCCAGTGGACCCCCGCACTGCATTCAGGCCTGTACTGCTCTCTTGGTGTCATTTGCACATGCACTCGCCCACTTCCGGAGAACATGGTGAAGGATGACTCTTCTGACCAGATCACGTTTGTAGACCAGTGCTGATGGTTTTTACACCACTGACCTCTCAGATGGTCACTGGTCTTTGTAACGAGGGGCTTCTGCATTGCAGCTGTACCATAATATCCCTCTATGTAGTTGTGAACGGACGGATCTTGCTTACAGCTTGATCACATCCTGCAAAGTCACCGGAGAAAAACCATCAAAACAGTTGATTGTAGACTTAGACGTCTTCACAGTGGTGGTGATGGGAACCAGGCGTCGCCATGACTACAACACAGATATAGACACTTTATTCACCATCCAGAACCACCAGAGAACCTACACGAGTCTTCTGAGCTTATATGGAATGTTGATGATGGAAAATAGTGGAAAACCTGGAATAATGAGTTTTCTTTGGGGACTATTTTGCCGCACAGCGCCCTGCATGTCTCCCTCCACCATGAATGGAGTTGAAGTTCTCTAAACTCTCATAAAACAGCGTCTCAGTCATCAGGCAGTGAATTCAGAACCAGTTCATGTAGGAACTTTCTGTAGGAGCTTTTAGAGGGACGTCTGGTTCCTATCACCACCACTGTGAGCAGCTCTGACTCTAGAACATTTCACACCAAACCGCTCAGAATGACTCTTCCATTGAATTACGCAGAAATTTAAGAACAAAGGAGGGATCCCCCTTTTAAGCGTTACACAAGGGGAAAAAGTACTCAGTGAAGAGTTACATAAAGTGAAAGTAATTGTTTATTAAATATATAATATATACTGTGGGTATCTGAAATGCATCAGACCAAATACATCATTTACAGCATGTAACAAATGTACAGTTCATTAGAGAATCTCATATAAAGCAGCACGATACTGAGGATTTCAGAACCCTGCCAGTCTCAAGGTGTATTGCTTACCTAAGATGATCTAGTCTAGAACAGAAAAACGCTCATGCAGAATTAGGCCAGGCATCACGGCTTTCTAGCCTGGCCAAACTAACCGAAGGTCGATGTTAAGAGCTTTATTACCATTAGATCTGCTGCAAGAACCAAACGGCGTGCATGTAATGTGAGGGAAGTCCATTATGGCCTGCATGTGTAATAAAATCATGGCAACATCAGAGAATGAAGTTTAGAAATAAGTAAGTGAATGCGGTTATTTAACAGCCACGGTGCCGGGCGCTGTCTGGCATCCATCTCTCCCGGGAGACCTTGGAACGTGGCATCAGTCTTTCCCTGGGAAAATGCCGTCTGATCTCAAGGTCAGTCCTCCCTTGACCCTGAACGACCTGTGGAGATACGACATCCAGCATGTTGGCACAGGCATATCATCTGCAGTATGTGCTTTACAGCCAAACCCGCTTACTTTATAGCGCGTGGGAATCTTCTACGGCGAAACGTCCAGGGCGGCATTTCCTCCCGCCAGGCTTCCAAGACCTCCATCGCTCCTGTAGGCCTCTGGCGCACCTCCCTCCCACCAAAGTGCTCAGACCTTGGGCAGCCTACTCCAGATATCCCTCAAAAACATCTAACTCGGTGTCCGTGTCGTACGGGACGGAGGCTGGGTCGGAGAGAACGCCCAAATCCACCAGGGCCTGGTCCATATCCTCTGGCAGGAACACAATCCCTACATTAAGGACTATGTATTCCATCAGAAAGGCATAGTAGAGTATTAACACGTTGACAAAGAACAGGCCAAGATAAAACATATATGGAAGCTCGTCGATGAACGACTCCACGGAATCTAGCTGCAGATAGACTGAGTGGCTCATAGAACCCGACACATGTGATCCGGTCTCTTGGGACAGTCCACAGTGAAGTGAAGCAACTATGGCGAGAAGAAGGAGCAGAGGAGGGTCTGCGGTCAGAAGGAGCGGAGAGACTGGACAGATGGTGGGGTCATAACTGCAGAGCTCGTGGTCTGTTTCACCATGGGTCAGCTTTCAGGAACTGATCCACTGTCCACTGCAGTCCATTCACCTCCTCCACATGTCCAGAAGAGCGAGTGGGCTCAAGCTTATGGAGACGCCTGGTAACTGATAGCAGGCGTGCGAGCTGACATGGCAGTTTTCAGACAGAGAAAGTATGTCAGACCTTTCTTCCCCCCCAAGAAAGGCTCAGTAGATGTCTCTCAACAGTCTGAGAGATCTGCAGCCGCCGATGTCCATCTTCAAGGCCGCTTTTCGCCCCACTCCGTCCACTCTGCTCGACTCCCGTCACTTTTCCAGGTGATTCCAGAGCGCGCTCTTCCCCAGCGCTCGAGTCGAGAACATTCAGGGACCAGAAAATAATGTTCACGACCAAAGAGCACAAACAAGAACCAACATCAGGTTTGCTCGAAACACGAAAACAAGCGTCGCTCTACTGTGACATCTACTACGCATACGTCCACAAGCCGTCGCCCGAAATGAACGCTGGGAAATGTAGTCCGAGCACTATGGGCGCGCTATAATGAAATAAAAGTCATAATTATGACTCAGCACCTCGTAATAATGACTTGGCATCTCATAATTACGGCCTAATGTCTTATTACAACGAGGGTTTCTCATTAAAATGAGGTACTGCGTCATAACTATGGAAAACCTTCCCATCAGTATGAGACGCCAACCCTGCTGAAAATCAACCACCTGCTTTCTAAGGTTTCTAAGATTATGAGATACCAAGTCATAAATATGAGACACTATGTCAACATTACAAGATACTAAGTCATAATTATGAGAAAATATGTCATTATTATTTGATAGCAAGTCAACATTATACGATTCTAAGTCTTAATAATGACAAAGAGCGTGAAAGTCATTATCATAAGAAGGTAAGTCAAATATGAGAAAGTACGTCATAATTATAAGATAGCAACTCATTGTTATGAGATAGTAAATCAAAATAATGAAATATTAAGTCATAATTACGAGAAGGTAAATCACAATAATGAGAAAGTAAGTCATTATTATGAGATACTAAGTCATAATTATGAGAAGGTAAGTCATGATAATGAGAAAGTATGTCATTATTATGAGATACTAAGTCATAATTAGGTGGTAGCAAGTCAAGATTATGAGATACCAAGTCATAAGTATGAGATTCTATGTCAAAATGACAAGATACTAAGTCATAATTATGAGAAAGTAAGTCATTATTATGAGATACTAAGTCATAATTATGAGAAAGTAAGTCACAATAATGTGAAAGCAAGACATTATAACGACATAACGAGTCGTAATCATTGGAAACCTTCTCGTTATTACAAAAAGTATGTCATTATTATGAGATACTAAGTCATAATTAGGCGGTAGCAAGTCAAGATTATGAGATACCAAGTCATAAGTATGAGATTCTATGTCAAAATGATAATTATGAGAAAGTAAGTCATTATTATGAAATACTAAGTCATAATTATGAGAAAGTAAGTCACAATAATGTGAAAGCAAGACATTATAACGACATAACGAGTCGTAATCATCGGAAACCTTCTCGTTATTACAAATTACTGAATGGCTATCCTGTCCGGTGTCCCGTAGATTTGACCGCAGCAGTGGGTTTGGTTTGAACTACAACTCCCATAAGCCCTTGGAGGCCGTTGCTGTCCTGCTCGGTTTGTCGGTTAGCTGCTAGCGATGTTTTCGCGTTTTGCTGCGACTGCAATGGAGCCGTTTCGCCTTGTTTAGCGCAAAGTGGGAAAGGTGTCACGAGAAGGAAACCGCAGCTATGTTCGGGCGGTCCCGGAGCTGGGTGGGAGGGCAAGGGAGGTCCAAAAACATCCACTCGCTGGACCATTTAAAGTAAGTGTGGCGAGCTCGTAGCGCTAGCCGTGCGCTAACCAACGGCACGGAACGGCAGGCTAGCGAGTTAACGAGCCGGAATTCCGGGCGTTTTTACTTTCTGTGAACAAAACGAGGACTTAGTATCGCCATAAAATTCCTGGGAAAGCTGTCTGCTTGTCAGGGGGCGACATGGCTGTGGCCCAAACGGCGGCTCAGCTGACATTATCTAGCACCTTAGCTGCCTTTAGCAGCCGAGCTGAGCCTTAAACCGAGCGAATTCATCAGCTGTTAAACATTAATATGGCATTTTTACCCACTTCATACGTCTTAGGCGAGAATGATCCCAAACATGTGAAAAAACTCCTTTTCATAGTGTGTAGGAAGCCGGAATATGTAGCTAATGTTCACCTGTTCCCACTAACCCACTAACCTAAAGGGGAATTCCACAGAATTTCCAAAAAGTGCCTCTATAAATAAGTATTTATGGTGTAAACAGAGCGATTCAGAGCGGAAACACTGCTCTAGATCAACCTGCCGAGTCAGAGCTGCTCACAGTGGTGGTGATGGGAACCAGACGTCCCTCTAAAAGCTCCTACAGAAAGTTCCTACATGAACTGGTTCTGAATTCACTGCCTGATGACTGAGACGCTGTTTTATGAGAGTTTAGAGAACTTCAACTCCATTCATGGTGGAGGGAGACATGCAGGGCGCTGTGCGGCAAAATAGTCCCCAAAGAAAACTCATTATTCCAGATTTTCCACTATTTTCCATCATCAACATTCCATATAAGCTCAGAAGACTCGTGTAGGTTCTCTGGTGGTTCTGGATGGTAAATAAAGTGTCTATATCTGTGTTGTAGTCATGGCGACGCCTGGTTCCCATCACCACCACTGTAGAGACGTCTGGACCACTTCACACCAAACGACTCTGAGTCATAATTCATTTGTGATGCAAGCAAAATCATTGAGAGTGGTTTGGTATCAAAAGCTCCGTAATTGGTAAAGTTATTGACTCGGTTTTCTTTGTAAGGGAGCCTCTCTGGTGTACGTGCAATGCATTGTAAAGTAGAGCTGAATCTGGACGTCTGGTTCCTATCACCACCACTGTGAACCGTTCTGATTTGGAAGTCACACCAAACCTCTCTGAATGACTTTGTGTGCATCTTAATGATTTAAATATGCAGAAATAATAAAAAAACACCCTTATAATGCCAGAAGAACATATCTGGTAGCAGCCTCTGACTTTTGTACCCCACTGTAGCTCAGCTGTTCCAGCTGTTTGGTAACGATCACGTTGGGAACCCATTCGTGGGTTCCTCCTTCTCTTACAGAACGTTCTGCCCCTGGGTGAAGTGATGTGTATGATGTCAGTGCTGGTGGTCACTGCCAGTTTCCAGTGGTGAAGTGTCGCTGTGCTTGTTTTCAACTCGTTTAGGTACATGTATCACGTCCTGACGAAGAACACAACGGTGACCGATCACAACCGCAACCTGCTGGTCGAGACGATTCGCTCCATCACCGAAATCCTTATCTGGGGGGATCAGAACGACAGCTCGGTTTTTGAGTAAGTATTGCCAGGGTCAGAGGTGGGTGTGCAGAGTCGGATAATCTGATACTGCCTGTAATGCCGCACCACATGACGTCATTTTAAAATATTAAATCTAATATTTAAATATTAAACTTAAGATGTTACACGCAAAATTATTCCAGCTTCTAAACTGCACTTCTAAATACTCCGGTGTATAATATCACACTCAACAGTCCATCCTCTGATTCTATCGTCTCTGCCTTTTTACCCCACTTACCTGCCTTATTACCCCACTTATCTGACTGTTACCCCACTTACCTGCCTTATTACCCCACTTATCTGCCTGTTACCCCACTTATCTGCCTTATTGCCCCACTTACCTGCCTTATTACCCCACTTATCTGACTGTTACCCCACTTACCTGCCTTATTACCCCACTTATCTGACTGTTACCCCACTTACCTGCCTTATTACCCCACTTATCTGACTGTTACCCCACTTACCTGCCTTATTACCCCACTTATCTTCCTTATTACCCCACTTATCTGACTGTTACCCCACTTACCTGCCTTATTACCCCTCTTACCTGCCTTATTACCCCACTTATCTGCCTTATTTACCCCTCTTACCTGCCTTATTACCCCACTTATCTGACTGTTACCCCACTTACCTGCCTTATTACCCCACTTACCTGCCTTATTACCCCACTTATCTGCCTTATTTACCCCTCTTACCTGCCTTATTACCCCACTTATCTGACTGTTACCCCACTTACCTGCCTTATTACCCCACTTATCTGACTGTTACCCCACTTACCTGCCTTATTACCCCACTTATCTGACTGTTACCCCACTTACCTGCCTTATTACCCCACTTATCTTCCTTATTACCCCACTTATCTGACTGTTACCCCACTTACCTGCCTTATTACCCCTCTTACCTGCCTTATTACCCCACTTACCTGCCTTATTACCCCTCTTACCTGCCTTATTACCCCACGTACCTGGTTTATTAGCCCAGGAAAGCTGGTTCTGATTCTGATGTTGTCGATCTAAATTGGGTCTCATGCGACCGTCAGTGATTTGTTACCCGACATTCACACCGACAGCGACGCCATGCGACAAAGCGGCCGGAGGTCATTCATTTTCAATGAGAGCTGCGATTTCCAGCGGCAGGAGGCGGAGTTTAACTTTATGTAAATAAGGAGTGAAACGGTCCGTTTCTGTGTGTGTGTACGCCGCCGGCGATGAGCGGGTTGGGCGGCGAGGCGAAAAGGCGCTGCCGGTCTGAGCGCAGGGTAGATGTTTCCTTCAGCGTGTCTAACCAACTGCTGTGTGATCTCTGTTCCTTCTCAGCTTCTTTTTGGAGAAGAACATGTTCGCGTTCTTCCTCAACATTTTACGGCAGAAGTCTGGGCGGTACGTTTGCGTCCAGCTGTTGCAGACGCTCAACATACTTTTCGAGAACATAAGTCATGAGACGTCTCTCTGTAAGTATTCGCTGACCGCTGTGACCTGTGATGAGTGCCGTTCACAGTACTGCACAAAAGTCTGACACCTTTCATCCGTCTAGCGTCCACGCGAAACAGCCAGAGTCCTTCGTTTTCAGGAGATGATTCTGAGGAGATTAGATATCAGATAATCTGCCGTGAGGAAGGAGAAAGTCAAAGGAAGATTTATTCAGAAAATTATTAAAAGCTTCAGAGAAACCTGGAAGAGCTGGTCGACCCCAAAACGGCTCCCATCAGATAAACAGCACTGAAAGCTTTGATCTTTGAAGCTGCTTCAGATCTGAGAACATCCACAGGTGTTTCTGTCCATCCTTCCACTGTGAGAAGACCACTCAGCACTGTGGGTCTGAAAGGACGTGTAGCTGATCAAGAAGAACCTCGCTGAGAAAAGGAGACGGACACATCAAACAAAGAAGCTGGACGATGGACTGACCACCCCAGAGTCCAGACCTCAACACCACTGAATGTGGTTGGGATTGGAGGTCTGCATGGGACTGGTTTTTCAGGGTGCGGGGAATCCCTCTTCTTGGGATTACTTCAGAAAATGCTAAACCAACCTCTAAGACTGAACTTGAAGAATCTGAAGTCTGCAGATTCTTTGAGGAGCTGAAAGTGAGTCTCCTGAGAAGAACAGAAGCTGGAACGAAATCGGAGAGTGGACACACTGACCACTGAAAAAACGACAGTTTAATTGTTGAGTCTTCTGTGTTGTTTTCTGTTAAAGACGCGTCCTGCGTTTTGTCTTGACGCTGAAAGCGGATATATCTTGTACTTCGTGGCTGTTTTGATCGGAAATTAAATGATGACGGGTGGTCTCTGACTTTTGCACAGCACTGTGAACAGCGTTTTGATTGTTTTCCCCTCGCTGGCTTTGGATCTAATGCTTTCTCCTTTCCCCTTCAGATTACTTGCTGTCCAATAATCATGTTAATTCCATCATTGTCCACAAGTTTGACTTCTCTGACGAGGAAATTATGGCTTACTACATCTCCTTCTTGAAGACTTTGTCCCTGAAGCTCAACAACCACACTGTTCATTTCTTTTACAATGAGGTAAGATGTATTTGTATCGGCATGATGACCGGAAGGCTCAGGCCCTTTTGGCAAGTCCTCCAGGCTTCTGCCTATACGATTCACAGCTTAGACCACAGCCAGACAGCTTTAGAGGAAAACTTTGCCACCTTTTATGTGGAAATCTTCTGTCAACACTGCATAAAACTAGCACTGCAGTTATTATTCAGGAATATTCAATACATTTGACAGATCGTTCAAATCTATTCAAATAACTGACTCTTGTAGTTAATTGTAGGGTTCTGTCGGCGTTCAGAGCAGTTTTAAGATATTCCGCTTCAAAGATTTTGCATTCCAAAATTGCAAACCAAGCAGACGTGACGCACCGAAGTTTCTAACTGAAACTTTCCGATAGGGAATGTAATCGGATACAGGCATTCACTCATATTCTTCTATTATTTACAGGATTGCCCACCTCGATCAGTTGGATAGAAACTGTATTCCGAATGGCCTCAATCGGACTAGACTATTCGGATCGAGGTGTTTACATGGACGTATTCTATTCCGATCTATTAGTCGGATTATTAATGGATTATCAGGCTGCGTATAAACGTGTAAAAATGTTTGGCATTTAGATCCAGAGCGACTTCTGATTGTGTTGCAGTGGCAGGTAAATGTAGAGTTAGGTGTATGTTATGGTATTCTGGCAAAATAAATGAATAAATTTAATGCAATAATTAATAACGGTAATATTATTTTCATATGACTATAATAATAGTAACGTAATATCAAAACAACAAAAGCTTCCATAAGATTAAACAGGAAATTTATTTGATTATTCAGATTTTTGAGGTGATATTTGATATACTATGCAAAAAAATGAATATATTTGACAGTTGCATCCTTAAATAAGACGTGTCGGTTACAGTGGGCACCGAGTTATGAAGGTGAAATTTCCCGCATGGTGTTTCGTTGCTGTAGAGTAATGCAAACCAAACCCCTTGTTTGTATGGCTCCTTTGTATAGGGGAAGGTTATTGGTGTACTGTAAATGGTTGTACTAATTATTTTCTTTATTCTTCGACGCCGTGCTTGTTTGCTGGTGTCGGGAGTAAAGGAAGCCTGGAAGGAAGGATTTGCTGTATGAGAGATTTGTGGCTGCAAACTTTATTCACTTCCACGCGTCGAAGAAAAACTTCGTACAGCGCATTTTTCATTAGAACCACAGCAGCAACCGCAGCAGAAGCTGGTTTGTAACCTTCACCGTCTGGTTTGCTCGCGGTGGAACGCCGCGCAGTCTTGCTCAGTTTAACTAGATATTTCATATAGTGCGGACCTGTTAGAGAGGCTGTCGATTGCCTCTTTTTTGTTGCGTTCAGGAGCTTGTGCAGCGTGAGTGATGCGATTCCGTCACGCTGGTTCTTATTTGTCGTTTCCTGGCTGTTTGTGCTGCGCTCTGTCCGCTCAGGGAGGGAAATGGGGCCCACTGGTATCAAATATAAGCGCCTGAAAGTCCCATGACTGATGATGTCGGCTGATATCATTTAAAGTCAACCTGAAACTACAATTGACATTTTTTCCTCTGTTAGTGTGTGACACTCATCATATTAAGACCCATAAATAAAAAGGCTAATTAAGCGTCATCGTTTTGAGACGACTCGGACATCGTTAGAGAGCCTGAGGTGTGTCGAGGTGTTTCTCCTACCTTGCTCAGCGCGGACCCCCCAAAGACACAATTTCTCTTACACCTTAGATATCGGTTGAAGTAAAGAGATTTTATTTCAAGTCATTTTCATATTGAGTGATCGTCATCACACACACACACACACACACACACACACACACACACACACGCACAAATAATCGCTGTCCAATGACCAAAGCTCCTGTGTTCAAGTTTTATGATGAATGGATTAATAGAAATGACAGAAAATGACTAATTACTAAATAAAATCTCTTTATGTATCTATATATAATCTATATATAATCACTGTTTTCAGAAACAGCTTTGTGACTTTACAGGAGGAGGATTTTAATGTAAGTCAGTGGACCTAGACTCCCCCCCAACCCCCCCCCCCCCCCCCCCCAAGTCATTTCTATTGCTCCATTTATCGTGAAATTTGTGCACAATGGAAAGGACAACAGTCATTTTCAAATCATGTCAAAAAAATATATACAGTGTATACACTATACTGCCAAAACTCACTGAGCTCCTGAGAGCGACCCATTCTTTCACTAATGTCTGTAGAAGCAGTCTGCAGGCCGAGGGGCTCGGCTTTACACACCTGTGGCCATTGAAGAGACTGGAACACCTGGATTCAGTGATTTGGATGGGGGAGTGAAGACTTTTGGAAATATAGTGTATAATCAATTATTGATCCATTCATCATGAAATTTCCGTGCAATGTAAAGGACAGCTGATGTGTTTAAGTTAAGTGATACTTTTTAAATCCCACAAACGGGGAAATCCCACCTCCACATTTAACCCGTCCGTGAAGTGAAACACCACATACACACTAGTGAATACACACACACTAGGGGGCAGTGAGCACACTTGCCCGGAGCGGTGGGCAGCCCTATCCACGGCGCCCAGGGAGCAGTTGGGGGTTAGCTGTCTTGCTCAGGGACACCTCAGTCATGGACTGTCGGCTCTGGGGATCGAACCGGCGACCTTCCGGTCACAGGGCCAGCTCCCTGACCTCCAGCCCACGACTGCCCAATACATACTGTGCAGTGATGTACACATTATTGTCCATACTGCCCACTTCTAACCTGAATATCAGCCGATGTTATCGGCCAGGTTTTATCTCAGTTGGGCCCTAAATGAGAGCTGTAGGAGTAGTATTGATAGTAGTAATAGTATCTGTGGTCGTCATAGTACTAAAGTTGCTGCTGTGCTGTGCAGCTTTCCTCTCTCTGAGCTAATCCTTCCGTCCGGTGTGGTGCCCCGTTCACGGCCTCGCTCTTTGTCTCCCATGCTTCCAGCACACTAATGATTTTGCCCTGTACACGGAGGCCATTAAGTTTTTCAACCACCCAGAGAGCATGGTCAGGATCGCAGTCAGGACTATCACTCTCAATGTGTATAAAGGTGAGTAAATGAAAAGCCCGGCTCTCTGCTGCAGCTGCCTGCTCTTCCCCTCCTGCTCTTAATCACTCTTATCATGGCTCTGATACACGGCAATGCTGATGCGGCTCCGCGCCCTCCGTCAAGAGGTAACACACACGGCCACGCGCTCACTAATGGTTATGATTGCCTTCTTTACTCTGAGCAATGGTAAATGGTGCAAATGGACTTTGGCTGTTGCTTCGTCTACATCAGCTTATAAATGCCTAAGCTCTTGCCTGCTTCTCTCTCTCAGCCCGTGAGTAGCTTCATAATCTCCCTCTTTTCTGGGAATAACGTGGGATTTTTTAACACTTTGGGCCAAATTTGCCAAAGGTGCATGGTGCAGTAATGAACTGACGTACCCGTGGTTCACCGTTCACCTCGTTGCATTCTTATTTGAATGTGTCTTAACTAGAGATGGCACGATACCAACCCAGTCATCAGATATCAGCAGACACTGATACCAGTATTTATTTAGCTCTTATGACACACTGTACTTCATATATATATATATATATATATATATATATATATATATATATATATATATATATACACACCAACCAATCAGGCATAACGTTCTGTCCACCTCCTCGTTTCTGCACTCACTGTCCACTTTATCAGCTCCACTTACTGTATAGCTGCACTCTGTAGTTCTACAGTTACAGACTGTAGTCCATCTGTTTCTCTGATACTCTGTTACCCTGTTCTTCAGTGGTCAGGACCCTCATGGACCCTCACACAGCAGGTACTATTTGGGTGGTGGGTCATTCTCAGCACTGCAGTAACCTTGACGTGGTGGTGGTGTGTTAGTGTGTGTTGTGCTGGCCTGAGTGGATCAGACGCAGCAGTGCTGCTGGGGTTTACACATGCAATTACACATTCCCACCAGAGAGGTCTCCAAATCCCCCAATCTTACAGCTTTTGTTCACTGTATGTTATTATACAATCAAATCTTTTGGGGGTAGATCCTTTGATACTGGGTATTGGATCATTGCCATCTCTAGTGTTAACTCGGCGAATGTTAAATGAGCTCCCTGGTGCTCTGTTTGGGTATCTGTCCGCCCTCTTTGCTTCACAGCATGTTAGTGTGCATTGGCAGAGCTTTTCGAGGCTCTTTATGTTGGGTCTGTTCACGTGGGTTTACTGTTTGCTCGTAAAGGTGTCACTGTGTTTTGGGGGGTTGTTTGTAGGCGCTACACGCTCTTTTTGCTCAGGTGTGGGGGGGTGGTGTTGGGATTTTGAGCTGTAACTATAAACCTGTAGGGCTAGAAGCTCCACTAGCCTCCACTCAGTCCCTTAACCCTATTAACCGTGTGTCTGTTTTCCCTTCTCCCTCTATGGTGATTCCTGTGTGCCTTATTCCAGTGTCATGTAAGTTGGTCAATTTCAGAACTTTAACTGTTTCCTTTTGGTTCTTTTTTGCTTTTATCGTCTTGTGCCGGTTGTCCTGCATGATCGTTTTTAAGTTGTAAACTTTTTTTGTGTATGTTTTATGCAAAATTCGATTTCTAAGTACATTACTCAAAAAAAAAGTCACAAATATTGCATCCTTTTCTTTCTGTATGCTGTCAGCAGTGTTTTTCTGTCGTGCATTTTTGTCGTCTTCTTCTTAAGATGCTGGAGTCTATGGTTCACGCAGCAGCACCTTGTAGCAGCTGAATCCTCATCATTTCAGAGCGCTTAATTTTTTAGACTTTAATTCCAACTTTAGACCATTTTCTATACTAAACCATCACAATTTCTCCCTTTTGTATATTACAAAGCTGATTAGTGGCACATGCCCGTCTGAATTCCATGTGTAATAGTACCTCATACTGTTTGTAGAAAGACCAGGTCAACAGATGCACCCATTAAACTAATGTTGACCACCCAGTCATTTTTAAAGAAAAGTCTCAACAGTTTCTTAAAATTTCTGCATAGTGCATCTGTTGAGATGCAAACAGAGAAGATTCAGAGGGTTTGGTGTGAAGTGGTTCAGACGTCTTTACAGTGGTGGTGATGGGAACCAGGCGTCGTCATGACTACAACACAGATATAGACACTTTATTTACCATCCAGAACCACCAGAGAACCTACACGAGTCTTCTGAGCTTATCTGGAACGTTGATGATGGAAAACAGTGGAAAATCTGGAATAATGAGTTTTCTTTGGGGACTATTTTGCCGCACAGCGCCCTGCATGTCTCCCTCCACCATGAATGGAGTTGAAGTTCTCTAAACTCTCATAAAACAGCGTCTCAGTCATCAGGCAGTGAATTCAGAACCAGCTCATGTAGGAACTTTCTGAGAGGAGCTTTTAGAGGGACGTCTGGTTCCCATCACCACCACTGGGAACGGTTCTGACTCTAGAACGGAGCGATTCACACCAAACCACTTTGTTTACATATTTACCATTTCATTATGCAGGAAATGTTATTATATATAATTTCCTTTAATACAATGTGTTTAGTATGTTATAGCTTTTCTTTGTGGTCTTTCTTGTCTCATAAACTGTTACAGTCCGTGCTAACGTTCCCACCAATCCCTGCCTCATACTAGTCGCCTTGACCCTCCAGCTTTCTTGATGAACTCTAATAGCTGGCGCTGCCATTACGGAGCTGAACTCACTGTTCTTGTCACATGACTCCTGCTGCATCAGCCCAAGGCTGCTTTAACGGTGGTCAATCTCATCTGCTTTGCAGTGGATAACCAGCACATGCTGCACTACATCCGGGACAAAACGGCCGTGCCCTACTTCTCCAACCTCGTCTGGTTCATCGGCAGCCACGTCATCGAGCTGGACAAGTGTGTTCAGACGGATGAAGAGTAAGAGCACTGAACTGGGGGGGGTGGTGGGGGGGTATTTTTGTCAAATATATGTAATTTTAGTTACGCAGTTAAAAAAAAAAGGGGGCAGACGTTGTATGAACAATCAAGTAGAGACAAAAAAACTAAAAAGAATGTAAAAAATCAAATCAGTAATAATATTCCGGTTATTTTAATTGTTCGAGAAGTCTGAAAAGGTTCTGCTGTTTATTCTACATACAGCTTCTCCTATAGTCCTCACACGGCCCATATCAAGTCATTCTCGTAAGACCACCTCAGTCTACGTCCATAGATCTCTCATTTCATCCCGAATGAGACCCTCGGTTTATGGCTCTAAGTTCTATATAGAACCATTTCATGCTTAATAGGGTCTTTGCATGATGAAATGGTTCTTCAGATTGATGTGTGTGGTACATGGTTACGATTTCAAGCTTGTAAAAATAGCAGAACCATTTTTGGTTCTATATAAAACCATATACAGCACGTTCTCCATCAGTCTGAAGAATTTATTTCCATGTGTTTATGCAGAGCTATTGCCTTTACTGAAGAACCCCTTGAAGAACCATCTTTAAGTGTGAACATTAGCTGGATGTGGCATGATTTTTTTTAAAGCCCAGGATCAGATCCGTTCTTAAGTAACTGACGTTTTTGCCAAGTGATTGCCAAGCGTTCGCAAGAACCACTTTCAAAAAGGTTCTGTATAGAACAATGTATGACACGTTCTCCATCAATCTGAAGAACCCTTTCACCATGCAAAGAACCATTTCAACGTGAAATGGTCCTATATACTCAAAGTACTAAATAGAACTGTCACCTTTACTCAAGAACCTTTTGGAGAACCATCCTTTTGAAGTGTGTAGGGTTTGGTAGATTTACCATAACATAACGTTGCTTCACCTGTTTTTGCTGGTTTGTATCTGATATTTCACACTGATGCTGTTTGCTGCCCGGAGTCGCCCAGAGGTTCTTGGTTCCTCTCAAGGTTTCTGCCGCTTTCTCTTGGAAGGTTTTCCTTGCCACTGTTGCCGTTAGCGACGCTCGGACCCGGATTTTTCTGTAAAGCTGCTTTGTGACAACAAAAAAAAAAACACTACATAAATAAACTTCGACTTGACTCAACATAAATGAAGACGAGCGCAGCAAAATGAGATTAAAGCCAAACCGTTACATTTTCTCTCTTTGTTCTTGCTGCTTAGTAACCAGCTGTCTTTGAAATGAACGCGGACATTTCAGTCAACGCTGTAATCAACAGAATGGAAAATGGGCGGCTGAGGCTGAAACAACAAACACACGACAGACTAACCACCCCAGAGCTTCTTAAACAATCCAAAACACGACGACAGGAAAATACAAACGTCTTCCCGACTCCTCCTGGAAAAGAGATCGGAATAAACAGGAGAGCGGAGATCAGAATACAGCACGCACCCCTACAACTCCTGTAGGAGTACGCTCCTAAAAATGATGGTTCTTCAAGGGTTCTTTAGTAAAGAAAACACGCCAAAAAGGGTTCTTCAGTTGTTAGATTGCTCCATATAGCACCACAAAGGGTTCTTCTGTTGTTCTATTCCTCCATGTAGCACCACAAAGGGTTCTTCTGTTGTTACATTGCGCCATGTAGCACCACAAAAGGTTCTTCTGTTGTAACAAGTTTGACATCATAACAATAGAACAACCCTTTTTGGTGCTCTATAGAACCCTTTTCAAAAAAAGGTACCATAGTACCATGAAGAAGAGGGTGCAGGCAGGATGGAGTGGGTGGAGACGGGTGTCAGGGCTGATGTGTGACAGAAGGATAGCAGCAAGAGTGAAAGGGAAGGTTTACAGGACAGCAGTGCGTCCTGCTATGATGGACGGTTTGGAGACTGTGGCTCTGTCTAAAAGACAGGAGGCTGAGCTGGAGGTGGCGGAGATGAAGATGCTGAGATTTTCGTTGGGAGTGACGAGGATGGACAAGATTAGAAATGAGCAGATCAGAGGGACGGTGAAGGTGGAGCAGTTTGGAGATAAAGCCAGAGAGGCCAGGTTGAGATGGTTTGGACATGTGTTGAGGAGGAATAGTGGAGATTTTGGGCAAAGAATGTTGGAGATGGAGCTGCTGGGTAGAAGGAGAAGAGGTAGACCTCAGAGAAGGTTTATGGATGTAGTGAAGGTGGACATGGAGATGGTTGGTGTGAAAGTAGAGGAGGCGGTGGATAGGGCAAGATGGAGGCAGATGATCCGCTGTGGCGCCCCCTAAAGGGAGCAGCCGAAAGAAGAAGAAGAAGTACCATCAACAGCACATTCGCCATCAGTCTGAAGAATCATTTCATGATGCAAAGAACCCTTTAATCATGCAAAGGGTTCTTCGACTGTCTATTTAGAACCATTTCTTTACTAGAGAACCCTTGAAGAACCGTGATTTTAAGTGTGTAAGTTCAGGCCTTTGATAGACCCACAGCTTTGCAGTAATATGTAGCAAGTAGTTCACAGTGACATTTATCTAGAAGACAGTGATTACACGGCTAATCTGACCAAGATTGAGGAGCTTTTTGAGGTGGTCTGCCGCTAGAGGTGGTCTGTCACTTGAGCACCCTGGGCAGCTACTACTCATTAGACCAGGGTTTTTCAACAGTACGTCATAGTCAGAGACCAACCGCGAAGCACAGTCGGGCGACACCCTGCACGGCGTGTGGGCCGTCCCGAAACCCCAAAATGTAAACCAAACAGAACTGATGAGGGGCAGACCACAGTCAGATTTAAAAGGAGGTGATGTTTAAGCCATAGAACCTGAGACGGAGTGTGTAATCGCGAAATACCATCCCGGCTGTGATCTGGTGTCCGTAGATCATCCCAGCCGTGATGTTACTGGTGATGACTCCCTCCTCGAGTGCTCTACTGCTTTAATACAGCAGGTAAATAAATACAGTAAGAAATGAATAAACTGGCCGTGAACGCGGCTTTAATATGTTTTAATGTTCAGCTCCTTCCTCCTAATTAGAGCTCCTTAACGAGCAGCTTGTTGCTACGCCAGAGTAACGAGCTCCGCCCACTCGCTGCTCAGCCGGCAGTTCGTTCTCCAGCTCCTTACACTAAATTCCCAAACTGTCGTCACCACTGAGCAGCTTTTCAGTCGGCAGCTGAGACAGAAGAACAGCTGAACAACCTGGAATCAGCCAGAAATGAACCCAACACCATTCGCCAAACTAAACGGGCTGTAAGAAGCTTCACAGACCGGCTGGAACAAAACAACATTAATACTGATCTGGACAAACTGACCAAACTGAGCTGAACCTGATATTGGGTCAGTTTTACGGCTCAGTCTGATTCGGTCCGACTCTGAAGATCAGACCCGTCTGGCGAATGGTGTTGGGTTCATTTCTGGCTGATTCCAGGTTGTTCAGCTGTTCTTCTGTCACAGCTGCCGACTGAAAAGCTGCTCAGTGGAGACGACAGACTTGAAAGACTAAAGTCGGACACCCTCTCACTTCTAAAGGCAGTGTCAATTTTTATGGTTTTGCAAAGACTGGGAATCTTGCAGCGTCCATATTTGCTAGACCGCAACTAGAATTTTGAGATCATTTCCCATCATGCACCTGGTTTAAATTTACAGTCAGATAAACACTTTTCCGTCCACTCTGCAGTGGTACAGGTGGGGAGAGGCGCTGGATGTGAAAAGATCCGGGGCTCAGAGCTGTTCACTGTGGAGCTGTGTGTTCTGGCAGATCATCAGCCAGAATATTATGAATTAACCTGTAAAATGTGCGGCTACTTTTTTATTTAACATAAAGATTTGCAGATCAGTAAAACATGTTTATCGGGTGTCATGAACTAAACCATTAGAATCATCCATCCATCCATTTTCTAAGCCGCTTCTCCGTCAGGGTCGTGGGGGGATGCTGGAGCCTGTCCCAGCAGTCATCAGGCGGAGGGCAGGACACACCCTGGACAGGTCGCCAGTCCATCGCAGGGCCATTAGAATCAAACAAACAAAATAAGAAACCATTGAATAAGAAAACATTGATTCTTCAATAATGAAGTTCTTCTGCGCATTTCCTTACGTCGCCGTTACACTCAGGGAACCTGAAGTATTAAAACAGCCAGTTTATTTTAAGTTAATGTAATTATTGTGTTAAAGTGGAGCAGATTGGCCTTTTTAACAGATATTTCACGCACTCACACGTCGAGACGACAAAAAGACTGACGTAAGACGGCCGTCTTGACCACCTCACGCTAAACGATCGAGATGATGCGACGCGACTCCAGCAAGACTCATGATTTAATTCCCACACTGAAAATTGGTCGCTTGAAAAGTCATTTGGTGTCAGACCGCCGCAGATCCTGGGGCAGGCCAGTGCCGTAATCGCCGTGCAGATAAACAGTGTTTGCATGATTTCGTAGGTCGGTTCTGCACTGCAGACGAGCGTGTTATGGAAGTTATTTAACTTGTGGTGGAATCACATTTGGAGCTCTAAGTTAGCAGTAAACTATTCAGTAAACCAGCTGAACTATGAAAATATGCTGCATAATAAGATTTTAAAACATTGATGCTGTCTGGGCAACGTTACAGCTCACCTTTGTCTTTTTAATAAAAAAGAAGGAGGGGGTAACACTCTGCTGTACGGATCTCTTCATCAGGCTACAGTAAAGTGTCACCAAAAGAAATAATGTAGAATATACACTACATTTCCAAAAGTATTCAGTCACCCATCCAAATCACTGAGTTCAGGTGTTCCAGTCACTTCCATGGCCACAGGTGTATAAAGCCGAGCCCCTCGGCCTGCAGACTGCTTCTACAGACATTAGTGAAAGAATGGGTCGCTCTCAGGAGCTCAGTGAATTCCAGCGTGGTGCCGTGATCGGACGCCACCTGTGCAGCAAGTCCAGTCGTGAAATTTCCTCACTACTAAATATTCCACAGTCCACTGTCAGTGGGATTATAACAAAGTGGAAGCGATTGGGAACGACAGCAGCTCAGCCACGAAGTGGTCGGCCACGTAAAATGACAGAGCGGTCAGTGGATGCTGAGGGGCATAGTGCACAGAGGTCACCGACTTTCTGCAGAGTCAATCACTACAGACCTCCAAACTTCATGTGGCCTTCAGATCAGCTCAAGAACAGCGTAGAGAGCTTCATGAAATGGGTTTCCATGGCTGAGCAGCTGCATCCAGGCCTTACATCACCAAGTGCAATGCAAAGCGTGGAATGCAGTGGAGTAAAGCGCCACCACTGGACTCTAGAGCAGTGGAGAAGTGTTCTCTGGAGTGACCAATCACACTTCTCCGTCTGGAAATCTGATGGACGAGTCTGGGTTTGATGGTTGCTAGGAGACGGTAAAGTTTGGTGGAGGGGGGATCATGGTGTGGGGTTGTTTTTCAGGAGTTGGGCTCGGCCCCTTAGTTCCAGTGAAAGGAACTCTTAAAGCTTCAGCACCAAGAGATTTTGGACAATTTCACGCTCCCAACTTTGTGGGAACAGTTTGGGGACGGCACCTTCCTGTTCCAACATGACTGAGCACCAGTGCACGAAGCAGGTCCATAAAGACGTGGATGAGGCAGTTTGGTGTGGAAGAACTTGACTGGCCTGCACAGAGTCCTGACCTCAACCCCATAGAACCCCTTTGGGATGAATTAGAGCGGAGACTGTGAGCCAGGCCTTCTCGTCCAACATCAGTGTCTGACCTCACAAATGTTCTTCTGGAAGAACGGTCAGAAATTCCCGTAAACTCTCCTAACCCTTGTGGAAAGCATTCCCAGAAGAGTTGAAGCTGTTATAGCTGCAAAGGGTGGGCCGACATCATATTAAACCCTATGGATTAAGAACGGGATGTCACTCAAGTTCACATGCGTGTGAAGCCAGACGACCAAATACTTTCGGAAATGTAGTGTAAATGTATAAACTATTTGTTGCAAAATGACAACCGGATTATTTTGGTTAAAAAATTTTAATCAAACACACTTAAAATGATCAGTTATGAAATGTGACGTGATTATTTTAAGGCTTATATTGAGGGTCAGTATTCAGGTACTCCTTCTGAAACACCTGTAAATTTGTTTGGGTCAGCCCGAGTGTTGACATACAACATTAAACTTTACATTTCAAAAAAGAGAATTCTTTCTCCATAATATGGAGTTTTTAAACTAGTTCTTTAAACCTTTTCAACTCCTTAGCAACCAACTTTAGTTCCAAACCGCACTCGGTCGTGTTCTTCATAACGTTCATACTCCATAAGCTCCATTCAGAAGCTGGGCGTCGTGTGAGGCTGTAGCTCTTCTCTCCAGTCTAATAGACGGTGACGTCATTTTAAACCCTTATAATAAAAGAAGCTGAACTCAGTTTGTTTTTCTACTGAAAGTCGACCCGTTTTTCCCCAAATCTGGGCTCTAAACTATAAACAGACGGCGTCTCTTCAGTGATCTGCTCTGGAAACATCACTTTTAGAGAACAACACAAAGAGCGGCCGAGATTTTTGGCTTTCAGCAGTAAATCATGAGCATGTAGTGATATGTGGAGATCATAAAACACAGGTTCTGCTCATTTTACGAGCTTTTCCAAAAAAGTTGGAAAACGTTTGATTCAGGCAGTTACCGAATAATTAGCCTTAGGATTTGGACATGTAAATTCAGATGGACAAACCAAAATATACCCCGGAGAATATGAGATTAATTCAGTGTTAATTGATCAATTGTCTATACTTCTCTTTAAAACCTGTTCCTTATAATAATTGATCAAAAAAAAAAAAACAAAAACAAAACTGTTCCTTAAAACTAAACTAGTGGCATCTGTTCATTGTGCCAGCACACATGTTGTTCCGAGTCTGAACAGTAGGTGGCAGTGTAGACCAGCCAATCTGATACGCAGATATGTGGCCTGTTCACTTGGCAGCCTGTGGTGCTTGTTGTGTATAAACGCTGCTATTTATACACAGTCGTCTATTAGAGGCCTGTCAGCCAATTTTCTCCAACCACATAAGCGATGTTGGGTTAACACAAGTGTGATGCCAGTTAATCCTGGGGTTTTAACTCCGTTCCACCTTTATTAGACAGTCAAGCTCAGCGCACACTTCAAGACACATTTGAAAACTCTCTTTAATGTCGTCCTAATTGGTTATTATTTGTTGTAATTAAAATATTCCGTGTCTTTTGTATTTGTTTTCAGTTTAATCTGTCGCTGAATTATGTGATTTTAGTTAAATGCTCATGATTTCTAAGTAAGTGTTAAGCTTTATTTATCTGGAAAGCACTTTGAGTTGCTGCCCTATGAAAAGTGCTTTATAGATAGACTTATTATTATTATTATTATTATTATTATTATCACCGTTATTATTATCGTTATTATTAGTAGTAGTGTTATTATTATCATTAGTATTCAGTAATGAAACGTTTGGCATTGCACTTTTGCAATTTTAGATCTTGACTAAACCCTTAAAAATGAGGGTTCTGTAGTAAAGAAAATGGTTCTATGTAAAACCACGAACTTTCAAAGAACCCTTTGCATGATTAAGCGCTTCTTTGCATGGTGAAAGGGTTCTTCAGATTGGTTGAGAATGGGTTGTATATGGTTCTACATAACACCTAAAAAGGGTTCTTCTATTATTACAAGCTTGCCATCGTAACAACAGAACCATGAATACTCAAAGAACCTCTTGCACGGTTCTCTGCACATTGAAGGGTTTTTCAGATTGGTTGAGAATGGGTTGTATGTGGTTCTATATAGCACCAAATAGGTATATAGAACCCTTTTGAAAAAGCTTATATATAGAAGCACCTACAGAAAACCTGTACCTGCAAAAACCTCGTGCAGAGGTCTTCATGGTGCTATAAAGAACCATGTTCTTTACTAAAGAACCCTTGCAGAACCATCATTTTTAAGTATGTGGCTTAACCGTTGTCCACCAAACTGGTTTCAGGGCCTTGTGTAGTTCGTACCTTGGTTTAATGTGTTTCCTCCTTCAGGCATAAAAACAGAGGGAAGTTGAGTGACCTGGTTGCAGAGCACCTGGACCACCTTCACTATCTGAACGACATTCTCATCATCAACTGCGAGTTCCTCAACGACGTGCTGACGGACCATCTGCTCAACCGCCTCTTCCTGCCCCTCTACGTCTACTCGCTGGTCAGCCAAGAGCAGGTGAGACCTGGCCAGGAACACATCCACTTTGAGCATTTTATATTGTTGTTTCTGAAGCTGTGAAAAAATAATATTACGCAACAGTTAGTTCCGGCCACGCGAGCTGATTGGTTGAGAAGCATTTTTTTTCATGAAGACTGTATCACTCCACTGAGATGCTGTTGCTAAGCAACGACTCTGACAGCTGTAGGAGACGCTCGAGCCATTTTTACTTCTTACTCTGCCACAAACAGAAAACGGACGCTGTTAAGACCACATCTGACCGACAGCCGATTTGGTCCGACTCTGAAGACGAGACGACACTAAATTCCCAAACTGTCGTCGCCACTGAGCAGCTTTTCAGTCGGCAGCTGTGACAGAAGAACAGCTGAACAACCTGGAATCAGCCAGAAATGAACCCAACACCATTCGCCAAACTAAACGGGCTGTAAGAAGCTTCACAGACCGGCTGGAACAAAACAACATTAATACTGATCTGGACAAACTGACCAAACTGAGCGGAACCTGATATTGGCTCAGTTTTAAGGCTCAGTCTGATCTGGTCCGACTCTGAAGATCAGACCCGTCTGGCGAATGGTGTTGGGTTCATTTCTGGCTGATTCCAGGTTGTTCAGCTGACACACTGAACAGAGAAGCTGCTTTTCTCAGAACACTAATTGTGTCTGGGATTATTTGGATGCTGCGAAGCAGAAAATGATAAACCATCTTCTGAGACAGAAGTTTGGATGCGCAGCTGCAGATTTCTTGGAAAGACTGAAAGCGAAGCCTCCTAAAAAAGAATGGAGAAGCTGCCAAATATATTAAAATAGGGTTCTGCAGAATTCTCTGTCACCCTTTTCTGCTTTTGAACCTGGTGATGGAAAATGGGCTTCTGTATGTTCATTGCACACAGTACTTTATTAAATAACGCAGCGCACCGTCATTTTCATGATGGGAAATCTTCGGCTGTTGTTATCAAAAGGAATTTGTTGAAGACAAAAATACTAAACGTGCTGTGCCTACACAGTATTTCCATGAGGCCGTTGGTGCCTTCAGATATCATGCTCCTCAGCGAACGCTTGATCTTTCAACGTGCGGATTGGACCAAGGTCTTTTACCTGCAGATGTACGTGCACTTGGAGCTGAAAGGAGTAACGCGCTGTGCTCCAGCGTGACCTGCCCTGTGCGCTTTGAGCAGAATAGAAGGGTCTAAATAATAATTATTACTATTTTCGTCATTTACACCACCCACGCTTTCTGGTGTCTTTCCACTTTCCTCGGGTCTTGGACTGTTCTGTGGTTTGTGGGGCGGCTTGATATTGCGGTAAATTACTCAGTACTGACTACTGTGCTCAAAGCAGGCTGTTCTATTTGAATGCAGTTCTAATGACAAACAAGAAACGCCGTTTGAGAGCGTGAAACCAGAAGGTTTCTGTAAATTACAGGTCTTTAACACATTAATGTGGACGGGTTCACACCTAGCAGTGTGATGTTGATGTAAATGATTAATTTACTTAATTTATTTATTTAATTAAACCAATAAAAATGTACATTTCATTTGTTTTCATTTTAGATGTGACTGGCTCGATTTATTATTAAAGAACTCGGTTGTGGATTCCTGCCGGTCTTTAATGAGACGAAGGCTGGTTTAAAATATACATTTTATCCTAAAACCAGGAATCAAAACCATGTCAGTAACTTAAGGATGGATCTGATTCTAGGAAATAAAAACCACACATCCAGGTGATGTTCACTCCGTTAGTAAATGCAGTGGTTCTGATTAGAACCACTTCATGCTTAATTATTCTCCGGGGTGTGTTTTGGTTTGTCTGTCTGAATTTTTCGTGACCAAATCGTAAGGCAAATTATTCAGTAACTGCATGAAATAAATGCACATTTTTATTTATTTATTTTATAAAAGCTCCTCAAACTAACAGAACGTGTGTTTTCTGATCTCCACACGTCACCACACGCTCACAATTCACTGCTGAGAGCCAAAAATCTCCGCCGCTCTTTGTGTTGTTCTCTAAAAGTGATTTTTAAATCTAAAAGGGGTTTTAAAGAGAAGTATAGACAATTGATCAATTAACACTGAATTAATCTCATATTCTCCGGGGTATATTTTGGTTTGTCCATCTGAATTTACATGTCCAAATCCTAAGGCTAATTATTCGGTAACTGCCTGAATCAAACGTTTTCCAACTTTTTTGGAAAAGCTCGTAAAATGAGCAGAACCTGTGTTTTATGATCTCCACATATCACTACATGCTCATGATTTACTGCTGAAAGCCAAAAATCTGCGCCGCTCTTTGTGTTGTTCTCTAAAAGTGATGTTTCCAGAGCAGATCACTGAAGAGACGCCGTCTGTTTATAGTTTAGAGCCCAGATTTGGGGAAAAACGGGTCGACTTTCAGTAGAAAAACAAACTGAGTTCAGCTTCTTTTATTATAAGGGTTTAAAATGACGTCACCGTCTATTAGACTGGAGAGAAGAGCTACAGCCTCACACGACGCCCAGCTTCTGAATGGAGCTTATGGAGTATGAACATTATGAGGAACATGATGGAGTGCGTTTTTAGTTAAACACCGTCTTTTAAACTTGTAACAGTCAAATAAATACCACGTTTTACTTTTTGTATGTCAGTTTTCAAAGCTTGAATTGAACGTTTTGTCTTTTGTTATCGTAGCTTTAGTTTGTAGGCCAGTTCGTGTTCGGCTAACCTGCTCAAGCTGCTCTAGTGAGGGCCAAACGTGTCCAGTTACGAAGAAAATATAAAGTATAAACCTCTCAGCCTGTTAGCAGTTCATCATCTGGTTGAAATTTATGTGCACATGTTTCAACAGTAACGCTGGGCTTTTTCAAGTAGTTGTTATGAAACCTGGTTTATGAATCTGTATCTCTGCACTTTCATGAGAGATTTATAGTCCCTCCATTCCCGTTTTTGCCAGAATTTCAGTTTTGCTTGGCTGTAATCCCTGCTGCAAAACTGCGTGATCTTCCAGAAATGCCTCAGAGGCAGTTTAATAGGATATGAAACTAAAACAATGAGAAATCACGTTTTCCACCACTTGGCCTCAACAACACCGGAGATGCCAGGTTGGGGGCCAGGTGGGTTTCAGCTACATCGGAGGGTTTCTTGGTTGATTTCTGATCTTTTTTAAGAGTGTAAGCTCCTGTGCTGTAAGACATGCAAGCCTCTCATAACCGAAATAAACGCTGGTGAGTATCAGAGACATGATTTCAGTGTCGTGGATCAGAGATTCAGGTAGTGGAACTGCAGCAAACGACTATTTGGAATCGGACGTCACAGTAACTGCTCTGAAATGAAGGCTTTCATCTACCGTGAAACTTAGAACTGTTCTGTAGGACACGGCTGCATCATACTGACTGCCTGCAGAGGGTAATTAGGTCTTAGGAACTGACTCATAACCTTTGTTTGCCTTTTTTTAGCTTGCAAACTTTTTGCTTAGTCAGCACAATGAGTCAGACTCGTTTTTCTTGTGTGAATTTCTGAGCCAACGTGCTGTATGGGTCTCATCTGTGGACGCGGGATGATTTTTAAAGTCTGCTTTGTGTTTGAACGGTTGGTTTATAAAGATTAATATTGTGTGTGTGTGTGTGTGTGTGTAGATTCATTATGCTACTGAGTAATCTGACAATTAACCTCGTGATTTAATTGAATTTTTAAACAAGTCAAATGATAAAAGAGGTGTTTAATTCAACAATAGCAAGCCATACAGAGCCTTTCAGAGGTTCTAAGATCTTTGGAGAAAGGTGCCTTTAAAAGCACAATAAAGGATCGTATTGGTGCAAAAATAGCCGTGCACAGCGTTCCGCTCGTGGATGTAGTCGATCGGCCGAGACGATTTGATAACGGAGCAAGTCAGACTGTGTCCTAAACCACATTTACAAGTCTGCGCCATCATAACAAAGACCTGGGTGTGGTTTGAGAGAAGTTCTGGGGATGTATTTACAGAAAGGATTTGGGTGACTATTGACTTCTAGTGTAAGCAATGCCAGCCTTGTAGTAGAACATTTGAGGTATTTGGGTCTTGGCCAAACAGTTTCTTTAAAGACGCACTATGTAAGAAATGCATTAGATGAGCGTGTCTGTCGGGCTGTTCACTACAGCTAAGAGGAATTTTAAATATGCATCATCATTTATTTTCTTTTTATAACCATGATGTAATGCAGTGCTCTTAACTTGATCAAACAAAGTTAATTTCATGTCATCCTGTTTTGTCTTTCAGTGTGAAGATCGCAAGATCAACCCTCAGGTGTCACTCTACCTGCTCTCCCAGGTACACAGCCATACACACAGGCTCTGATAACAGCTGAAGACTGCTTATTCCCAGGAACAGCTGTCAGCGAGGTTTCTGCTTCCGTGAAGAGATTAAGATCTTTTAATCTGTTTATAGAATCCGCTGGTGTAATAAAAGAGGTTTGGACCTTTGAACATTTTCTCAGAAGAGCAACAGGGGCTGCTCCTTCTTTCATACCAGAGCCTAAGCCTTTAGCTTAAGCTGGGAGTTTTTACCTTGTGTTTACAAAAAGATTCTTAAAGAACAAGTTTTATCACAACGTGCAAGGGAGGGTCTGCGTACGGCTGTCCTACAGCCTTCCGCCGAAGCCAAAGCTCCTGTGTCACTGTGAACAAAGAAATGATGCATTATGTGCAGCGCTTTAAGGCGTGGCTGCGTCACGAGCTTCTAAATGATCGTTTCACATTTCTCGCCCGTTTTTGTGATTTGAATCCCTGTCACAGTCTTGATGGTCTTAACGCACAGCTAGACCCTGGGACCATTGAAAGGGCTGAGGGTGGGTTGAGGATTAAATGAAGTAATCAAGGATTTGTTAAGCTGGCTTTTATTTTACAGCTGCTTAGTTCGAGTCTGCAGTTAAAAACCTAACCTGCAATTAAAACCTCAACCAGGCGTTAGTGTTGATTAATGGATTTGTCACTATAAACAAACAGGAACAATGTTTTTCCTTGCCAGGCATTATCGCTTTACGCTTATCTGTACTTTTATTTTCTTCCAATTTGTGTGAAAAGCAGCAGAACAGCTCTGGCAGGAAAGAAGGAATTGAGACGTTTAAGCGGTCTGCTGTTAGACATGGAGGCTTAGTGATAGGGGGCGCTGTTTAGCCAATGAGAAAAGCTTAAATTATGACCTAATTTGATTTATGATATGTCAAATGCATGTGCTCTCTTTGGTGCAGTTGTACAGTAAAGTCGAGGTCTGCAGTCACGCAGGATCCCCCACATCTTGCAGTGCGGAACTCATTTTCAGCGTTGCGCTCAGGAGCGGGAGGGTGACCAGCCCCCTGCAGGCAGGAGCCGGAATAAGCACTCGTGAAGAGAAGTCCTGCAAACGAACGCACACCTAAATATATATAAAATATAAAACAATTAAAATGAAGGAGGTCAACCGTAAGAGCTGTGAAGCAGCCGATCCCATACACAGCACACAAATTCTCGTAGCTCACAGAGATGGACCCTTCTGTCCGACGGCCTCAGCTGCCCAGCAAAACGCCAAAAATAACCGCTCTGTGGTTTAATTTCCTGCTCTGTGTTTATTGATAATAAATGGCATTTGGTTACTCACAGTGAGCCTGATGACCGCGACTGACCTGTTACGTCAGGTCAGCAGATGATAGTGTTTGCGAATAGACTGTGTCCGATATTGACGGAAATGTGCGGGTGGGAGCGGGACAAAACGGTCCTTTGCGCTGGACCCGGACGTCTACATGAGAACTAATTTTGAGAGCAAATTTTCTGAGATGCTTTATATGTGTGGTATTGCTGTTTAATCCCTGAATGAGGTTTAATCTGAGTTTAAAGCAGTGGTGCAGGATTCGATTTGATTTAGATTTTGTTTTTTCACTGGATTGAAATGTTGGATTACTAGTTCAGTAGATAAATGCTTCATTTTGATTTCCTAATCTTTGTTTATCCTTTTCCCTTCACTCAGTAGCTTGGTAAGGGTTACATTCTGCCCTGTAATCATGACCCTGGTTCTGCTATTATTATATAAAGCTCTGTAAAAACATCGTCACTTCTGCTTTCAATTTAAGTGCAGCCTGTTGGCTCGTTATTGGCATCATCACTGAGCTTTTACAGGCTGGTTCATGAGAAGTGTCATATTAAAGTTCTAATGATAGTAGCCAGCTGTGGGAACCTTTTGATGCCATCTATAGTGACTAAGTTAAGCGGAATTACTATTTTACTATTTTAGTTAGTATTACTATTTAATAGGACTTGCATTTTCCCCAACACTCATACCTTTTCACAGTAGCTGTAAAATTTCGGCTGCTCAGTCAAACGGTGAGGTTTTTGTTTCCATAGTGTTGATGGAAACGTATGATTTACAGTATATGAGCTTCATAGGTGAGCGAGCAAGTCAGCATTAATAAAAGTAATTTTTTAAAATTACTTTTAAATCGCAGTTTAAATGCGGTTTATTGCGTCAGGTGTGCAGGTTTGTTTGATGCGAAGAAAGCTGCAGTTTTCCGTTTTCCGTTGTCTTTGTGGAGAGGTGTGAACAGTTTTTCACAGCGGGGGTCCTCTTCGCCCCTCGTTGCTCACTAGCAGCTCAGCGCAGTTACAGCATTTCGGAGTTTATCTGATAACGGATTAACAGGGAAACGTTGCGTTTGATTATATTTATTAGAAAATATTAGTTTCCATTCTACAGAGAGAATGGCCACTAGGGGGCACTGCAGAAAGCAGGTAGCGTATAGATGGACGATATGGCAGAAACAGAACATCACAGCACATTTTCACAGTATGTGATCTGCTTTGCGACGTTTAGTTCTTTTGCGGTTTAAGCGTTAAGATCAGGCGATCTCGGGCGATGTAGACGGCTTTGTTGGTGTAGATCGCTCCATTGATTATATTGGAAGTCTTCTGGTCGAATTGTTGTGGCTCACCCTCTTCGCCAGCAGTCAGGAGGAGGTGTTACACAGCACTTAAATGAGCATTGAATTAAGTATTGATTGCAACATAATGTGCTCCACTTGTATCTCATATTTTATTGTCCTGCTCTGTGTACTGTAGTTTACTGTATTGTATTGTATTGAATGGCTCAGAGTTCTGAGTTCAGCTCTGCTCCTTCTCTCTCTGTATCAGTGACTGTGTCTCTATCAGTATCTGAGCTCAGGACCGTCTCTCTCTCTAACCGACTGGTGACTAGCAGAGAGACCTTCTCTAGACAGACAGAGCTCTTCCTGTAAGTCGCTCTGGATCAGAGTGTCTGCTAAACGCTGCTGTAAATGTGTTACAGTGATTTAATGATTTTTTTAAATGTTTATTTTCGTGTTTAAATGAGAAACAACATCAAATGCACTGGGGGCTTATGTCTTATAGGACGGAAAAGTGAGTAAATAGAAATAAATAAATAGAAATAATGCATTACAGTCCAGATTGTCAGCTTTTAAACATACACTTACCTACAACAAGAGAGATGCCACAAGTTGAACCAGGTTAGTGTTGGTTCTTCTCGAATAGGCAAACGGAGGACCCCGTATTTCATGAAACTGCTCGTTGTTTAAAAATGCAATTTTTTTTGTATTGATTAGTTCCTTAATTCACATTTCATATGTTGATAATGTTGTTTTCCACATTATTAGTGAATGTATGTGTGTATATATATATGTGTGTGTGTCTGTGTGTGTGTAAGTAAAACTGTTGGCTGAACAAAACCTCTCCATTTTTGTCAATTTTTAGTTTTTGACATAAATTGAAAAAGCCTGTTGCCCTTTACGTTGTGTGTAGATTCTGTGATGAACAGACCAAAAGAAATAGTCCAAAATGACTTGGAAAGACGTCTGGTTCCATTGACTTACATTAAAACTAAGGTATTTTTTTTCCTTCTCCTGTAAAGTGACCGTTTTGGAGACACAAGGTTTTGTTCCGATAACAGCGAGATATTTATCATTTTTGTTTTTCTGCCGTAACTGTACTAAAGAGAGTTTCTCCACGGTTACCGAGTCGGTTGTTCCCAGCACAGCCCAAAGCGGATTAGGTTTCCAGATGCTTCTGACAGGGTGTTGCGGTTATTTTAACATTGTTAAAAGTTTTATTCACCCATATCGAACTAATTGCTTTATGTGGTTACTGTACTGTCCACAGGTGTTCCTCATCATCCACTACCAGCCTCTGGTGAACGCGCTGGCCGACGTTATTCTGAATGGAGATCTGTCCGTTTTTTCAGCTCAGCCGGAGCAGAACCCACTCAAGAACTCAGTGAGTTCCCCAGCAGAACACACACATACACACAGTAGAGCCTAGTCCTGTTTCTCATTTTGCCCCTTGTTCCTGAGCTACAGGGCAGGGGTTGAGATCTTCCCTCTGAAATGAGACCCTCTAATAAAAGAGCATCACTTCATTAACAGCTACTAGCGCCGCTCTGTAGGCGACCCTGCCCGTCTGCAGGGACAGCAGAGGAGGGGAAAGTTCAGCTCCTCACTGCTGGGCTTTAGTCACATTTAGGGATCATACGCCTTCAAAGAGGGGGGCAGTTATTTATTATCACCCCCCCTAATTCTTCAGTGATATGAAGCTGAAGTCAGAGATTCTCCAGATTCTTGTTAGAACTTTCCCGTTCCACCTTAAATGCCTGAGGAGCCAAAATGTGACCGCAGCACCATTTAAGGTGGAACGGGAAATTTAGCTGTGGAGAAGTCGGCACTACTAGCGACGTTTTATGCTCGTCATGAAGAAAAGGTGAATTGATTAAAGGGCTCCTTGCACTGTGCAGTGGTTCCTCAGCCTGATGGAAAACGTGATGTAGATGGTTCTATATAAAACCTTTTTGGAAAGAGAGCACTTGTTCTTCTGTGTCGTTTTCAGTTATTTCCGCTGTTTTTGAATAGTTTAATGTTTTAACGACGATTTTGACTGGAAGTTGAATAAACGACGGGGTGGTCTCTGACTTTTGCACAGTGCCTGGGTGTAACTTTAGGTTCCTCATGTATTATGAATGTGTGCACCCACGGTTTTCACAGCCACACTCACAGTCCTGAGCCTAAGAATAGCTCAGCCAGTTTACACAGTTACTGAATAATAAGCCCTGGTGTGTAATGATCCTGGGGTTTTAACCTCAGTGACCAAAAAGACATGGATTGGGGGCTGGAGGTCCCCCCTGTTTCTTCACTGTAATTCTTTTGTCCTAAAAAAAATGTATGAGCGCACACACACACACACACACACACACACACACACACACACACACTCTAAATGACAGATGTGAGCCTTCTCTTAGTTTGCTCTTTTTAATGGTTCAAGTTATTTAAATTAATACAAATGTTAGTGCAGGTTTTTTTTCATTTAGGACAGCAGGCAGTGTGTGAGAGATCGTACCAACACACACTCCTTCACCCACTACCAGCACACACACACAACACATGTACGTAAACCAGATTTTGACACAATTTCCACCGAATGATCACCGGCTTTTGATCTGCTGCCCTTAATTTTGGCTCGTCTTTGAGTCCTAAAAGCTCTTTCCACACCAAGTTCTTACACTTGCACTTCGCTTTGTTTGTAAAAGGCCGTGTCAAAGTTCTTGTTGTGTTGATATTAGCTCTACACCCACGACCCAAATTTCCCTGTTCTGAGCGCTGGGAAAATCTGATACGCATCCCGGTATGTGTCAGCGCTTTACAGCACACTCATTTTATAGCACCTGATGTCATGCATGTCCAATTTCCTCAGACGTCTCTCGGACTTTCTTCCATATACCGTGTGCCATATTGATTTACACTCCGTATTAAAACGTAATGACAGAAATCAGAAATCTGAAGAAAAGTCCTGCTGTGATTTGGCATCTGTGAGGATCTTGATATCCAGGTGTTTTCAGTTTCCGCTGCCTGTGTGTAGTGCGCTCAGTCGAGTGAAGTGAAGCTGAGAAAGACTGGACTGACAGTCTGAAAACTTCCCTTGCCTCAGCCCCTTAGTAATTTCACTAGAAGCAGGCCGCCTGTATTTGAAACTAGAGATATGAAAATGTTGTGACCAATAGCAGTATCAGTTAAAGGAGCCAAAAATTCCAGTAGCTGATAGTATCAGCAGATATCCTTTTATATGGTCAAAAAAAGTCCAGGAGTTTTAGATAAACAGTTCTTTGCTGGCTGCTGTGATGTCACCTGTGAAGGGTCTGATATGATTACCAGTCCTCAAATAATCATTTCAAATAATTTGAATAATGCATTTATATTATTAAAGTCAATTTGTGTTTTAATATGCTCACCGTATTAAAAAAAGTGTGTGTGTGTGTGTGTGTGTGTGTTCATTTAATGCAGTCTGCCACAAACAAGGGCATGCCCCCTTTAACCCCGCCCCCCAAGTTCCTCTAGTCTGTGATCTTGTAATGTCTGATGGAAGGTCAGTGACACCAGCGAGACGCGCTAGCCAGTGAAATGCTGTCAGAGTTGTTTATTTCTGTAATTTTAGTTCTGAGGTGTGATATCGGTTTTTAATGCATGCGGTAAATTCTCCACGTACTTAACTGGACTCTTCAGCCGCGATAACGTGTGTCCACATGGAGCTCAATTCACTTTTCACTAGCCAGTCAAGCTCAGCGCTCACTTTTCAGAAATGTTTGAACCTGCAGCTCTTTAATCTTTTAGAGTAATCTTAGTTATTGCCCAAATTCTCGCTCTAACTCTTCTTACTATTGTCATCCTATTTTCATAATCGTATTGTTGATTTTGGAGACCTAAACGTGTTCTTAGTACATCAAGACGTGGGACGCGGTGGGCAAAACTCCACGCCTCTGAGGTTAAGATGATAATTTCAGGCTTCACAGGGTGACTCACAGCAGTGCACACTCTCAGTATTATGGCCTGTTTTAATTGTCCCCGCTCAGTAACGACACGTCTTCTTTCAGTTTTAACCAAAAATCTTACCTAGTGCAGCTCTAATTTCTTCTATTACTGTATGTGAAGCGCTTTGAGCTTCCCCTTGAATAAAAAGTTCTCTTCAAGTAAGTTTTATTATTTAGTCAAATCTGGAAAACCCTCCCTTCTTTGACCTCTGCCGCCACTTAGCCTCGCTGCTCCCAGACAGTGAGAAAAGAAACTTTGATTGTGGCTTGCGTGCGCTTTTGTTATTCTCATGAGCCGTATTTACACTGAGGTGACAGGGACAGATAAGGCTGCCTGTATAGCTGCTGTTTGTCAGTCTCTTTGAACTCGTCCCCAAAGCAGACGTCAGTGATATGTGTAGGCGGCTCTGAAACTGGTCGTGTGGTGCCGTCCCGTAGCAGATGGATTGTGTTTTTCTGGATGTCAAAACCCCGACTGGGCCATGCATATGCACGCATGCAAATAATGCCATCGTGTCGTCCCAAATGGTCCGGAAAAAAAAAAAATACAAATTATGCAAATGCTGCTTGTGAACCAATAATCTGAGTTTTCGTGCTCGTTGAACCTGCTGCCTCGCAGGCACGGCTTCATAACTGCGATCAACAGATGTTTGTTTTTCTTCAATGTGCTCGAATTCACAATTTGCATAATTCATATTAAACAGGAAGTGACTGAATTTTGTCAAAACGTCGTCCAGCCCCCAGCGTCTAGGGCGATATACGGGGAAAAGCAGAGTAAAGGTGTAGACACTTGACGGTAAATGAGCTGGTGGGGAAACAACAGGAGAGCCACATCTGGATTTATTTAGCAGAACATTTACACTGAAAGCTGTGACGCAGAAAGCTATAGCGCATATACAAATACAAGTAGAGACAAATAAACTCGGCTGTGCTGGACCAGGGTGGTCGGCTCCGCACGTCCAGGACCGTGCAGACGTCTTGGGAAGGAACGGAAATTGTTTAAAGCTGTTTTTGTCAGTTAAACGTTGTAGAATAAATAGAAACATATATACAATAAAATTTCACTTTTTTTTCTTTTTAAGAAGATTATGCATATGGATTGATTGGATGAACTGCACTCTTAAAAAGAGATTTTAGTAAAGAAAATGGTTCTATATAGAACCATGAACATGCAAAGAACCCTTTTTTGCATGATTGAATGTTTCTTTGCGTCATGAAAGGGTTCTTCACAATGTGCTGTACGTGGTTCTGCATTGAATCCTATTGAAAATGGTGCCATAGAGCACCTAAAAGGGTCATTCTAGTGTTATGGTGTCAAGCTTGTAACAATAGAAGAACCTTTTTTGGGTTCTTTATAGATCCCATTTCAAAAAGGTTCTGTATAGAACCATCATGCACATATTCCAGCAATGCAAAGAATTCTTAATGATGCGAAACTTTCTTCCAGTGTTCATGGTTTCATTGAAAATGGTTCTATGTAGTGCCCAAAAGGGTTCTTCTGTTGTTATGATTTTTGGTACTATATAGAACGTTTTTCAGAAAGGTTCTGTATAGAGCTGTCTAGACCACATTCATGGATGTTCTCCATCAATCTGAAGAACCCTTCCACGATGCAAAGAATCATTTGATCATGGAACGGGTTCTTTTGAGTGTTCATGGTTTTATATAGAACCGTTTTGTTTACTAAAGAACCCTTGAAGCACAATCTTTTTCAAGAGTGTAGGTATTGGGTGGCAACTTAAATATTGTCCGTTCCCCACAAGAGCTTTGGAAATGGTAACGTTTACACATAAGCGACACATAAATCAACAATCACTGAAGACTGTGTTTATTTTCCGGTGATTATTGTAGCGCAGACTGTGAATAATTCCAATACTCCAATACTTCTGAGGAGATTTCATGGAAGTGCACTCGCAGTAAGGAAGGGCAGAGTCAATGGAAAACAAATGTCCAGAGAACATGTGGCTCCTAACAACCACCTGGAAGAGCTGCTCGACCCCAAAACTGCTCCCACCAGATAAACAGCGCTTAAAGCTTTGATCTGTGAGAGAGAGGAGAAGATCAAGCTGCTCCAGATCTGAAAACATCCACAGGTGTTTCTGTCCATCCTTCCACTGTGAGAAGACCACTCAGCGCTGTGGGTCTGAAAGGACGTGTAGCTGATCAAGAAGAACCTCACTGAGAAAAGGAGACGGACACATCAAACAAAGAAGCTGGACGATGGACTGACCGCCCCAGAGTCCAGGCCTCAGCACCACTGAATTTTCTAAATTACTGCAGAATGTCAGCTTGAGTCAGTAACTGGTTCAGTGTGTTTTCATGCTGTTGGGTAATCAGATAACGGGGAAACTCCAGGCCTGCATGAATCAGGCAGTAATCAGATTTCTGCTTTGCAACCAGCCAATAAACCACAAAGAATGAGACGCAACATAAAACTCAAAGCGAACTCTGAGTGGCTTTTTTTAAAACGGCGCACCACTTTACCTTAAAATATGAAGATAAAGAATATTTACATCCTCCGTTTCGTCGAGCGTGTAGTCGCCGTCAGCTTCACTGCAGGAGTGCCTTGCAGCGTCTCGTGGGTGCTGTGTTAAGCGCTGTGTTAAGCGCTGTGTTAAGCGCTGTGTTAAGCGCTGTGTTAAGCGCTGTGTTAAGCGCTGTGTTAAGCGCTGCTCGCTTGTTTCTGGTACCGCGGTCTGTTTTTGCACGTGCAGACTGAGAAATGAAAGAAATCAGAGTAAGAGTTTTTCCATGCGCTGAGATCTGAGACTGCGTTTACACGGCAGGTAAAAGAGGCCCAAATCCCATCTTTTTCCTCATGTGTGACGCAGATGTGTGTCGGGGTGTCGGTGTGAAGAGATAAACACGCTGAATCTGACATTTTCAGTTCCGATTTGAGACGCTTTCATACGTTTAACTGAAATCCGATACGCATCTGATCCGATCCAACATTTTTACGTCAGTCCAACTCGTCAATCGTCATGATTTCATGAAGAGGTTTGCAAGAGGTTTTGAAAGAAATGTCCGATTGCGGCTGTAGCGTCAAACAACAGACGAAAGTCTGAAAGCAAAGTTTAAAGAATCACGAACCAAAGAAGTGACTGTGGCTGAATAATGTGCCTTTTTTTAATCCGAGTGAAGATGAAGCTTTGGTGTGTGTGTGTTTGTGTGTAGGTGAACAACACTTCCTTAGGTGTGTGTGTGTGTGTGTGTGTGTGTGTGTGTGTGTGTGTGTGTGTGTGTAGGTGAACAACACCTCCTTAGGTGTGTGTGTGTGTGTGTGTGTGTGTGTGTGTGTGTGTGTGAGGGAGAGATGTGTGTGTGTTTGGGAGGGAGAGTCATTCAAATAACCTGTCACTGTTATTATGCAGCTCTTAGTGGAGAAGCCTTGTTTGAGTCCAATTTGCACAGTCATAACTCTGGGAATAATCAAACAGTCATAACTCGGGAAATGTTCACTCTATCGCTTAACCGGATAGATGGTGTGAGATGAGACCCCTTGGGGTTTATTTTGGTGTAATGTTGTGTGTATTGAGAGGAAAATGTCTGAGTTATGACGAGTTAAACACAGAAAATCCTGAAATAAGCAGATTCTGATTTTGAGAAATTTACATGGGAGTGAATGGGGCAGTTTTCTGTGCCTAGTGCCAAACAAACGCTCATAACTCTAAAGCTCATTGATAAAACGATGAGATATTTTGAGGCTTTAGAAAGGACGAGTTTCTCTACCATATAAAACTGGAATGGAGTTTCTGGGTGAAAGTTTAAGGAGTTTAAAGCAGATTCCCTGCGTGATCAGCTGTGTCTGTGAGACTGAGTGGCCTGCTGTGACGTCATTGATGTCCGTTAGAATCTGAAGTTCTGAACATTCCGCCGTTCATTTCTTATGGGAGGCTTTTAATTTTTAAACTTAATTTTATTAAAAACTGCCAATCTGATCGAGTCCAAACATACAGAGCACAAGTCACAGCGCCGAGACCTTCGAAACGCAGTTTGATCGGAGTCTGTACGCTCAGCGGTTCAGGCTGTATTAATCACAGAAAAGTGTGGAAGAAGTATGAGAGATAACAGTAGAGCTTCTTCAAGCTCTCTAATAATCTGAACAGCCAAACCAAAAAAAAATCAGATTTGGTGAGAAATCAGGTTTGGACCAATTTAACCTGCTGTGTGAACGCAGCCGAAGCTCCAGCTCTCTTTATCCGATTTCTTTGTTGGATTTCTAGACCTAAGAAATCAGTGTGCTGTTCGTGTGACCGTTTGAATAATCAGATAACTGCAGAAATCGGATTATGGTTGGATTATAAAGTGTGTGTGTGTAAGCTCACTCGCTGATCCAACTTCTTAAGACTGAACTTTGGAGGTTTCTGAAAAACATCGCTGCTGATTTCTTTGAACAAATGCAGAGTGGACACCCCAAATACTGAAATAATGTAAATGAATAATAGAAATAATAAGAAGAATATGAATAATATAAATAGTTACTGAGGCTTCTGTGTAGCTCTCTGTTAAGTGTTGTAATGCAGGATTTGTTGTGGGTTGCCTGGAGGAGGAGGTATTCACATGTGTACATTTGCAACAGCAGTTCCTGAATCTGCAGAGCTCAAAGATGCATCATCAGCTCCAACCGCAGTCGGGTCGTGTCATTTGGATGAGCGCTCGTCCTTCTGGTTAAGGCAGGAGTCACAGGAGAGTGTGTGCGGGTTTCTGAGAAACAGCCTCACTTCTGCTCAGTGCCGTGTGAAGCCTCTTCCCTTTTCCTCCTCTCGCTCTTCTCTCTCGATCTCGATCACAACAGCTGTGTCGGCTTTGCTTATAACCTACCAGGAACCGGTGACTCCAGCCAGGTTCCTTATGCGTGCAGGAAGAGTAGTGCTGATTGTTTACATTTCGAGGAAGAGCAGTTCTGGAGCCGTTTTTCGTGATTTTGGTCGGCGTTCAAGAACTGACTCTGTTCTGATTGTAAACGTGGAAGTGTGGTCACAATCACAGCCTTATCATGTTATAACACGCAGCCAGAGAGCCAGTCGTGGGCGTTATGGCCAAAAATGGATCACTGTGTCGCTAAACCTTTCTGGTGTGTGTGTGTGTGTGTGTGTGTGTGTGTACTTACAAAAATAAATTAAAATGTGTTTTCTATTAATATCAGTTGTTCTTTTAAAATAAATCAGTATCTTACGCACCACCACCACGTCAGTGTTACTGCAGCGCTGAGAATGACCCACCACCCAAACAGTAGCTGCTCTGTGAGGGTCCATGGGGGTCCTGACCACTGACAGAGTATCAGAGAAACAGATGGACTACAGTCTGTAACTGGAGAACTACAGAGGAGCTCCTAACAAGCAGATGCTCGTGTGTTGTTATGCCTGATTACACTGTATTAGACTTTAACAGGCTGTATTTGTTGCTGTGCCTTTAAGACTAAATGAACCCTCTTATTCCTGGCTGTGCATCCAACAGTAGACTGGAACGAAACCCTCCTTATAACTTCGGAATGGGCGGGGCCAAACCGCTGTAGGCTGAATAAACAGATATTTGTAAATTCAAAACAGGCATTTAACAATGTTTACACACTAGAAACACACTAAACCTTTTTCTTTTTCATCATATGGCCCCTGTTTGCGTAGTCTGGCTGTCCGTTGTCTTTACAGAAGATGAGTGTCGTTCTGAAATGTGGACCTTAAGTCCAACAAGTGCATTTTCCCATAGAATTAAAGGGCCCATATCACAGAAAAACATTCTGAAACATGAGTGTGAATTAGTATATAAACATTGTTTTTAAACTATACTGCTCACATCCTGTTTTGTACAGAAACTAAGCTGCAAAAATGAGCTCGTTGTGAAATCACTGTTTTTGTGATGTCAGAAAGATATGGGTTTAAATATGTCTGTTTGTTACAGCAAGTCACCCCAGCCTAGTCATTCTGGGTATAAGGAGTGAATTAAAACAGCTTTTTGAATGAGGTGCAGCCAATCAGAACGGAGCTTGTTTGCATAAGTCAGCTTTAAAGGGACAGTAACAAAAAATGAGTAAGTGTTGATGTTTTGGTGCACAAGCCAACATAAATGCACCGTCAAAATCAAGTGCAAGTATAACGTAGAACACGGGCTCTTTATGTTCGTCCGCCTCTTGAATCAGTGCTGAAGTTGATTTCGCACCCTGGGCGTCTCTCTCGCCGGGCCGCCTTGCTCTGCAGCGAGCCTCTAACCTACTTTCCCTTTCCCATAACAAGTGGCTGATGTGCACCAGCGCTGCTGTCTTACCAGTAACACGTCGGGGTCACGTGACCGTCCCTGTCCGCTAAGCCGCAGATGCATGAGTGCTCATGCTCAGGCTTTGGGGGGGCTGTGTGGATCAGACAGAAGAAAAAAAATTAATACATAAACATGTTTCAGCAGCTCTCTGCTCCAGGAACAGGCAGGAAGTGTGACTTTCGTGCAGAAGTGTGCCAGTTACCAAAAAAAGTGTTGTTTTTTTTAGCAGATGAGCTTCCTCCGTTTTCCCGTACATGATCTGCACTACCAGCAGTTCACACGTGTCCCAGGCCGCGACGCTCACACCTGCTGCTGCCTTTGCTCTGCTGGAGCCGCACTCGCAGCCCGGCGGCAGCCTCGGTGACTCTTTTCTAGAAAAGGGCGCAGAGATGTTTGGGTGTCTGCCCCCCCCCCCCCGGCTGTGACGCGGCCTGTTTCTCGTGGGCTTTTGCCACCGAATCTGCAAGTCTGCATCAGATTAAGACTGAGAGCATGAGGCATTTCACAGAATCGCACGGGGACCTGATTTCTATCGGTCCTCTGCATCTGACTGCGTTTTAATCATAATCTTTAATCGTATAGGCCTGGGTGGCCTACATGCTTAGAAAAGACGGTTCTTCGAGGGTTCTTTAGTAAAGAACACTCACAGAACCCTTCGCATCATTAAGGGGTGCTTTGCATCGTGAAGGGGTTTTTCAGACTGTATGGAAAATGTGCTGTAGATGGTCCTATATAGAACCTTTTAGAAAGATGGTTCTTCGAGGGTTCTTTATTAAAGAAAATGGTTCTATATAGAACCATAAACCCTCAGAGAACCCTTTGCATGATTCAAAAGTTCTTGGCATTGTAAAAGCATTCTTCAGATTGGTGGAGAGTGTGTTTTATATGGTTCCTCTACTTAGAACCTTTTTTGAAAAGGGTGCTACACAATTAGAAAGATGGTTCTTTGTGGGTTTTTAGTAAAGAAAATGTTCCATCAACACTCTAAGAACCCTTTGCATCTTTAAGGGGTGCTTTGCATCGTGAAAGAGTTTTTCAGACTGATGGAAAATGTGCTGCAGATGGTCCTGTATAGAAAACAGTGTGTGGTTTACACGGTTCTGTTGAGAACCTTTTTAACGGTACTGTGTTGCACCAAAAATGGTTCTTCTATTGTTGCAGGCTTGGCATCCTAACATTAGAAGAACCTTTTTGGTGCTACATAGAACTCTTTCACAATGCAAAAAAAAAACCTTTATTCATGCAATGGGTTCTTTGAGTGTTTATGGTTCTGTGTAGAACCATTTTCTTTATAAAGAACCCTTGAAGAACCGTAATTTTTAAGAGTGTAGATCTCATTCACAGATCTCTCTGCATTTGATTCATGAACTCGCTGGACTGATAAATGCACCTGTTGGTGGTCCACAACAGTAAAAGCCTGTGATGCAATTGTAGCCCCCCTACACACACAAACACACACACACACACACACACACTCACACACTCACACCTCACACGCACGCACATATATATATATATATATATATATATATATATATATATATATATACACACACACTCTCACGCACGCACGCACACACAGATATATATATACACACACATATACACACATACACTCTCGCACGCACACACGCACACAGATATATATACACACACATATACACACGCACGCACGCTCACACGCACACACGCGCACACACACACACACACAGACCGCTGTGTCAACATGCATGATCACGTTAGTGTGCCGTGATGTCACTTCCTCAGTTGTATGTGTATCTGGTTGGATGTCCCTCACTGTTTACAGTATGAAGAACTCAGTGTGGTTCTAGATTCCTCCTGAAACCACACTGGGTTCTTCATACTGCAGACGGCACTAAGGGACATCCAACCAGACACACACAAGGCCGTGTTAGTGTGCCGTGATGTCACTTCCTCAGTTGTATGTGTATCTGGTTGGATGTCCCTCACTGTTTACAGTATGAAGAACCCAGTGTGGTTCCAGATTCCTCTTGAACGCCTCCAGCCACCGTATAGATTTATTACATTTCATCACCAGCAGCATGAAGTGTTGATTAGACAAACCAGGTGTGGGACGATAGCAGGTAGTACTGGCCCAATGGTTACACAAAGCAGGCAAATGGGTCATTCTACAGTAACGTCCACTCCTCTGTCTCTCCACAGGAGTCACTGGTGTGACTGACCGTCATCGGTGTTCCTCATAATAAAGGAAACACCAGAGACGTTTTTAAGGATCAAAGCATTTTACAGAACATCAAACCACACGCTGTCCATCAGGGAACTTCCACTAAAATATGGAATTTTATCCATTTCCGTTTCTATTTTTTCACAGTGACCTCAGAATAAAGTCGGTCACACCAGTGACGTCAGCTAGAAGCTTCATATGAGATCATGAGCTGAATGAGAAGATCTCTGAGAACTGAGAGACGCAGTGGACTCACCATGAGCTTTTCTCCATAGATCCTCAGACAACAGGTCAAAGGAGGTCGAGTGACGTCATCGGCGTGACTTTTATTTCAGAATAAGAGACTTTTTGTTGCGCAGTAACACCAGTGACACGACTCCTGGGGGACATTCATTCCATATTTTGTCATATTTATTTGGCGTTTGTTTTCTTTGTCATTTAAGTCATATATTCCACAGTCATGTAGAGATTATTGCAGTTAAAATGGGAGAAAAACCTGATTTTTACCTCAAAATACGGCCTCAGCCTTCACACACGGCTGTGGGGACGAGCTCTTCTGCGGTGCCTGGAATTCTATATGATTGATTTAAATGCCAATATTGCTAAATTGAGACTCAAGAAGGTGGAATTGCTAAAATAATTTACTGTTTTATTTTAAAATATAAATAAATCGTAACCCTAACCCCCCCTTTTTTTTAAAGTGCAATATATCTGTAAACACTAAGGACACAAACATGGACATTTCTATAGCGTGACCATATATGATGTTATGAAATTACTACTTATAGTATTAACGTCATTGTTTATTGTAATATTAGTGTTTTTCTAAGCAAATAAACACTCACAGCCCTGATGAGCAGCTTTGTAATCTGGCTGGAGGTGAGATCAGTCGCTGCCCTTCTACATTGATTGTGGGCGGACCACAACGATTAAAAACCCGTGATGCAACTGTAACCCCCCCTGCGGTGAAGTGTAACATAAAACAGCGCGCACACACACACACACACACACACAGATATCAGCATGCATGGCCGTGTTAGTGTGCCGTGATATCACTTCCTCAGCTCTGTGTGTGTCTGGTTGGACGTCCCTTGCTGGTAAACAGCTCTGCCATTTGCTTGCACTTCAGTCATTAGATCAGCGACCGCAACCTGGCCGCAGGTGGCTGTGGGTAGCGCTCCACTTCTCTGCAGCGAAGGCTGCATTCCGTTAACTCTTTTTCACTGTGACCCGTAACGCCTTTGGTTACGACCAGGAAACCCAGCTCCAGCGATAGAAGCCTTCGAGCTGAGCCTCGTGTTTGTTTACGCTGTGCTTAGCACGCCAGCAGCAGAGCGCTATACTATAATAAACACCACCAGGCGCGCCTGCCTGCCTCTGAAAAAGGACGAGACGTTTTGAGTTTTCAGCATTTCTGAGCGGCTGCCTTGCATGCTAGAGGTACTGTGGCCTTCAGGCAGTGTAAACATGACCAGAAGTGAACCTGGCATGCCGTTTATAGACTATTCTATCAGTGGACGCCCTCAACCTGTTTATTTTTAGCCGTATTTACTCCGCCTTCGGAGGATTTCTGAGTGGAAAAAATGTGTAACGTTACAAAAAATGACAGAATTTAGAACGGGCTCTGGTGAAGACTCCACCAGTACAAGCCTTCGGGCCATTTTAAGCTTTTAGCTGTTCTGAGCCTCATATTTACTTCGCCTTCGCAGGATTTCTGAGTGGAAAATATTGTGTAATAAAAAATTTCATGATATACTTTTTAATAAGAACTCTGCTGACTGCCAGGAGAAACTTTAGAGCTGTTTTAACCTGATTAGCGTCTCTGAGCCTCATATTTATTCTGCCGGGCCTGTTTGCGACGGTGTGGCCTACTTTAGGCCCTCGGAGTCGCCATAGAGCCTTTTCCCAAGCACGTTGCAAAATGAGCTTGGACACATTTTATTGACCGTCAGTGGACGCCCTCAGCTTATTTGTAGTTTTTGAGCCGCGTGATGATCCAGACTTGGCGCGTTCTCAGGATTCTCTGAGCTCTCTGAAGCTTTTGGTAAATATTTCTGAGGCTCGTATTTACTTGTGTAGCCGCCTTAGGATTTTTGAGTGAAAAGTATTGTGTAATAAGCACTGATGTGATGATTCTGCGTACTTTTTAAGAAGAACTCTGCTGCCTGCCAGGAGAAACTTTAGAGCTGTTTTAACCTGTTTAGCAGTTGTGAGCCTCATATTTACTGTGCCTAGCGTGCTCTGGCAGTAGGGATGGGTATCGAGAACCAGGACTGAGTAGGTACCGTTAAGCTCCTAGACAAACGGTGCTACTATCAGAATTTATGTAACGTTCATTTTCTACATTTTTCAATCAAATTTCCGTTTGATTGATGCTCATTTGGGAAGTCGAGCGTCGCTCAGGGCTCTCCGGTCCTGGCTGAAGGTGTAAGATGTTCTGAGGTGTGGGCTCTTACTGAGTTTAATGAAAAAGCAGCTGAGTGTGGTTACAGGTAAGCTGTGGCTGCGTGTGAAAGGGGAAACACCAGTGCAAATACAACATGATGTAAATCTCAAGCAAAGCGGCTGCTGCACCTACGTCTCCAGTTCAGCCTCCCGGTGTTGTGATGAATTGTGCTGCTGGATATTTTGATAGCTTTAATCACCTTATCAATGCCTTATCAGGCACCTTATCAATGCCTTATCAGCCACCTTATCAATGCCTTATCAGCCACCTTTCAATGCCTTATCAGCCACCTTATCAATGCCTTATCAGCCACCTTATCAATGCCTTATCAGCCACCTTATCAATGCCTTATCAGCCACCTTATCAATGCCTTATCAGCCACCTTTCAATGCCTTATCAGCCACCTTATCAATGCCTTATCAGCCACCTTATCAATGCCTTATCAGCAACCTTATCAATGCCTTATCAGTCACCTTGTCAATGCCTTATCAGCCACCTTATCAATGCCTTATCAGCCACCTTATCAATGCCTTATCAGCAACCTTGTCAATGCCTTATCAGCCACCTTGTCAATGCCTTATCAGCCACCTTATCAATGCCTTATCAGCCACCTTATCAATGCCTTATCAGCCACCTTGTCAATGCCTTATCAGCCACCTTGTCAATGCCTTATCAGTCACCTTGTCAATGCCTTATCAGTCACCTTGTCAATGCCTTATCAGCCACCTTATCAATGCCTTATCAGCAACCTTCTCAATGCCTTATCAGCCACCTTGTCAATGCCTTATCAGCCACCTTGTCAATGCCTTATCAGCCACCTTATCAATGCCTTATCAGTCACCTTATCAATGCCTTATCAGTCACCTTATCAATGCCTTATCAGTCACCTTATCAATGCCTTATCAGCCACCTTGTCAATGCCTTATCAGCCACCTTATCAATGCCTTATCAGTCACCTTGTCAATGCCTTATCAGCCACCTTGTCAATGCCTTATCAGTCACCTTGTCAATGCCTTATCAGCCACCTTGTCAATGCCTTATCAGCCACCTTGTCAATGCCTTATCAGCAACCTTGTCAATGCCTTATCAGTCACCTTGTCAATGCCTTATCAGTCACCTTTCAATGCCTTATCAGCCACCTTATCAATGCCTTATCAGCAACCTTCTCAATGCCTTATCAGCCACCTTGTCAATGCCTTATCAGCCACCTTCTCAATGCCTTATCAGTCACCTTGTCAATGCCTTATCAGTCACCTTATCAATGCCTTATCAGCAACCTTATCAATGCCTTATCAGTCACCTTGTCAATGCCTTATCAGTCACCTTGTCAATGCCTTATCAGCCACCTTCTCAATGCCTTATCAGCCACCTTCTCAATGCCTTATCAGCAACCTTATCAATGCCTTATCAGTCACCTTGTCAATGCCTTATCAGCAACCTTATCAATGCCTTATCAGTCACCTTGTCAATGCCTTATCAGTCACCTTATCAATGCCTTATCAGCCACCTTCTCAATGCCTTATCAGCAACCTTATCAATGCCTTATCAGTCACCTTGTCAATGCCTTATCAGCCACCTTATCAATGCCTTATCAGCCACCTTATCAATGCCTTATCAGCAACCTTATCAATGCCTTATCAGCCACCTTTCAATGACTTATCAGCCACCTTTCAATGACTTATCAGTCACCTTATCAATGCCTTATCAGTCACCTTGTCAATGCCTTATCAGTCACCTTGTCAATGCCTTATCAGCCACCTTGTCAATGCCTTATCAGCCACCTTATCAATGCCTTATCAGTCACCTTATCAATGCCTTATCAGTCACCTTGTCAATGCCTTATCAGCCACCTTCTCAATGCCTTATCAGCAACCTTATCAATGCCTTATCAGTCACCTTATCAATGCCTTATCAGTCACCTTATCAATGCCTTATCAGTCACCTTATCAATGCCTTATCAGCAACCTTGTCAATGCCTTAACCAGCCACCTTGTCAATGCCTTATCAGTCACCTTATCAATGCCTTATCAGCAACCTTATCAATGCCTTATCAGTCACCTTATCAATGCCTTATCAGTCACCTTATCAATGCCTTATCAGTCACCTTGTCAATGCCTTATCAGCAACCTTGTCAATGCCTTAACCAGCCACCTTGTCAATGCCTTATCAGTCACCTTATCAATGCCTTATCAGCAACCTTATCAATGCCTTATCAGTCACCTTATCAATGCCTTATCAGTCACCTTATCAATGCCTTATCAGTCACCTTGTCAATGCCTTATCAGCCACCTTGTCAATGCCTTATCAGCCACCTTATCAATGCCTTATCAGTCACCTTATCAATGCCTTATCAGTCACCTTGTCAATGCCTTATCAGTCACCTTATCAATGCCTTATCAGTCACCTTGTCAATGCCTTATCAGTCACCTTATCAATCCCTTATCAGTCACCTTATCAATGCCTTATCAGTCACCTTGTCAATGCCTTATCAGTCACCTTGTCAATGCCTTATCAGTCACCTTATCAATGCCTTATCAGTCACCTTATCAATGCCTTATCAGTCACCTTGTCAATGCCTTATCAGTCACCTTATCAATGCCTTATCAGTCACCTTGTCAATGCCTTATCAGTCACCTTATCAATCCCTTATCAGTCACCTTATCAATGCCTTATCAGTCACCTTGTCAATGCCTTATCAGTCACCTTGTCAATGCCTTATCAGTCACCTTATCAATGCCTTATCAGTCACCTTGTCAATGCCTTATCAGCAACCTTATCAATCCCTTATCAGCTCGCCACTGCACCTCCCTGTTACCGCCCCCCAGCTGGCAGCTCGGCCGTGAGGTGTAGTGAAGTGGCCTCGCTGCGTAACCAGGGGCGTGGCCCGGGCGGCAGAGCTTGGGACTCGCTGCTTGTTCTGGTGCTTCTCGTAGCCGGCGCCAGCACCAGCATCCTCGCCCTCCTCCTCCTCCTCCTCCTCCTCCCACCGTCACTCTCTTAACACGCATCCGTCGTGGGAGCTTGGGCTTTGTGCTCCGCCCCCTCCACACTCGCCGCTCTCTCCCTGGCGTGGAATCCTCCAGCGATGGACAACATCAGGCTTTACGTCTTTATTTAAACTTTGCGTAACATTTATATTTACGGCATGTGGCTGACGCTGTTCTCCAGAGCGACTTACAGTTTGATCATTTTACACAGGGAGGCCAAGGTGGTGTTGGGAGTCTTGCCCAAGGAAGTTTGAGAGCTCTACTGACTGTCGGTAGAAGCTTTTGGGGTGTTTTAAGTTTTTAGCTTTCTGAGCCTCATGTTTATTTATATTTTGCTCATTTACATGTTGGCACTAGTGCAGCCTTTCTTAGTTTTGACTCACCTTGAGCCTTTAAATAGCGTCAACAAGTCAAGATGCGCTGGCATGTCTTTTATTGTAAACTCTAGCACAAGATGCCCTCAAGATAATTTGAGTTTTTAGCGTTTTTGAGCCTCGTGTTCATGTAAACTTGGCTCAGCATGCTAGGAGCAGCGTAGCTTCTCAGGAATTTTGAGAGGAAAACATTGTAGATTGAAACATGACGAGATGTGCTGCATACATTAAAAAAAGAGCTCTACTGACTGTCGGTAGAAGCTTTTAAGCGTTCAGAAGTTTTTAGCTTTCTGAGCCTCATGTTTATTTATATTTTGCTCATTTACATGTTGGCACTAGTGCAGCCTTTCTTAGTTTTGACTCACCTTGGAAAATGTTACCTTGAGCCTTTAAATAGCGTCAAGATGTGCTGGCATGTCTTTTATTGTCAACTCTAGCAGAAGATGCCCTCAAGATAAGAGTTTTTCTGAGTGTCATGTTCAATCAATCAGTCAATCAATCAGCCTTTATTTAAACTGAATACATCGAGGGAGACTCTCATTCACAGTTTATTCAAGCTCGGCTCATTATGCAAGCAGTAATGTAGCTTTCTCAGGAATTTTGGAATATTTCAAATATTCGGGAATGTAAAATATGACGATGTCTAAGTTTTTAAGTTAAGAATGTGTTTTAAGCTTTTAGCTTTTCTGAGCCTCGTTTATTTACATTTTCCTTAGCATGTTAGCAGTAGCGCAGCCTTCCCGGGAATGCTGAGTTGAAGGTGTTCTTTAATGTAAAAAAATAAAGACAAAATGTGCTTTTTCGGATGGTCACTGTTGGCCACTCTGGTAATAGACACCTTTGAGATGTTTCGAGTTTTTTGCGTTTCTTTAGACTTTGCTAGACTTCTCACGTTTTTTTGAGTCACCCTGGAAAATACTGCGCGATTTGGGAAGACGATAAGATGTCCCTCAGTCTGTCAGTAAAAGCCTTCAAGCTCTCATGAATTTCCAGCTTCTTTGACCTTCATATGTGATGAAGCTTCATCACACCAGCAGTGGTTTAGTGTAGCATCTCAGGGTTTTTGAGTCACCATGGAAAACTTTATACTGAGGCTTTAAATTGTGTGAACATGAGAAGATGCACCTGTGTACCTTTTAAACAGGACTCTGTGGACAACTGTACAAATACAAGCTGAGATGCTTTGAGTTTGAAGCATTTTGAAGCTTTTGAAGCTCATCTGTCGTGGCATGCTGGCAGTGGTGGAGCCTTATTTGGGCCTTTTTTTTTAAGTCAAGTCGGAAAATGTGATCTTGAGCCCTTGAATAGAATAAAAATGACGAGATGTGTTTGCGCACCTTTTAATCGGCGCTCGTTTTTCGCAGGAGAGCTCGTTTTCTTTGAATGCTTTGATGTGTTCTGTGAAGCAGCAGACCCTGAGAGGTTCCGTGTGGGATGGTGTTGAGTTATTCAAGCTAGTCTCCCCCTCTTCTCAGAATGACTCGCTCTGTTAGATCTCTATCTGAGCGCTGTGAGGTGGGGTCTCTTCAGCGCCTGGACTGTGGCGAAGGGGGGCAGTAAAGCTGAATATTCAGTAGGGATGCCAGGAAAGGAGGGACGACATAGTGTTGCGATATTATGGGTCTTACTGTTTATACACAGACGCCCAAATGTCAATGCATTACTTAGTGACTGTGTCATATTTCCAGTACAGTATTGCAAAAATGATAAAATAGAAGTAAAAGTACGTTTTATAATAGTATTGGCAGTTTGTCCCTCGGCCTCATCAGAGCTTTGTCATTGATTAAAACTGGGCATCTGGCTTCATGCAGTCTATTTATTATTTTTTTTATGGTTTATTTTTTTTTTGGAAAAATTAAATATTGATAATCAAATTGAATCTTTACCTCAGGATCAAAAATTAAACTTATATACAGTGTTATGCTTGTTTATGCACATTATTGTTTATTTTCTAATTTAACATTAAAAATGTAAATTACGCACTGAAATTTCCAGAAAAGGGTGCATTAACTTATTTTTACCTAGGAAATCAACAAAGCATTTGAACAGGGTTTGCTGCGTGCCACTATATTTGTGTGAACAATATATATATCTTTACACTTCTGTTTATTAGCAATATTTTCCAGTTTATCTTAAGCTCAGTTGTGGACTGTACTACAGTGGCAGTCAACAAGTCGTTTCTTCCTTTCTGGTAAGACCAATTTCCCTGTTAAGAGTTGGTTGGATAGCCTAGTGGATAACACATCTTTAACCTGCACTCAGGAGAACGGGTTTTGAAAGGCCACTGTTAGGACTATAAGGGTCCTCTGGCAAGGCTAGGCTACATCCACCTATCATTATAAGTCCCTCTACTTCTCAAGCCTGTCTCGCTTCAATAAAAATAATAATCGGAGTGAAATTTGTTCATCTAATTGATTGTAAACTTTATCGACTAGAAAATTTCATTTGGAAGCGGACAACAGTAATGAATCCCTTGGCTTGTCTAGGCTTGTCACAGTTATTATATAATCGCGTAATCCCAGTTATTTGAGATGATTGTAATTATTTAAACTGACTGAAGTCATTTTTCATAGTTGTTACATTTCGCAATCATATTATATTGCAAGAAAACCAGGGTGAATTGAGTTTGCTGGGTTGAGGTGAATGTAAATAGAAAAAGCAGTAAATATGTTCATTGAGACATCATGGGGCTTATAAAAGAGATCAAGACTGAACTTGGTGCCTCTGACGTGATTAGAAGGCGGCGTAAGGAATGTTTGTTTATTTGTTTTTAGTGTGTATACTAACAGAACAACTTTTTTGGCTTATATATCCACTTTTAAGTTAATTCACTCTACATATAATTCTACACAAATGTAGACGTTTGAGTGAGCAGCTGGGAAGCAGCCTGGCTAATCAGCTTAATTGGCCACATTAGAGTTGCACATTAATATTTGATGACTGTCAACATAAACTGACAATAATGTCGTTAATCGTAATTATTTCATGACAGTTAATCATCAGCTAAAATGTCATGATCGAGACAACCATGCATACATCGCAGTATCATATGGCAATAAATAACATCACAGATGTTTAAAAATCGCCAGGGAATTGTGGGAATTGAGGGAATTGTGAACCATAGGGGTGGAAAATATTAGAATAATACTTCAAAATATTTTCACTGTGCACAATATGCATCATGATATTCAGCTCTTGAGATTTAATAACTTGGAACAGAGAAAATAGAGCCCATAGTGCCACATATAAAATCACTAGAACAGTTATAGTGGTGGTGATGATGATGATGATAATAATAATATATAACCAGTTATTATAAAACTATAATGATTTTTATTCTGTATTTTACAGACCGCACTAAATCCAGTTAAACAGGCCTAATTATGCTCACTTGGTGATGAAACATGAGTAAGTCAGTATTTTTAGCTTCTTAAGCTCCTCTGGACCACCTTTGGTTCCAAACCGCACTCGGTCATGTTCTCCATAACGTTCATACTCCATAAGCTCCATTCAGAAGCTGGGCGTCGTGTGAGGCTGTAGCTCTTCTCTCCAGTCTAATAGACGGTGACGTCATTTTAAACCCTTATAATAAAAGAAGCTGAACTCAGTTTGTTTTTCTACTGAAAGTCGACCCGTTTTTCCCCAAATCTGGGCTCTAAACTATAAACAGACGGCGTCTCTTCAGTGATCTGCTCTGGAAACATCACTTTTAGAGAACAACACAAAGAGCGGCGCAGATTTTTGGCTTTCAGCGGTAAATTGTGAGCGTGTAGTGATATGTGGAGATCAGAAAACACACGTTCTGTTCATTTGAGGGGCTTTTACAGAAAAATAAATAAAATAAAAATTTACATTTGTTTCATGCAGTAATTGAATAATTTGCCTTATGATTTGGTCACGAAGATTCAGATGGACAAACCAAAATATACCGTGGAGCATAAGGTTAAGGTCTGATGTCCTCAGAAAGGCATTTTGTGACGTAATTGATTACAGTAATGATAAAATGTCCTCATATTGCTTCCCCAGTGTATCGTGACTCGAGCGCTGTGAAGTCATCTATTGATTCCCACCCCTAGGGCCCATAGGTGGTGGGGGTCCTCCAAGGGCCTAGAGTTCAATTTTTGCTGTGGCGCATGTTTAAGTGACCCTTACTGATCTCACAGCGGGGAAACTTCACCTCCACATTTAACCCATCCGTGCAGCCACATACACACTAGTGAACACACAAATACACACTGGTGAGCGCACACACACTAGGGGGCAGTGAGCACACTTGCCCGGAGCGGTGGGCAGCCCTATCTGCAGCGCCCGGGGAGCAGTTGGGGGTCAGGTGTCTTGCTGAAGGGCACCTCGGTCACGTACTGTCAGCTCAGAAGATCACCGGCTCCCTAACCTCCAGCCCACGACTGCATCCAGACATTATATTTATTTATTTATTTATTTCCATGTACATTATAATGAACGTAATGAGCAGCATAACTAAACAGATATTGCCGTAATAAATAAGCTGAGCATGATTTTTCTTGCATAGTTGGATTAGAAACAAGCAGAGGGCAGCCCCTCCGCTGGAGGCCCACCCAGGCCGACTGCAGGGCTCAGATATTTGTGGAACGCCGGCCTCAGCGCTCTTGTAGTCCCACTGCGTCCTTGGCTGCTAGGCATCTGCTTCCTGTGGCAGAGCGCGCGTTTTTAGTTCTGAGAAGACAATGACCTTCTTTTCTTCCTTTCCTCGTACGGCCTCTAATGTGGCGTCGCAATTATCAGAGCTGCTATTGTCATTTACAGTGCAGCTCTCAAATTTTCAGTTTCAGGGGCTGTTTTCAGTCTCACTGGCCTGCTTCAGCAGAAGTTCAGCACCCTTTTCTTCTTTTCTTTCTCTTTTCTGTGGCGTGTGTGTGTGTGTGCGTGCGTGCGTGTGTGTGTGCGTGTGTTTTGTCAGGAAGAAAACAAAGGAAGTGTGTGCAAGATACAGATCTTAACTTGTTTTGAACCTTAAGTAGTGTATTTGGTGTTTTCTCAGAAACCCTCAAAACCATAAAACTACGGTTGGGCCTGATCCTGCTTCCAGTTTTCAGAAACATTTTTCAGTATTGGCCTTCCAGATATTCTCATCCCTGAAACAGACACGGTGCCTTCTTATAGCTTGAGCTTGTGCGGGTGGGGTGCGGGTGGGGTGAGCTGCATTGTGATTTGGAGTTTTGGTGCCAAGCCACACACATATGGTCGCATGCAAACGTTTGGACATCCTCAGCATTTTTCTCCAAAGTTTATTCCACAGTTTCTGTTTGATTTCTATCACATTGCGGGAAAAAGTGAAGCACAAAATCTAGAATGGGCCAAAAACTTTTTCAATATATTAAACTCAGCAAATAAACAGTAGCTGTGCATTAAAACGTGTCTCTGTAGAGGAGGCGTTCACTGGCTTACACTCAGAAAATCAACAAAACATGTCATTTGATCCGGGAGTTCAAGCTGTGTATTGGCGTATTGCTCATATGTGGTGTAATAGGAGGAAATTTATCTGCGTATATTTTTCTTTGTTTGGGATTTTGCTGCTAAGACGTTGCGTACTGTGCTGTGCAAACATCGTAGGCGCCTGGGTAAATGGTTTAAAACAGTTTGTCTGAGCTGCTATTGCTGTACAGCTCTATATAGAATAATAATTAACATGAATAGATATACAATAGAACAGGCATATTTTTAAAAATAATAAATGACAGGAATTTATTCCGATTTTTCCTGCACACTTCCAGACATCACATGTATTTATTAAAATCAGCAGCACCTGAGTGAGTGTAATGAAGTATTGACTAATGATGATTACAAATACTGCTAGGATTGGACACATTGGCATTTTACTACTTATTGCATGAATGTTTTTTGTATTTATTTCAGTAATAATGTTTTTCTGAGCAAATGAGATGTTTCTGCCAAATTAAACAGCGTTTTAAATCTGAGTGCGGTAGGATGTTAGTTGCTTAGCTGTGTTATGCAGTAAACCTGCCTGGAGGCATCTGCACTAAAATGATTCAACTCATTTATGTCATGTAAATTTTGTATATGAGGATTTTTTTGTTTTGCAGAATTTTTTCTTTGTTTGGAATTTTGTCGTTAAGACTTAATATGCATTGACAATAATGGACATATATCCTTGTTTTCGGGGTGTAGAGATTCACATTATTCAGTTTAAGCAATATATATATATATATATATATTATAGTGGTGTCTTGGGTCAAATTATTTTTTGATGCAGCAAAAATGAAAAGCTGAAAATCATAAACGTTAGTGTTTCTGTTTTCAGGTGATCAGAACGTTCAGCTGTATTTTAAACCTCCATCTAAACCTCCCAAACCCAGTGAATTCAACTCGTCCTGTTCAGGAACAATAAACTCCCCCAACAGCTGCCGACACTTAATAATTCAACCGCTAGACTCAGTTCTCTTATTCATACTCGCACAGCTACTCCACACAATGGCCCACTTGTTCTCGCACGCACGCACGCACACACACACACACACACACACACACACACACGCGCACACACACATGAAAGAACGACATTTTAATAATTATCTTCAGTGTTTTTTGTATTTGCATTGCCTTGTGTATGAATGCTAAATGTCGAATATCTATTCATGTTTTTTTACTTTTTTTTTAATTCTATTTTTTATTTTTCTTTGTCCTCCTGCTTGGAAAAAGAGATTCATGAAATATTGATTATTAATAACATACTATACACTCACCTGCCACTTTATTAGGTACAGGTTCAGTTGCTTGTTAACGCAAATAGCTGATCAGCCAATCACACGGCCGCAGCTCACTGCATTTAGGCCTGTAGAGGTGGTCGAGACGACTTGCTGAAGTGCAGGCCGAGCATCAGAACGAGGAAGAAAGGGGATTTAAGGGGCTTTGAACGTGGCGTGGTTGTTGGTGCCAGACGGGCTGGTCTGAGTATTTCAGAAACTGCTGATCTGCTGGGATTTTCACGCACAACCATCTCCAGGGTTTACAGAGAACGGTCCGAAAAAGAGGAAAGATCCAGTGAGCGGTCAGTTGTGTGGACGAAAATGCCTTGTTGATGTGAGAGGTCAGAGGAGAATGGGCAGACTGGTTCCAGATGATAGAAAGACAACAGGAACTCAAATAACCAACCAGAATCTCTGAGGAACGTTTCCAACACCTTGTTGAAAGTCTGCCATGAAGAATTAAGGCAGTTCTGAAGGTGAAAGGGGGTCCAGCCTTTTACTAGCAAGGTGTGCCTAATAAAGTGGGCTCTGAGTGCAGGTCCTCCAGAAAGGGGGGTGGTGGCAGGTTTAAATAAACAAAACAAAGCAAAAAGGAAAGTTTTGCTCTGTAGCGCCTCTAAAGGTCTATCCACAAGCTACCATGCAAGTCACGGTACCGTTCAGTGATGCAGTGTCCAGAATATCATCATCGAGTGGACCTCGTTTAGCTGAAAGTTCTTTCTATTATCAAAGACCCTCTTGTAATAGTAATATTTCTGCTTTTCCAGTCCAATGCCGGAGTGCGCCGCTTCACCAAGCCGCCGGAGAGTCTGGAGCGTTCTCTGGAGATGAGCCGGCAGCGGGGCAGGAAGAAAGCGCAGAAGAGGCCGAACTACAAGAACGTTGGCGAGGAGGAAGAGGAGGAGAGAGGTGCGGAGGATGGCCCAGAGGAAGAGAAGGCTAAAGGTACAGAGGCTAGTTCAAAGGCCAGCAGGACAAGTGGGGACACGGAAGGTGAGTGGCAACGGATGAATGTCCCACCATCATTGACTAATGCTCCATTCTTCAGAGCGCCCCCTGCAGCCGTGGGGCCGCTCTGTGAACTGGCTATATGGGCCTAGAAAACAAGCAAAAAGTTCTGAATTCTCTGCCTTAAAGGCGCAAAAGTGCTGATGTGGCTAACAGTGGATGCTTGCAGGGTCTTTTTTATGGTCATGCTGAGCGTTTCCAGCCAAACTGTCTATATGAATAATCAAAATGATTCGTGAGTCAGAAGAAACAGGCGTTCTGTAGCTGGAAGCTTAGTAATACTTTGTAAAAGTGTGGGGGGAGTCCTAGAGCATCTGAGAAGTCTGTGAGGTTTGACCATTCCAGTATGAGAAGTGGCAAGTTTTTATTAGTTCCCCATCCAGGTTCCACAAATCATGCAGCATGGGCGTCTAATTAAGGTCCTATGGGGCCAGATTTGCACAGTTTGGTGATTTCACTGCATTAACACTCCACATAACAGAGTAGACAGATGTAGATCATTTACTCAAACTAATTAATCTTTGGTCAATATTAAGAATTTCTGGCCAGAGTGATGCAAGCGTTTATTACAGCGGCTCAGGCAGAGACACGTTTTTGAGTAGACACTCTAAAGCCTTGCAGGGTCATAACGTCATTCTTTAGCCTGTTGCTTTGAGCAGTGCAGTCATCAACCTGCCTGTTCCAGCACCTTCACCCCTACACGGTTAGTAATGAAGGTTCTATACAGGAACGTTTTCTGGTCATCAAGGTACAAACAGTGTAGATGTTCCCTCAAAGGTTCTACAGTGGGTTTAAGGTCTGATTGTGGAGCTTAAATCAGGTCCTCCAGGTGAAAAGTTGGTATTTGTTCCTTTTCATAACCGAATGTTTTAAAACAGAGCAGTAGAGTAAAAGCCTGGGGACGAGGCGAGGCGGGGTGTGTGGAGTCAGGACAGCTGTTATAGTTCAGTTATGTTCCCTGACTGAAGGGACCGAGATGAGGGTTTGAGGGAACCACCCCAGGGACAAGAGTGGCGCTGACCCAGGGACAGTTCCAGAGAGTGTAAGGTGATACAGGGCAGCAGTACAGTAGTAACCAACTGGAACACTGGACTCTTTATGAAGACAACCAGCAAATCAGTTCAAATCAAACGGCTGAGATGTAAAGAGGAGAAAAGCAACACAGACAAGAAACAAAGTAAAACCTAACAAAAAAATTGGGCGGTACTTGAGTGGTCAGCACTGCTGAAACACTGGGGCATGGATCATAAAAAAGACTGAGAGCCTGTGAACAACAACAACCGGTCAGCGCGTTAACAGTGCAGTAACAGGTGACCGATTGGACCTTCATGCATTATTCCTTTATTTTTTACCAATTTCCTTTTTAATTTCCCTCCTACTGCTTTATTTTGGCAGCCATTCAGTTAAAAAGCTAACATGCTCCAACTTGCTCACCTCAGAAAACCTGAATACTGCATGCAGTGAAAGTTCCCTTGAGTATCGTCCACCCTTGGTCCAGCCATAAGCAGAGCCAGTTCCCAGAGCCCCGCCCACTCTTTTGCTGCCGTTTCATAGCTTGTCCGTGTGCTGATGATGGTCATTCTGGTCAACATTCATTCTGTGCTGTCCACCTTTCCGGGCTGAGGAGCTGGATCTGACCCAAACCTGGGGTTCCCCCCCCCCCCCCCTCTCTCTCTCTCTCTCTCAGACCCACACTTCCTCCTCCTGTTCTCTCCATGATGTGTCATTGTGCTGTGCCTTCATCCGTGTTTGTAACTCACAGCTGGTTTGTTTTTTTTTCCTGGAAAAATTAGGGATGAGCGGAAGTTACGGAGCGAAATTCACATTCACTGTTTGTTTTTAGCCCCTAAACTGCCTTAAAACAAAGAAAAAGAAAAAAGCTTTGTTTCTGTTATTTAACTGCGGCAGTTTTATAAATAACACGTTTTTTCATTTGATTTATTTATTTATTTATTCCCCCCCCCTTTAAATGACCATCGTTAAAGCGAACATGAATTTTTCCCTCCCAGGCTCGAGCAGGATTTGGACGGGTAATTTCCTGACTGCATCGGCCTCGTCAGTGGCTTTTCACCCTCGGCCGTTTAGAAAATTACAGGCCAAAATAACTGATGTTTTTCACCAAATTAGTGGTGATTTTAGTCCCATCTAACGTGTTAAATTCCTAAATCTCCATGAATTTCCAGGCAGGAGCCACCAGACTTTAAAAACAAAAAACTACTTGCAGTATTTTGGTTCCTAGCACACGTAATCCATATTGAACAAGCCAGGCAACGATATACAGCACTGTGTGAAAGTCTTTGGCACCAAGACACGTTTTCAAAATCTGTTTATTTGTGTAGTTTACTGTGTGTGTTTGTGTTTGTGTGTTTATTTGCTGAGAAAAGTGTTAATATTTGAATAAACAAAATGTATAGAATATTAATAATAATGTATATGCCATGTTTACCCGTCTCCAAGCCTCTCCTCCTCGAGGAAGCCCAGTATTATATGTAGTTAAAAAGCAGCTCCTGGTTTGACCAATCAGTGCTCAGTAAATTGAGCTCATGATGTAATTGATGATATTAACGAGTCTCTGTGGCGGCTGTGAAGGTGTCCAGGAAAAATATGGAGCCGAGAAATTCTTGTTCCTGTTTATTGTTTTTCTGTTTATCTGAATTATGAATACGACTTTATTCTGATGTATATTGTGATAAACTCACTACTGAGGGAAACGTTCACACAGTGCTGTATGCTTTTGCAACATTTCTTATCCAGGGAGATTCACTCTAAATTAGCCGCAAATATTCCTGCTGTGAGTCCCGTTAGGATGAAGAAATCTGAACCAAAAAAATACACTGCGTACCGTGACGTGTGCGTGATCGATTTCATCACACGCGATGCTGGACCTGATCTCCATGTTCTGCCAGACGCGTGAAGAGGTACGAGGGATCTGTTACGACTGCTGTCCAGCACCTCATCGCTCCGACGCAGGGGCATCCCGGCTTGTTCGAAGCTCCATGTTCCGAGGAGCTCATTGCACATTGTTTCGTTCAGATGGCTTCGTCCTAGAGAGAGTTATTACAGAATATTCGGGGCCTCTTGCGAGTGAATCTCCCTGTACTATGTGTGTAGCAAACCTCCAGGTCTGAAGAAAATACACCCCACTAGAAGCTGCTTGCCCTGCGCCAGTTTCTGTTGCCTTCCAGATGCGAGAGCGTTATTTAGCTTTATTTACATTCATGCTTTTGGCAGATGCTCGCATCCAGAGCGCCTTAACAGCTTTAATCATGTTAAAGATATAGGAATATGTGGCGTTAGGAGTCTTGCCCAAGGACTCGTATTGGTATAACATGGTTTGCCTGCCCGGAGGTGGAGCCTACCACATCGTTATGGTCGTCTCCCTGATATACCAATCAGTCTGAATAGGGCTTTGCAGGGTCGTACCCTTCCTGCTCGCTGTTGGCCAAACATATTGCTTCCCCACATCCGTGTGCAAAAGTTTGGGCACCCCTGGTCAAGTTAACACAGCCTCTACAGAGAAGGCAAAGCACCTTTCATTAGACATAGACATTAAAAAGCCTGGGTCAGACAAATTTAAAAGAAAAAAATCATGAAATTAAAAATCAAAGTAGAAGTTAAATTGGCTAGAAATACTAACCGCGTTTAAACTGAGCTGAAGGCTCTCAAATAGGAATGTTTGGTGAGAACACACTTCTGCACATTTTAATGCACAGTCTTGTTGTTTATTTGCTGAAAAAAACATAGACAGTGTAGCCTGTGCAAAAGTTTTCATGCTTTTCATGGTGTATGTTTCATTTATTAACGTCTGACTCCGGCTGGAAAACGTGCAATTCTTCCTCTACGTTCAGACTCTCTGCCGCAGGAGTAAAGATGGCTTGAGGCCACAGTTGATGAACGCTAGACGCCGCTGACATGACGCAGCCTGTCTGCGGTTTTGTGGAAAAAGAGTTCAGCAGAAGTTGCCAGTGCCAAAATTTCCATAATGACAACATCAATTAGGCAGGCTTCAGTTTTCAAGGAAGTGCTCCTTGTAGACCTTTCCTTGCATTCCAGCGCTTTCGCTTTCAGCCTCTGGCTTCTACACTGAAGCTGAAATAGTTCTGTGAAAAAGGTTCCCCTTTATTTGAATCCCAGCCTTTTCTCCCCACACGCAAACAGCATCGTACACAAAGCGCCACAAGCGTTCGGATAGCAGGGCTGGGTTTGGCGGTGCAGGGATTAAAGGAGGCCAGAGGCCTGCTGTGATCTGATGTGCAGTGATGTTGCATAGCTCTGTGTGGGCTTCTGTGTTTACACTTGACTCCGCAGAGATCGAGATGGTGGTGATGGAGAAGTGCAAGATATCAGACGTGTCCACCTTAACCGAGCAGAACATCACCGACGAGGAGAAAACGGCTGCGGCTGCTGCTCGCACGGAGTGTCTGAGGAGCAGGTACCCACCTCAGAAACAGCAGACGCGCTCCTGTGCACATGAACCATCTGCACACGTGAACATCTGCACTTCCACAAAAGCATGTATGCGCACCACTGTGCGCACGTCTATGCATGTATGCATTCGCAGCTGTGTGAGTGGAGCTTTCTGCTAGTGTTGTGAACTACTACTGGATTAAAGAGCATCAAAAAAATCCACAGTTTGCACAAATAGTCCGTTTTCAAGGGTCCATATGAATTTTTTTACTTACCCAATTAACTGATGTTTTTCACCAAACTTAGGACTGGTGATTTTAATCCCATCTGACATATTTAGAAATTTAAAATCAGATTTTTCAGGCAGATGTCGCCTCACTTTAAAAAGAAAAATAGTTTCTAACCACTTTTACTTGAACAGTCACACAACGATAGAAGCTTTGCGGGATCAGTTATACAAGGTGTGTAGAAAACAACCAGGTTTGAAGAAAATACAACCCAGAAGAAGCCAATTTTTATTGCTGCTCAGATGAGAGAGGATTAAATCTATTTACATTCATGTATTTGGCAGATGCCTTTATTCAGGGCCTCGTAACGACTAATTAGGTGACACTGGTAGACAAGGTGTCCGGTATTATCGAGCACTCGCTGGAATAATCAGCCCTACATTCTGTGCTTGAACTCTGCAGCGTCCTCATCACAGTAATTGTATGATTCAGTTTTTCAGCCACCAAGGAAAAAAAAAGCCCAGGATTGACACAATACCTCCCTCTAGACCTGCTTTTGTGAGAGGAGAACTGGCCCTTAAATGTGACCCTTATATAGCCCGCACTTCTCAGTTCCTGTGAATCCTGGCTTGGGACATTGACAGAGATTCCACAAGGGATTCCATGGAATGAGCAGAGTGAGTCCCGGCTGGACTCTCTGTGCTCTGAAACGAATGCTGGCAGCGTTTGCTTATGATTTAGTGTTCAAAGGAAAACCGGTTTGCTTAGTGTTTTGATTGTGATGCTCTCCAAGGAGCTAGGAAATATTTAATGGACTTGAGATGCTGCCAGCAGGTTTACACTAAAGGTGGAACCCTCTGCGTTTTTAGCCTGGCTTTACACAGTGAAACCTTCATGCAACTGGTTGCATGTTGTGTCAGTTACGCCACAACACTCTTACAAAGGATTGTGCTTTAAGGGTTCTTCAGGACAGAAAATGGTTCTGTGTAAAACCATCGGCACTCAAAGAGCCTTTTGCATTATTAAAGGGCTCTTTGCATTGTGAGAGAGTTCTTCAGATCGATGGGGTTATGTGTTGGATGCGGTTCTGTTTAGAGGGTTCTTGTTTTATAACAAGCTTGACATCGTAATGATAGAACCCGTTTTCAAAAAAGGTTCTATATGGAACCATCTACAGCACATTCTCCAGTGAGCTGATGAAGCCTTTCACAATGCAAAGAACCCTTTAATCATGCAAAAGGTGTTGAGTGAAAGATAAATGTCTTATGTATGTTACAAGAAGGGCGGCAATTACAGCCGGAAAAACGGACGACAATGATAAAAAATGCCGCAGATATGTTAATTACACCTCACAGATGCCTTTACAGTGAGAATCATGCACTGTGTGTCAGGTTGCACGGTAATTATGTTGCATGCAACTCACGACGTGCAGTTACTTGCATGAAAGTTCCACCATGTAAAGCCTGCGGGCCGCAGAGGGTTTTTTCTCAGTGGAGATCAGGTTTTTACTTCTGTGAAGCCAAATATTGTTTCTCAGGATGTTCACAGACATGATTTTATTACGAGTGTTATTGGATTTTGGCTCTTTCATTGCCCTGGATTTTATCCTAAAATCACAGTTTTTAGGATGTCGTCCAGGGGGCTGGATCGGGGCAGGTCACAGCCGAGCTCCAGCATGTCTTACTCATCTGTGGAAGTGCTGCAGTCTGGCCAGACCACTTCACTTGGCTGAGGCAGCCGCACTGCACACTCCTAGCATGTCTCACCGCTCAGTTGGTGTAAGATCGTTTCCTTATAGAGCTCCTAAACTCTGGAACAGCTTTCCAGGGAATGTTAGGAGTGCATGTTTGAGGGGTGGTTTTAAATACGTATTAAAACAATTTAGGTCAGCATACGCATGGCTTGCTTTCTCATGTTTGTAATTGTGTTATTTCCATTTAGAGCATAATGTTTGTTTCTAACTCTGTCTTGAAGAATTTGAACCCCTCTTCATGTATCAAAGATCTGAACCAGGGAGTGGAGTCTGGCTCAGTGCCCAGACATCAAGCTGACCCGCTCTACGTTGCAGATTAAACGTATCAGGAAACCAGCTGGAGTGACTATAAACACTAATCAGTCCGTTCGTCTCCAAATCATCGATGTCCGTCTTAAATCTCTCTCTTTGCCGTTTCGTAGCTACTAGCTGGGCGAGACTGTTGTCTGTGTTGCTATGGTGACCAGCCGTCTGCGCTGATCTTCAGGGTTAAAGGGTGAATCAGCAGTTCTACAGTAACTCCAGCGTTTAAGACCATTTACTGTTAAACTGTGTTGAAGGATCAGCAGAGCTTTATTTTACTGTAGAGGAGGATTATTTTATTATTACCTGCTGATCTGATTCAGCTGTGGAGCCACGACAGGGCAGGAAAAGAGCCGCGTGCTGCCAACACCTGATATGGGCTAAGGAACATAGCTGCTTCTGGACAGTGGCCAAACATACATTAAACAGGCAGATATATATTATATAATACAGCAGATTCCTTCAATCGAAAGTGCTTGTAACTACAAGGACACGTTCTACAACTAAACATTTATTATTAATATTCTTTTTGTTATTTTGCACATATTTCCTCTCGTGTGATAGAGCTTGATCAGTCCTGAGATTTTGGTCCTAACTTAAATATATACCCTGAAAACCTGCTGCTCAAGTGTGACCCGAATTTAAATAACAATAAAATGCACTGATATCTTTTTCATTTCTGTGGTTGAGATGTAAACAAAAGTCGTTCACAGTGGATCAAAGTGAACGCGTTCGTTGCCGAGATTTCTGACGCAGATATCGGTCAGATAAGGCTTTCCTGATGAAGTGCAGTCACGGGCCATGTTAAGCGACAAAACGCACCAGACTCTCAGATAACAGGCAAAAGCTTGGCTTGCGTGACCGCCTCGCTGCCAGCAACAGGACTGACCCCAGCATGCCAGATTAAATTAGATTAAGTCCAACACATTCTTGAGAACTGATGTCTCAGCTTCGCCAGACTGGACGCAAGTTCTCATTCAAAGACTCAGACAGATTTCTCAGCTGTGCTGTACTGCTGTCTCATGCAGGCCCTTCTTGGACATGGTGTACAACGCTCTGGACTGCGAGAAGGAGGATTACCACGCCCTCTTCGTCCTCTGCCTCCTCTTCGCCATGACTCACAGCAAAGGTACCCCGTCCTTCAGAATGAGAGTCTGTCTAATGTCTAGTCTATTACTTTCATTCTTTCTGCACAGTAACGCAAACAGCCTGTTGAATCTAAGGGGTTAAGAGAGTTTGGAAAATAGTGATATAAAATGTTTTTTGGTGCATAAACCCACGCAGCTCTGCTTAGTCAGGGAGCTGAAGTGGCAGTCAGCTGATAACTCACCTCTGACCAAGAGTAAAAACAGAAAAGTAGTCATAATAATGAAGTCATAACAGAAGTTACCGTGATTATGCAGTTACCCGACTGGCTGTGTGGCAGGGTGGAAGGAATGAAAGATCTGAGACACTAAATAAATTAGCATTTCCTTCCTTCCTGCTGTACGAGAGCTGCCCGTTCAAAGGTCACACATTTCTTGTCCATCAAGGTACAGACAGTGTAAATGGTTTTGGTCTGATTGTGAACCTTAAAGAAGGTTTTTTTTTTTTTTTTTTTGTGTGTCCGCAAGTGTTTAGCGGTCCTAATTTTATATAATGGGAGAAATAGGAAGGGGTCAGGCTCATAAACTGGCTTTGGCACACACCATTTATTCGCCCTGGAAGTCTGCAGCACAAAATCATTCTCCTTCGCAAATTCCTTTGAAATCAGTGTAGTTTTCCTTTAATTTTCCTCATTTTGCCAGCGTCATTGATGAAGAACCTGGTGTGAAAATCTGAAACGGGATCTTGCTTGTGATGCAGGTATAAACCCAGCGCTGCTGGAGAAGATCCAGCTGCCAGTACCGGGTCAGGAGAGGAGCAGTTATAGTCAAGTTCTGGTGGAGAGGCTGATCAGGATCATGAACCAGGCTGCACAACCAGGTACCTCTGCTCAGATGCAGCCCGTCTTGCACGTTTTGCTCCTGCGTCAACTTGCCCTGCCGAGAGGGATAATCTGAGCTGATCTCAGTGAGCTTTTCAGCACTCGGGTCGTTCAGCCACTCTGAAAGTGCGAAAAGATAACGACTGTAGTTAATTAATAATTAATAGTTAGTTATATCATAAAACTTGGCATGTTATTATGCCCCCCAAAACTGGACCATTTTCAATGAAATGTAGGGTTTAAATGATTTGCACGTCATTGCATTTTGTTTTTGTTTACACTTTTGCACAGCGTCCCAACCTTTTTGGAAATGGGGTTATATTTGCAGATTTTTCAGATTATTATTTTTTTTATTTCTGAAATTTTTATTTTGCTTTTGACTTTTGGCGCTTTTTTTTTTGGCGGGTGGGGTCTTCGTGAGATAGACATGAGATAGATGAAATTAGGAGGACAGTATAGTGGAACAGCCTAGCCAACATCTTTGCACACAAAAACAGAGGTTTACCTGCCTTTATCGTCCAAACTCGCGTCATTGGAGCTTCGGTGAGCCTGAATCAAACCTGTGCAGTGGTGTTTGACGCTGCAGTATGATAGGCAGCTTAAACGGGGAAAAACAGATAAACAGGGAATGTAAACGTGACACAGTCATACGTTTTATTATGTACATCTTTCATCTGTTTGAGCTCACAGCTTACTGCACTGTCCAGACACGTAAACCGAGCATCTTTGGCAGCGCAGGGATGTACTGGAGCTTGAAGCCTTTGGTTTAACATGTTTAATGTTCCACACTGACTTTCAGACTTCGGGAGACGTTTACTAAAAAAATAGGATCACTATGTGGCCAGGGATGCAGCCTCACTTCCTGCTCTAAAATAAGGCTCCGCCTACAGCCTTGCGTCTGAACATTAGGCTTCATTTGCAAGATTAGTTCCCAGATGACAAGCTGATGTTGAAAATGGCCATTTCATATAGACTAAGGCACATAGCTGCTCCTTGACATAGTCAAATTAGGTATAGAAGCAACCTGCACATATACAGCCTGGAGTAACTGGCCTCCCAAGTACAGCTTACAGAAAACATACGCAGATCACATACATCCTGTGACGCGTAACACTAATGTGAAAATATTTCATTAAGCGTTTTCACTACAAACACAGACGGTCCAGCAAATGAACAGACAATTAAAATAAATTCTAATATAGTCAAAACGTCCCGTCACAAACTTTTTTAACCGTGCCCGTTGTCCTGGTGATCACAGGATCAGCCTTCACTCGATTCAGCCGCTCCAGTACCAGGACATTCATAACATAGAGCTTTTAAACACTGTGTCCACTCACTGTCCACTCTGTTAGACACTCCTACCGTGTCAGTCCACCTTGTAGATGTAAAGTCAGAGACGACAGCTCATCTGCTGCTGCACAGTTTGTGTTGGTCATCCTCTAGACCATCATCAGTGGTCACAGGACGCTGCCCACAGGACGCTGCCCACAGGACGCTGCCCACAGGACGCTGCCCACAGGACGCTGTTGGCTGGATATTTTTGTTTGGAGGACGATTCTCAGTCCAGCAGCGACACTGAGGTGTTTAAAACCTCCAGCAGCACTGCTGTGCCTGATCCACTCTTACCAGCACAACACACTCTAACACGTCAGTGTTACTGCAGTGCTGAGAATGACCCACCACCCAAACAGTACCTGCTCTGTGAGGGTCCATGGGGGTCCCGACTACTGAAGAACAGGGTAACAGAGTATCAGAGAAACAGATGGACTACATTATTTTAATGTAAGTCAGTGTGAAGAGATTTTATTTGAAGTGATTTTGGAGCATTTCTATTGGTCCGTTCATCATGAAACTGTGGCAGCATTTTTGTTAGATTGAACTAATCAAAATAATCGAAAATACACCTCCCAATATAAATCGCCCTATAAATGATGGTTTTGCATGTTTTTAGCTTGTTACTGTCTTTGTTAATACCTGGGGTTTAAGTAGATCAGAATATAGTCCTTGTAAATATAATTTTTTTTATTATTTAAAAGGTATTTAGTTGTTTTAAATGGTGAACTGTTTGACCTAGTTCATTAGAACGGTTCACACCCACACTGTAACTGAGTGGTCCCTGGAAGCAGCTACTGGTACGTTATGAATCTCCTGCTCCAACAGACTCACCGCTGTAGTCGTTTGTGCAATAGGGCTCTGCACAATGTCGGCTCTTCTACAGAAACCGTCTGTACAGAGACTGTAATATTTACCACAACAATGGTTATTGTGCACCGCTTCCCTCTTTTAAAGTACCTAAGAATTCACCGCCTGATGTCTGAGACATTGTTTTATGATATTTTATGATTTTGTGACGATGTTTTAGTCTAAAACATATTTTAGTCATTTTATTTTAATCCATTCATGGTGGAGGGAGACATGCAGGGCGCTGTGCGGCAAAATAGTCCCCAAAGAAAACTCATTATTCCAGATTTTCCACTGTTTTCCATCATCAGCATTCCATATAAGCTCAGAAGACTCGTGTAGGTTCTCTGGTGGTTCTGGATGGGAAATAAAGTGTCTATATCTGTGTTGTAGTCATGGCGACGCCTGGTTCCACACTAACTGAGTGGTCCCTGGAAGCAGCTACTGGTACGTTATGAATCTCCTGCTCCAACAGACTCACCGCTGTAGTCGTTTGTGCAATAGGGCTCTGCACAATGTCGGCTCTTCTACAGAAACCGTCTGTACAGAGACTGTTTTGCCGCTACTGTTTGCCACAGCAGTGGTTATTGTGCGCTCCTTCCCTCTTTTACAGTGCATTTATGATGCCGTCTCTTCCAGGGAACCGTAACACAACTGTTTCATTTCAGTGAGGTGAGGTCAGGTTCACATTTGCTTTTCATTTAGGTTGTTTTTAAAAGCAGAATTCTCATATGAATACCAACACAGTGACCACTGCAATCGTCTGCAGCTTTTCTGAATCAAGTTTCTCCAGGGTGTATTTTGGTTTGTCCATCTCAATCTTCATGACCGACTCATAAGGCAAATTATTCAGTAGCTGCATGAAATAAATGCAGATTTTTATTTTATTTATTTATTTTGTTAAAGCCCCTCACATTATCAGAACATGTGTTTTATGATCTCCACATTTCACTACATGCTTCCAATTTACTGCTGAGAGCCAAAAATCTGCGCCGCTCTTTGTGTTGTTCTCTAAAAGTGATGTTTCCAGAGCAGATCACTGAAGAGACGCCGTCTGTTTATAGTTTAGAGCCCAGATTTGGGGAAAAACGGGTCGACTTTCAGTAGAAAAACAAACTGAGTTCAGCTTCTTTTATTATAAGGGTTTAAAATGACGTCACCGTCTATTAGACTGGAGAGAAGAGCTACAGCCTCACACGACGCCCAGTTTCTGAATGGAGCTTATGGAATATGAACGTTATGGAGAACACGACCAAGAGTGGTTTGGTCTCGAGGAGTTGAAGAGGTTACATTAAGCTCCAGTACTGTGGTGTATCAAAACATCTACCAGACTTGTTCAGTACTGTGCAGAAGTCAGAGACCACCCTTCATTCATTTAATTAACATTTTAGAACTTTGATTTTTTTTTACTTTTCTGCATAATTAAGTGGCTGTTCTAGATAAACTTACCGAGCTAGAACCGTTCACAGTGCTGGTGATAGGAACCAGACGTCCCTCTAAAAGCTCCTACAGAAAGTTCCTACATGAACTGGTTCTGAATTCACTGCCTGATGACTGAGACGCTGTTTTATGAGAGTTTAGAGAACTTCAACTCCATTCATGGTGGAGGGAGACATGCAGGGCGCCGTGCGGCAAAATAGTCCCCAAAGAAAACTCATTATTCCAGATTTTCCACTGTTTTCCATCATCAACATTCCATATAAGCTCAGAAGACTCGTGTAGGTTCTCTGGTGGTTCTGGATGGTAAACAAAGTGTCTATATCTGTGTTGTAGTCATGGCGACACCTGGTTCCCATCACCACCACTGTAAAGACGTCTGAACCTTTTTTACACTAAACCCTCTGAACCTCTCTCTGATTCCAGCTTCTGTTCTTCTCAGGAGCCTCACTTTCAGCTCCTCAGAGAACCTGCAGACACGCCTCCAAAGCTCAGCCTGAGAAGCTGGTTGATGATTTTCTGAAGTAATCAAACCCATTCAGTGGTGCTGAGGTCTGGACTCTGGGGTGGTCAGTCCATGGTCCAGCTTCTTTGTTTGATGTGTCCGTCTCCTTTTCTCAGTGAGGTTCTTCTTGATCAGCTACACGTCCTTTCAGACCCAGAGAAGAAGTTAGATAGCGGCAGGGCGGTCTCTGACTCCTCTGCTGTATGGAATGCGTTTGATGGCTCATCTACATTCACTTCCGTTCATTGTTATTGGGTTGAATGCCTCTTTAATCTTTCATTGTTCGTAGCAGACTGTGATTAAAATAGTTTTCATTAGAAGGCGATGAATCATTCAGCTCTCCAGTGGGTGACCGTCTCTCTCTTCTCTCTCTCAGACGGGCGAGTGCGTCTGGCAACTCTGGAGCTCAGCTGTCTTCTGCTCAAGCAGTCAGTGCTGTCCAGCACACAGTGCATCATCAAGGATGTCCACCTGGCCTGTCTGGAGGTACTCAGCAGCCTCTCCCTTCACTTCCAGTACATGCATTAAAGGGCCCATATCATGGAAAAACTCATTTTCCTGAATTCCTTTTGAAATAAGAGTTTGATGTAGTATATAAACAGTGTTAAAGGTTAAAATGATCTCGTTCACTCTCCGGTCCTTACTGCCATGGCAACAACCAAGGTGACGGATCTAGAAGCAGAACTTTCTAACAAAGCTTAGCAGAACTCCTTTCGTTTCTGCGTCGTCATGTTTGGAGCTGCAACTCCAGAAGCATCTCTACAGGCCTGCTTTCTGTTTTGGAAAAGCGAAAGGAGCACAGAGTTTCACCTCCTCATCAAGGAGCTGAAACTTTCAAGCCAAAACCGTTTTACACTGAAAGCTTCAGCTCCTGCATGAGGAGGACACTCAGCAGACTCAGAGCAGATCTCGTCTAAAGGCTGCTTCTGACCAGATATGGTGCGAATAAATGACTTGAAAGGACTATTTATTTATTTTCTTATGAATGAATTCATTCATTTATTTATGCAGTTTGGTCTTGCTTTAATGAGGTCCTAATTTCTATTAAGTGTCTCTAATAAATTGGTGATGCGTCACTGTTATATATGGATTATAGTAGTACAGATTATGTAAATAAACAGAACAGGTGAACAGGATGTCCATCAGAAAGTTTTCCTGTGTGCGTCATGAAAGAGAGGCAGTAATGTTGTGTAGATTTGGGAAAGTGAAAGGACCACAGAGTGTATATATATATATATATATATATATATAAAATGTAATGAAAGCGCATTAAAATGAAGTAAAAGAACCAGTTAAGACAGTAAGCAATAAGAAAACTAACATTTTAGAATTTAGAAAAATCTAAACATTTAGAATAGAACAGTTTCCATCAAATAGAACTAAAATTTATTGACATGTTCGATTTAATTAATTTGCACACAAATAAACAGCCTGTTTAATTGTAAAGGCTGTTTCACACCAAACACAACGTGAATAATAAACAACATAAAAATGTGGAATATTTAAATTTTTGTGCATCAGGGCTGTTCACATCAGACGTGGCACAATTCCTTTTTTATATAAGTTACTTGTGCAGTGAAAGAAACGGGCAGAATATCAACTAAAAGGTCCTTCACTTCTCATGAAACGAGCGCTGGGGAATCGTGCCGGATGCTTTCCGATTTGGAAAAGCGAAAGTAAAACTTATTGAACTAGTTCTCTCAAAGTTCAGGCCCCTGTAACTCGGTTTGAGCTGCTTGTGTTGATGAAGCTCCACACGTGATGAAGCACCAAACAGACAGAAAATGTTTTTGAGGGCAGATATTTTCCCCTCACAGCGCGAGCCGACAGAGGCGCTGGGCTGCTTTCCATTTTGGAAAAGTGAAAGTGGCTTGAAGAGCTTCATCACTTTAATGAGCGGCTGAACCTCTGAGGGCTTCCACGTGTAACTAATGTTCGTAGTCCGGTTTGAGCTGCTTTTGTAGATACGTGTTCCTCAGACGTCTGTGAAAGAGTTGAGGGAGATCCTTATTTACAGTGTAGCCGAGCAAATTACAAAGTATTGATAAATAAAAAAATAATTGATGAAAATCAGACAAAAATCTAGAAGAACCAACTTAGATGGTAAATAATAAGATAACTAGAATTAGAACTAAAGCCAAACTAACTAAAAATAGGAAACTCAAATGATTTACTGTAAAAGAAGAATAAAGTTTGCACTGCTGTGTCTGATCCACTCAGACCAGCGCAACACACGCTAACACACCACCACCACGTCAGTGTTACTGCAGTGCTGAGAATGACCCACAACCCCAAACAGTACCTGCTCTGTGAGGGTCCATGGGGGTCCTGACCACTGAAGAACAGGGTAACAGAGTATCAGAGAAACAGATGGACTACAGTCTATAACTGTAGAACTACAGAGTGCAGCTATACGGTCAGTGGAGCTGATAAGATGGACAGTGAGTGTAGAAACGAGGAGGTGGTCAGGATGTTAGGCCGGACGCTCTACATGATCAGTTACAGATGCATTAATTGCATGAATAAATGCCTTAAGGAATGAAAATGGTCATAAGGAAACTAATGCTGGCTCGTAAAACTACAGATGTTATAAGGTTGGGGTAAAAATTCAGAGTTATTGTCTCTTTAACCCTCCTTACAAAATTGCATCATCTCTACTGGGCCAGGAAACAGCTTGGAGTTATTGTGCAACAGTGGACAGAGGATACAGGTTTCTAAATAAATCAGGAGCCCGCGCTGTGGCTCATTCCAGACTAAATCTCCAACTGTACACGATTGTATACGCAGTTAAACTGTTAGTAATTATTGTGTCATCGGTCTACAGTACATATTTCCCAATGTGAATTACTATATGTGGGGTTGGACAGGATTTTCCCCACGTTATCTTTTTTCACTTTAATGCTTAATCTTTTACTTTTACTTTTACTACGCTCAAGGCGTGTTTACAGGAAGAGTCAGCTTTTCCTGTAAAATCCTTTAAGGAAAGCTGTGTTTTTAAACGTGTTTTTTCCACTAAATCCCGTGCCTTTTCTCTTGCAGGGCGCTAGAGAGGAGAGTCTCCATCTTCTGCGGCGATTTTATAAGGCAAGTTTCTTTCAGAACGCAGTCCTGCTCAGCAGTTCAAAGGCCTAGATGGGCTGTCATGAAGCAGGTTTCTCGTAACCTCGGTTGTTTTATCTTGCTGTGTGTCCTGCTGAGCGGCTAATCGAATGTTGTCCCAGGTCTCCTCACTGGTAATTCATTTCCTCTAATTACAGCCGGTTAAACATTGCCAGCTCACACCGAGGCCTTTATTCTTTTGATTTCTATTCAGGGGAACTCCTGGCGGCGCGCTGTCCAAACATGTCAGACAAGTAAATCCTGCAGCTCAGATTATTTGAAACAATTGAAATGCAAGATAAATACTCGAACCCCTTTAAAAAAAAAAAAAAAGGAAAAAAAAGAGTACACACATTACTCATAGTTGCCTATAGCAGCCAGACAGGTTCCCACAAGCTACTCAGATGTTTGATCGTGTTGCATATTAGTGTGGCTGCTCTGCTCTTTTCCCACATTGTGGTTGCTTGTGGCTCGATAGGGAACAGCGCATTTCTTTACCTCCACCTCCCCTTCTTTTTTTCCGCTCTGCCAGATTCAGTCTTGCTTACACCTTCTAACAAGTCCCAGTAAGGTTACAAGTAAAATCGGAAAGCAGCGATTTGTAAATTCACTTGGACCTTTATTTTAAATTTAAAGATGTTTGTCATTTTGTCTTTTAGGCTTCATTATTTTCTGTAAATATGTGTTCATTCTGAAGCTGAGGCCTGCAGTACATTCCTAAAAAAGTTGGGAAAGGAGCAGTTTAGGACTAGAAATGTTGTGAAATGCTTCGAAAGCATCTTAAGCTGGGGATGCCGTCATGTCAGGGTGAAAAAGGAGCACCCCGAAAAGGCCTGAGTGAGGATGGGTCGAGGGAAACCACTTGGCCAGCAAATACAGTTTGTGAACAGAATTTCTCAACAATCATTTGCAGGGATTTTAGGAGAAAATGCAAGTTAAGACTCTGCTCCGCAAACTGGAAGCCTTATATCAACACCATCCAGAAATGCTGCCAACTTCTCTGGGCTCAGCACCGTATGAGTCTGATGAGTCAACTTTTCAGGTTGTTTATGGAAGTAACGAACTTTGTGTAGAAATAGGCCTTCCAGGTTGTTGAAGTTCAAAAGCCAGCATCTGTCATGGTTTCAGGGTGTGTTATTAATGTCCACATGTGTGAAGGTATCATTAGCACTGAGATGTAAATCTCCATTTTTTTTTTGCTTTTCAGTTGTTAACATCATCTGAAAATGCCTGTTGTAATTTACATTGTGTCTAATTTCAATGATGAACAGACTTAAAGAAACAAAATTGTTTGTAAAAAATTCTGGTTCCATTGACTTGCATTAAAAGTAAAGGGTTTTTTTTCCTTCTCCTTTGAAGTTACCGACAGCAGCGATGTGCTGCCTTCTAGACGACGTCTTTTTCAGGGACGCCCCTGCTTTTTTCGTGTCAAGCCACATTCTGCTAGACTGTCCTGCCTGTAGATCAGAACTGGCTCTCTTTGAAAACGTGTGGAGTGCAGTATATGACAGCGGGAGCTTCTGTAATACAGTGGCAAACACCAGCTTTTTTGGAACATGTTGCAGACATTTAATTTAGATAAGCATATACAGCACTGTGTGAAAGTCTGAGGCACCCAAGACCCGTTTTCAAAATCTATTTATTTGTGTAGTTTGTGTTTATTTGCTGAGAAAGTGTAATATTTAAATAAACAAACTTCATAGAATATTAATATATATATATAGCTCCTGGTTTGACCAATCAGTGCTCAGTAAATTGAGCTCATGATGTAATTGATGATATTAACGAGTCTCTGTGGCTCTATTTGAATTATGAATGTGACTTTATTCTGATGTATATTGTGATAAACTCACTGCTGAGGGAAACTGTTTAAAGATTTGCTTAGACGCCTAAAACTTTCACACGGCGCTGCATGTAAACAAGAAAAGCGAAGTTAATTTGTTGAAATGTTAAAGATCTCGTCTTTTTTGTGTTTTGAATTGAATAGAGGTCAGAAAGAGTTAGCAATTTCTCTTTATTTGCGCTGTGTTCACTGTCCCATGATTTATGGGTATTAAATAGATTCTTTTTTTTAAAGCGGTCATTCAGAGGTGATGTTCCACGCTGGTGACATGGTTTAGCAGGTTTATCTCTTCCCCCACGGCTTGTGTCTAAAATTGGATCACCGTCTGCAAACCGTTTTCATTCTATGTGGGAGTTTCCTTACTCTTGAGGCGCCCTGTACTACCAGGAACCCGCTGTCATTAAACGGCTGTATTAGCCTCGCTGCTCTTCTGTTACAGCTGCAGAGCTCCTCACAAGCTGTGATTGGTCCGAATCCTGACTGTGGGCCTGGGCTGGATCTAAAAAATGTTCATTGTGGATGAAGGTATCAGGACTATCACTGACTCCTCTGGACCGTCAGAACATGCTGACCGCCAGCAGAGACAGTGGGGGGTTTACTCTACTGTAACCTAACAGCTTATTATGGCCCATTGTTTACAGTAAGGCCAGCTTTATGCTGTCTTACACATTTACAGCAAAACTGAACTGGCCAGACTCAATGTCAAACTGTGTGACGTCAGTTTTGCTGCAGATTATGCGGTAAAGATTTTCTGTCAGTAGATTTGCTTGTGTTTTCTTTTTTTTTATGACAAGTAGAGCCAGGCAGGCAAAAAACAGGCCTTCGGGAAAATAGTGACGATGCATTGTCTGGGAAAAATGTAGTAAGTGCTTAAGGAGAGGTTGGGGCTGGGCTTGGCTGAAGGGGAAAATGTCTCTAAAGTGAGCTTGAGGTCAGTAGGCTCATTTTTCTGTCCAGTGTGCAGTAGCAGGCTCTGCTATTGCACTGCAGGTCACTCTGGATGTGAACTAAGGACCAGGCTAATCTACTGATATTCTTCAGTTTTGAATAATGAGTTTTTTTGTCTTTATTCATCATCCCTCCCTCTTGCACGCTGTGCGATTTCGGACCAAAGTTTGAGATACCATCATAACTTTTTTAGCCTGTTTTTACTGTCAGAGGCTTAAAATCAGTCACAGTGGAGCAACGTCACATTAAACGTTCAAAGACTGCCCATTATAGCCCACGATCAAAGAACTCTATTATCCCCAGATTAAGGGGGAACATATATAAATACATATATATAATATGTATTCAAAGTTTCTGCATAGTAAATCAGAGCGGTTTGGTGTGAAATGCTTCACTCTACAGTCGAGCTGCTCACAGTGGTGGTGATGGGAACCAGACGTCCCTCTAAAAGCTCCTACAGAAAGTTCCTACATGAGCTGGTTCTGAATTCACTGCCTGATGACTGAGACGCTGTTTTATGAGAGTTTAGAGAACTTCAACTCCATTCATGGTGGAGGGAGACATGCAGGGCGCTGTGCGGCAAAATACTCCCCAAAGAAAACTCATTATTCCAGATTTTCCACTATTTTCCATCATCAACATTCCATATAGACTCAGGAGACTCGTGTAGGTTCTCTGGTGGTTCTGGATGGTAAATAAAGTGTCTATATCTGTGTTGTAGTCATGGCGACGCCTGGTTCCCATCACCACCACTGTAAAGAAAGTCTCTGCATTTGCAGCTTTTTCAGGCTTTGTTTATGTCTCTGCGATTGAGCTGGGCAGAAATTTTGAAAAATTGTTGAAAGTCCCCTTTAAGTCAGTTTTTTTTTTTTTTTTTATTTCCAAACACCGTCACCAGCCCACTAAAGACCTCCCAGTACAGGGCAGAGGACCACCAGAGGGTGCTTTGTGCTCTGCGACTCAGCGGCTGGGAAACCCTGCTGTGATTCTCTGTCGGTTCTCTTTCTCTAGTTGTTCAGTTCTCTGCTCTACTTCCCTCTGCGGCTCAGTTGTCAGTCACTGCTTTCATCTGGTTACATCACTGTGTCACCCAGCCCTGCTTTACAGCACACAGTGGGAAAATAGACCGTGGTTGGTTACAGGGCTCGTTTGCATCTTGCTGCCTTCTTCAGTGTCCGTATCGCAGTAAACAATATATAACACGGCTCTGAGACACAGTTCAGCGTTTCCTCCGACGCCCCTCATCACCTCAGCTCTCGTTTACTGTCTGCTGTGGAAAACTTGGTCTAGGTGTCTGAATGAAGCCTGTCGGGGCGGAGGAGGCGGGGCTTAGGCTGTGCACAAGGCTGCACTCATAAACAAACTGTGTGTAAACAAACGAAATGCAAACAACTTGGGAATAAAAAGCCTGTTTGTTAGTTTGTAAGTTTTTGTATTAAAGAGCCCATATCTTGCATGTTTTGTCCCTGAGGTCCACTCATAACACTTAAAACGTTCCTTACTTAGCAAAAGGTCATAATTCTACAGATGCGTTCCATATAAATAAAAGCAATGCATGGCCACACCATATCAACATGTGGGAATGAGATCCTAATGCGTGGCCACGACTAAGTAAGGTGTGGGAATGAGATCATGCTTTAGTAAGCCACGCATTAGGGTCTCAGTAAGTCGTGGCCATGCATTATTTTTATTTATACAGGATGTCACCAGCGGAGCCCCGTGTAATGAATTTTTATATGAGCATTTTCCCGTCTGGTCAGTCAGTACAGAACTAAGGAAACTGAACAGGCTGTTTTTGTTACGGTGCCTTTAAGACTGATGTATGCTAATGTGCTCCGTTCTGATTGATTAGAGATTAGAAAACAGTCACTTAGAAACTAATTATGACTGCTGTTGGTACATAAAGCTCCACAAAGGTAGTGGACTTCAGGGGCAGTGAAGTGGACCTCAGGGGGAATGTAGTGGACCTCATGGGAAGTGGACCTCAGGGGGAAATGAAGTGGACCTCAGGGGAAATGAAGTGGACCTCAGGGGGAATGTAGTGGACCTCAGGGGGAATGTAGTGGACCTCAGGGGGAATGTAGTGGACTTCAGGGGGAATGTAGTGGACCTCAGGGGGAATGTAGTGGACCTCAGGGGGAATGTAGTGGACTTCAGGGGGAATGTAGTGGACTTCAGGGGGAATGTAGTGGACCTCAGGGGGAATGTAGTGGACCTCAGGGGGAATGTAGTGGACCTCAGGGGGAATGTAGTGGACTTCAGGGGGAATGTAGTGGACTTCAGGGGGAATGTAGTGGACTTCAGGGGGAATGTAGTGGACTTCAGGGGGAATGTAGTGGACTTCAGGGGGAATGTAGTGGACCTCAGGGGGAATGTAGTGGACCTCAGGGGGAATGTAGTGGACCTCAGGGGAAGTGAAGTGGACCTCAGGGGGAATGAAGTGGACCTCAGGGGGAATGTAGTGGACCTCAGGGGGAATGAAGTGGACCTCAGGGGGAATGAAGTGGACCTCAGGGGGAATGTAGTGGACCTCAGGGGGAATGTAGTGGACCTCAGGGGGAATGAAGTGGACCTCAGGGGGAATGTAGTGGACCTCAGGGGGAATGAAGTGGACCTCAGGGGGAATGAAGTGGACCTCAGGGGGAATGTAGTGGACCTCAGGGGGAATGAAGTGGACCTCAGGGGGAATGTAGTGGACCTCAGGGGGAATGAAGTGGACCTCAGGGGGAATGAAGTGGACCTCAGGGGGAATGAAGTGGACCTCAGGGGGAATGAAGTGGACCTCAGGGGGAATGTAGTGGACCTCAGGGGGAATGAAGTGGACCTCAGGGGGAATGTAGTGGACCTCAGGGGGAATGTAGTGGACCTCAGGGGGAATGAAGTGGACCTCAGGGGGAATGTAGTGGACCTCAGGGGGAATGAAGTGGACCTCAGGGGGAATGTAGTGGACCTCAGGGGGAATGTAGTGGACCTCAGGGGGAATGAAGTGGACCTCAGGGGGAATGAAGTGGACCTCAGGGGGAATGTAGTGGACCTCAGGGGGAATGTAGTGGACCTCAGGGGGAATGAAGTGGACCTCAGGGGGAATGTAGTGGACCTCAGGGGGAATGAAGTGGACCTCAGGGGGAATGTAGTGGACCTCAGGGGGAATGAAGTGGACCTCAGGGGGAATGTAGTGGACCTCAGGGGGAATGTAGTGGACCTCAGGGGGAATGTAGTGGACCTCAGGGGAAGTGAAGTGGACCTCAGGGGGAATGAAGTGGACCTCAGGGGGAATGTAGTGGACCTCAGGGGGAATGTAGTGGACCTCAGGGGGAATGAAGTGGACCTCAGGGGGAATGTAGTGGACCTCAGGGGGAATGAAGTGGACCTCAGGGGGAATGTAGTGGACCTCAGGGGGAATGAAGTGGACCTCAGGGGGAATGTAGTGGACCTCAGGGGGAATGTAGTGGACCTCAGGGGGAATGTAGTGGACCTCAGGGGGAATGAAGTGGACCTCAGGGGGAATGTAGTGGACCTCAGGGGGAATGTAGTGGACCTCGGGGGGAATGTAGTGGACCTCAGGGGGAATGTAGTGGACCTCAGGGGGAATGTAGTGGACCTCGGGGGGAATGAAGTGGACCTCGGGGGGAATGAAGTGGACCTCGGGGGGAATGTAGTGGACCTCGGGGGGAATGAAGTGGACCTCGGGGGGAATGAAGTGGACCTCGGGGGGAATGAAGTGGACCTCGGGGGGAATGAAGTGGACCTCGGGGGGGAATGTAGTGGACCTCGGGGGGGAATGTAGTGGACCTCAGGGGGAATGAAGTGGACCTCAGGGGGAATGTAGTGGACCTCAGGGGGAAATGAAGTGGACTTCAGTTTTTGTCAAGACTGATGTAAGTGCTCTATTCTGATTGGCTGTGCCTCATCTAAATAAAAAAAACTCACTCAGAGCTGAAACTCTGCCCTGTGCTTCAGAGTGAGTGGGCGGGGCTAAACTGCTGTAGGCTATATGTAAATGAGTTCTTGTGACATCGCAGAAATAGTTTATTCAAAACAGGCTGTCTGCTGTTTTGAGACTGTAGCAGTATTTTTAGGTATTATTTTAAACACTTTTAGCTCAAAAAAGCCAGGAAAATGATTTTTCCGTCATATCGACCCTTTAACTTTGGTTTTTCTTTGCATTCTGCATATTATGTAGAGCTCTATAGAATCAGGACACATTAAAGAACCCAAGTCGAAGGGGCTCTCGGCCTCAGACTTCATACGGAGCCTGTACATGTGTGGATCACACCTACTGTTTAGTTGTTTTGAAGGGGTTCTGTCGCTGCTACAGTGAGCGAATGACCCTCGTTCCACGCTCCTCCTCTCGCTGCCTCTGGCCCTCCGTGCAACAAGTTAATGAGCTAATGAGTTTTACTGCTGCGCTGCTGTTTCTGAGGCTGTGCTTTCTTATTTTTGCCCAGAGCCCGAGGCCTGTTGAAATGGTTTTTTGGGAAGTCTAGAAGTACATAGTGTGCAGGGCATCAGGGCAAAAGTTCAGTGCGGAACGTTCAGCGATTCTTTGGCGCTACAAAGTGGTAAACAGCTCAAATTTCAGTGCTTCCAGTTGTTTGTGAAATTAGGCCGACGCTACATTCGTTCCACTCAGACGGGCAGATTATTTCATATTTGTGTTGATGATAAAAACAGTTCTGCTCAGTGAACCTCAGGTGTTTTGATGATGGCTGTTCTTGCCCAGGCCGGTATTGTGGTACCGCACCGAGTCCCAGTGGTATTTCTGCTTTATCCAGCTTTTACCAAAGAGGACTTTTTGTAATCACTTTCGTTTGATTTATTCTTAATTTATTCAGTAATAACTTGTAATATTATAAAAGGTATTTTAAAAAAGTTTTATTTAATATTTCAAGTTTTTTTGGAGCACAAACTTCAGTAAATGACACGGCGCTGTAAGTAAACCGTGCAGGACGTTTTTGTCTCGATATTCAAAATATGAGGCATTCTGGATGTTAATTTTATGATGACTTGATTCTCCATCTGAGGAGAACCCTTGGTTCCTTTTTTGTAGCTTCAAATCAGTTGAAACCTGTGAAACTGTAGAGTGTGAAGATCATATTATGATCATTTTGTACATGTACAAAAAATGGTTTTATAGTAATGAAAAAATAGTGATTCCAAACTTTTGCACAGTCGTGTAAAACTCTAATAGTGTAATGTATGTATATATATTAGTGACCATTAGTTAATAGAAAGCACATTTTTATTTCTCCACTAAACATGATGTTGATCTTAATGTTCTCCAGGGTGTTTACAGCGTTCGTTAACCCAGTGATTCTGACATAAGATGCCCTGTAATCTGTGGTTGTACAGCCAGTGACAGATTTACTTTCTTTTTTTTTTTTTGGAAGTTGTTGTACTTTCAGGAACTTTCACTTTCAGGAGCTTCTAACCCCTGACGCACTTTCAAAACAGCACAAACCGGGACTGGCAGAGCTCCAAAGCAGTAAAGCCTGAAAAGCTTGGAGTCTTCCAGGTTCATCAGGTCGAAGGCCTGAGAGAGATTTTAAAAGCTGTTAACCGCCGGCGTTTCGGACCAGCATGCCAGAATCTCCTGTGGAGGAGTCGGGAGTGCACAAAGGCTTTGTTCAGACTGCAGCGCAGATCAGATTTGATTTCCTTTATTAAATTGTTCTGGTGTGTAAACCTTGTTAAAGTTTCCGGACGTACCAATTACGCTCCGGTTCCGAGTCCGTATATGGAAACCGAGCTGCTTTTAAATTCCTTGTTTCTGTGACGTCACAAAATCAAATGCATTTGCATATCTCTGCCTGTTCAGCTCACGGCAGGTTAGCCCCGCCCACTCACGCTAAAGTTATATGGAGTGTTTCAGCCTGGACTGCTTTATAAATGAGGCATAGCCAATCACAGCTGAGCTCATTTACATATATCAGGCCTAAAGACAAAGGAAGTGTGTTGAGTTCTCAGGGGTAAAGACAACAAAGGACCTCAGAGAGAGAAATAAAATGCATAGATTATTCATTTATTTGTGGTTTTATGATACCAGAATTACTATCATATACTGTATTATTATTATTATTATTATTATTATTATTATTATGATATAACTGTCTGATGTTAATTCTTTTACTGTTCAGTTCTAGTAAATAATTGGATTTTTTAATATTTCAGTTTTCTTATCACTTCCTATCTAAGTTGGGCCTTTTCATGTGTTTTCATTGTATATTTTATGGACATTTTATGCTCGTTCTCTTTTTGAACAGTTTATTTATTTTATTTTATATTTAAATTTCACTTCAACGTTTTGAATCCCTCATCATTTCCTCGGCTACCTTGTAAATGAGGGTCATTTCCAGTCTAAATATGGGTTGATTGACGGATCGATTGATTGAGAAAAGTAGGGTGTCGGCCTCTGGAATCTGATTTATAGGCTTTCGTGTTCACATTTCAGGCTCCCAGTACCTAAATCTGACGTGCCACCAGCCTTGAGTCGGAATTTGAGCCATTCAGGATGAGCTTAAACTCTTCAAACGTCTTTCTAAGATAGATAGAATTATTGAAGTTGATGTCTGTGTATAAACTTATTTCCAAGAAAATGTGATTCCAAGGTTCCGGTGGTGCCGAGCTGCATCGGGACGAAGAGGAGGCTGATTCCTTGAATTTGCTGAATTTCAGCCGGTTTTTTTTTTGTTTGTTTGTTTTGTTTTAATGGTTCTGAAATATGGAAAATAAGGAAAACTAGAGTACTGAATATGGCATGTTTACATAAATCAGGTCCGTACATGGAGTGTGTATTTATCCCGGTACTGTTATGCTGTTTAGCTTCAAAAGAAGCGTAAGAGAGCCTGCGCTGCTCTCTGTTTGGGTTTGGTGGCTCTCTTTTTGACATAGTTGTTCTCTGGAAATGTGTTGCTCTTACAGGGGGAGGAGATCTTCCTGGACATGTTTGAAGACGAGTACAGGAGCATGACTGTAAGTCTGCCTTTCTCTCAAATTTTGCCATGATGATTAAGCAAACCCCTCATGACTGTGTATTGCTGCTGTAAACAAAGCTGAAGGCGACCTCCCTTTGCACTACCAGTCCACTGAACACGTAGACAAAATAAAAGTCTCCTCACGGGGGAAACAGGGATGCCTCACTGTAATGTGTTGTGTGTTTAGAGCAAGCCTCTGAACGTGGAGTATCTCATGATGGACGCGTCCATTCTTCTGCCCCCTACTGGAACGCCGCTCACCGGGATCGACTTCGTTAAGCGGCTGCCCTGCGGGGACGTGGAGAAGACGCGCAGGGTGAGCAGTGCAAACACATACAAGGTTCATAAGCATAAACATAAGCAATGGTATGTTTAGATATGAAATCAGTAGGGAAGAAAGTATTTACACACCACAGATTCACACCGATCAGGCATAAGATTGTGACCACTCAGGGGAAATGAAGTGGACTTCAGGGGAAATGAATTATGACCACTTTTACCATTATGACCACTCCTTGTTTCTACGCTCACTGTCCACTTTATCAGCTCCACTTACTGTATAGCTGCACTCTGTAGTTCTACAGTTACAGACTGTAGTCCATCTGTTTCTCTGATACTCTGTTACCCTGTTCTTCAGTGGTCAGGACGCCCATGGACCCTCACAGAGCAGCTACTATTTGAGTGGTGGATCATTCTCGGCACTGCAGTAACACTGACGTGGTGGTGGTGTGTTAGTGTGTGTTGTGCTGGTGTGAGTGGATCAGACACAGCAGTGCTGCTGGAGTTTTTAAACACTGTGTCCACTCACTGTCCACTCTATTAGACACTCCTACCTTGTGGGTCCACCTTGTAGATGTAAAGTCAGAATCCTTTTTGCTTGTAAAGGCACCAGAACACTAAAAACATAACATTACGCTAAATGCAAATAAGCATAATTATGCTGTAAATTAACGCCTTTCTTGTTTTTAATAAAGTAGTTGGTATCTTGCGGGCTAGTACGAGGTTGGTTCCAGATTTCTCCTGGACGCCTCTGGCCATTGCACAGATTTGTTAAGCTCCGTTTCCATCACACGTGATTTAACACAGATGTTGGATAATAACTGCAGATAATGCTGGGATGCATTTGTAAAGGGTTCAGTGAAGACGTAACACACACAATTACACTCAGAGTAGATGTTCTATATTAGTGTTAATATACAGCCCAGATTAAAAAAACCTCTGCCAACAACTTCTGCACAGTATTGTATATGTTATGTATGCTTATGTATCTTTGTCAGCATATGCATACTTTTGTTTATATTTGTAAGTACAAAGCCGAGCGACATTGTGTGTGGGTTGGAGGTGGATACATGCACTGCAAGCCTGTTAAATAACAGAAGCAGAAGTGATGAAGTGCTGAAGTGCTGCTTCCCGTCCGCCAGACACTTCGTCACGGCTGAATTCCGCCAGCGCTGACACTCGTTAGGAACACCAGCCTGCCAGTCAACGCCAACTCGGTCTGTTGGGAGGTCACACCTTGTTTAACAAGATCCTCCCTGTCTTGTGTTTCTGATGCGACTGCTGATCGGCAGCTGATTCCAGAGCCGATTTCAGTGCTGAGTTCTACTTCCTCGTGTTTCTGTGACTGTTCAATTCACTAGAAATTAATGGGTGACCTGCTGGAAATGACACAGCGTGACCGAAACGGCCGGCCCTTTCCAAATAATCAGCTCTGATTCTTCTGTGCTGTTAGCCTGATTTGGCTTTTCCTTTCTTCCTCTTTCGAGCGTGAGTCAGGGTTTTTCAGCTGCAGATAGCCGTTTTAGTCTTATAAAGCTTGAAATAACATCCAGCTGGAAATTCATTCTAATCAGTCAGATACTGTGCAGAAGTTAAATGTGAAAAAGCGGCTTAATGCCCAGCTCATCGGCGCATGACGTCGTGCCGCCTGCGGTGCAGTACGACAGTGCGACGGGACGTCAGTACATATTTTGAGATGGTTTTGCGCTTATTATAAGATTATCTACCTTATTTTTAGACATTTCTTTATCTGTTATTAAGTGAAATGATCTCATTATACTGGCAGATAATTTAGCTGGTTTCAAGCTCATTTCTTAAAACAAGCAAAATCACCTGCCAACATAGTGAGATCATTTTACCGAATAAAATTACTTAAAAGAAGTAAAACATGTTTGGAAAGTAGTTAAACTATCTTAACATAAACAGCAATCTCAACAGGAGAACTGTTGGTTATGTGGTCTAGATTTAAGATTTAAATCCTTAATTTTACTATTTTTGTCTTTCTGAAAATCTGACTTCTCTTCCCTCTCATAAACATACATTTTAACAGCTTTTCTCAAAAAGCCCTATATAAATGCGTAAATCACTCTTATCGGATGACCAAAAATTGCAAACAGCTGTCTAAAGTAATTCTGTTTCATCTTAATTGTCACTACACTTCCAAATCTGCACATTTTTAGTGCACAGTTTTTATTTATGTGCTGAGTTTAACATACTGGGAAAACTGAAATATGAAGTATAATGTTATGTTAGCATAATTTTAGAATATATAATGTTAAATTCAGCAAATAGGCAGTAACTGGGCAGTAAAACAGTAAAAAATGGCATGTTTGTGTGTTTTCTGTAGAAAATGTTTTAACTTATTTTCTGTAATCGATGTGGCAAAAGCCGTGAAACGTTGGGCAGAAATGCTCAGTTTAAAACTCTTTTTTTGAAGCGTATTATCTGATATATTTGAGCGTCATTGCCTTGATTTTATTTGATTTGTTGCTGTAGTCATAACAAAGCTACTTTACTTCTGCTGCGTCCCAAACGACGTATTAGTGCGCTAAATACTACACTGCGAAAGATGATCTTAAAACTAGTCAGTAAATCTAACATTTCTCTGCTTGAGATTGTTGTAAGCTTAGTTTAAGACTAACTTATTTCCAAACATGTTTTGCTTGTTTAGAGTAAATGTATCTCACTACCAGATACGTTTAAGATAATTTTGCTGAATTTTTAAGAAATGTGCCTGAAACCAGTAAAAATATCTTCCAGTGTAGTGAAGCTTTCTTGATTAGATTTTTAAAACAGGTAGAAATGAGTCTAGAAATAGTCTAGATAAGCTTATAATAAATGCACAGCCGTCTCAAAATAAGAAATATTAGATAGATCTTTAAATTAAATTAAATTAAGATCATTTCACTTGACAAGATACTATTTTTTGCAGTGTATGCAAAAACGCCACAGTCCATTCTCTTCTTAAACGGAAACAGGCCTCCCCTCCAGCACATGACAGATGGATCCGGGAGGTTCTGTCATATATCAAACTTGAAAAGTTAAGGTTCTCCCTCAAGGCTTCCTTGGAATCCTTTCACGGGCCCTGGAATCCTGTTTTAGATTTTATTAGCAACCTTACTGTTTCATCTGAAGAGCATCGCGATGCCTCAGTCTGTGAATCGAGAGGCTTTTTTTCCCCTCTCCTAACTTTGTTTATTAATCTGACCAAGTTTCAGTTTAATATTTACATTGATTTTGGCCACTGTTGCTCTGTTAGATACCTTGTTTATAACTTAGAAGCAGCTTGAGAGTGAGGAGCAGCATCGCAGGGGTGGGTGGGTTCTGTCTGAAGGGTTACGGGTCGATGTGGAAACATGTTAGTAGCGTGTTAGTAGAAGTGTGTGGTTTGGGACGCAGCCTTAGATCAGCCAGCGAGGCCTGTTCAGCAGGCCAGCAGCTGCAGTGGCTAATTTTAGCTCTGCTGAGCTGCTCGTTAGCTGCTCATTAAACATTTCCAAGCAAACATTTAAGGCATTTACAGGATAAGAGTCATTTATTAAGGTAAGCTGGAGACCTTAAAATGTGATATCGTTCCACATAAGACCCATGTGTCAGATGGGCAGTTAGATAGACGGACATGGAGATAGATAGACAGACAGACAGACAGACAGAAGGGGGTAGATGGGCAGATAGACAGACAGAAGGGTAGATGGGAAGTTAGATATACGGACATGGAGACAGACAGACAGACAGAAGGGTAGATGGGCAGTTAGATAGACGGACATGGAGACAGACAGACAGACAGACAGACAGACAGACAGACGGGCAGGTAGATAGAGGACAGACAGATAGGCAGGTTCATTGATTCCAGAGGGAAAGTCTTCCATTGCAGCAGTACAAAGTACAGTAAAGAGCACAGTACAGTAAAGAGCACAGTACAGTAAAGAGCACAGTACAGTAAAGAGTACAGTACAGTAATGAGTACAGTACAGTAAAGGGCGCAGTACAGTAAAGAGCGCAGTACAGTAATGAGTACAGTACAGTAATGAGTACAGTACAGTAATGAGCACAGTACAGTAAAGAGCGCAGTACAGTAAAGGGCGCAGTACAGTAAAGAGCGCAGTACAGTAAAGAGTACAGTACAGTAATGAGTACAGTACAGTAATGAGTACAGTACAGTAAAGAGCGCAGTACAGTAAAGGGCGCAGTACAGTAAAGAGTACAGTACAGTAGAGCGCAGTACAGTAAAGGGCGCAGTACAGTAAAGAGCGCAGTACAGTAAAGAGCGCAGTACAGTAAAGAGCACAGTACAGTAAAGGGCGCAGTACAGTAAAGAGCGCAGTACAGTAAAGAGCACAGTACAGTAAAGAGTACAGTACAGTAAAGGGTGCAGTACAGTAAAGAGTACAGTACAGTAAAGAGTACAGTACAGTAATGAGTACAGTACAGTAAAGAGCGCAGTACAGTAAAGGGCGCAGTACAGTAAAGAGTACAGTACAGTAAAGAGTACAGTACAGTAATGAGTACAGTACAGTAATGAGTACAGTACAGTAAAGAGCGCAGTACATTAAAGGGCGCAGTACAGTAAAGGGCGCAGTACAGTAAAGAGCACAGTACAGTAAAGGGCGCAGTACAGTAAAGAGCGCAGTACAGTAAAGAGCGCAGTACAGTAAAGAGCACAGTACAGTAAAGAGTGCAGTACAGTAATGAGTGCAGTACAGTAAAGAGCGCAGTACAGTAAAGAGTACAGTACAGTAAAGAGCGCAGTACAGTAAAGAGCGCAGTACAGTAAAGAGCGCAGTACAGTAAAGGGCGCAGTACAGTAAAGGGCGCAGTACAGTAAAGAGCACAGTACAGTAAAGAGCACAGTAAAGAGTGCAGTACAGTAATGAGTGCAGTACAGTAAAGAGCGCAGTACAGTAAAGAGTACAGTACAGTAAAGAGTACAGTACAGTAAAGAGCGCAGTACAGTACAGTAAAGAGCGCAGTACAGTAAAGAGCGCAGTACAGTAAAGAGCGCAGTACAGTAAAGAGTACAGTACAGTAAAGAGTACAGTACAGTAAAGAGCAAATCAAGTATTAAACATACTCGATGTACAGATGTCTAAATAGGATGTGAAGATGAATAATAAATGCATTAAAATAACAATAAAATGACTGTGCAGTTCACGAATAACAGTCTGTGCCTGTCCCTCCAGTGAATGACCTGGACAGGGTGTTATTATGTAAGAGCTTTGTCAGTTTTTAGCCACTTTTATTCGTTTTTCTAATCTCTCACACTGTACTGGTCTGAGCTCTGCAGGCTGTACAGATCCACCAGGCCAGTTAATCTGCTCGTGGGGTTTTCTGGAGAGCTTTGTCTTCGTCCTCCTGCAGGGGCGTAGCTGCAGCGGTTGTGATGAGACGGCTCCGCGTTACGGCTCGTCATGATGTACCCCCTGTTTAAAATTACACTGAACTGAGAAAACAGGAGAGTTTCATGTGAATTCAGGGTTTGAGGCTTTCTTACTTTTGGCTTTGTCTAAAATCCCCACTGCTTTGTTTCCTGTGAATACCGGGATGTTTCTTGACCTGCATGGTCATCTCCTCCTCTGAAGTTCCAGTCACTTGGATGACAGACTGCTTCCAGGGAACTTTGGATATTATCTGGATTGTCCTGAGATCAGTCTAGTGAAGGTGTGGTGTGGATAGTTGCTTTGCACAACAATGGGTCTCATTTCCGCTTCCTTAAACCACTTGGGTAAAGGAAGAGAGACTTTCTCAGGACTTTGTAACTCGGGGGATATCAGTCTGATTTTCTGTCCGCTGGTCCGCTGTCGGCCTTGACCAGCTCACACGTTGGTTCAGAAATTCTAAGAACCGAGTGTGCTGTTGCAGTTCAAAGCCATTAGGTACTTTTAAAGCTCTTGCGCTGTTATTATGCCTCCGTTTTTAATCAGTCAGACATGTTCCATTCATAAACAAGATCTGGCCTGTTCTGGACATTCCTTATCCTTCCACAGAATCTAGCAGGAAAGCATTTAGTTACATTGGCACGCATATTTTGGGAGTTTTCATTACATTATTGTTTTAAAGGACTTATCTTTTTTTTTCCCAAACTAAAATAATAACACAGGCGTTTTTTTATCTTTGCCCTGCAGATATAAGTAAATATGCTGTATATGAGACGTCACGAAAGCAGTGAATTCAGAAAGGCTTGGTTTCTGTGTATGGGCTAGGTTTCGAACATGTTAAGTGTCTACATGTGTGTATATATATATATGGAACAAAACCTCGCATCTCCGAAACGGTAACTTTACAGGGGAAGGAAAAAACCTACTTTACTTACTTGGAAGTCAATGGAACCAGAATTTTTTCAGAGTCTTTTTTTGGTCCATTCTTCATGAAATTTACACACAATGTAAAGGCCTTCAGGCTTTTTCAAATGATGTCAAAAACTGAGAAACGACAAAAATAGAGATACAAGGTTTTGTCCCAATAGCAGCAATATAATACACACACATACACACACACACACACCACTCACAAAAAGTCGGGGATGTTTGGCTTTCGGGTGAAATTTCAGGATCAGCCTAAACTGCACTCTAACCTTTACAGGTGAACTTAATGTGACCTTCTCTAACCTTCTGAATGCACCTGTCCAGCTGTTCAGTGTTTCAGTACTTTCTGCACAACTTGCTGTTCTCTAACAAGGAGCTTAACGGTGGTGGTGGTGGTGTTACAGTGTGGGCAGGTGTGTCCAGTCAACACAGAACTGCCCTACACTTTGGGAATGGTACAGTGACCAGCCCATACTACTGAATAACATCATTAATCCAGTCACTGCGCCTCTGCATGAACAACACAGGCCTCATTTCATCTTCATGGACGACGAAGCTCCAGCTCATCGAGGGCGCATCATCAGGGAACGGCTGCTGGAGACTGGGGTACCTCAGCTGGAGCGGCCTGCACTTTCTCCAGACCTCAATCCCATAGAAAACCTAGTCGCCACATAGAGGCTCGTAACTCTGTACCCCAGAACCTCAATGACCTGAGGGCCGCCCTTCAAGAAGAGTGGGACGCCGTGCCTCAGCAGACCACGAGTCGACTGGTGAACAGCAGGAGACGTCGCTGTGAAGCTGTAGTTGACGCTGAAGGGCGCATGACGAGTTATTGAGACACTGAGATGTTTATTGGGGTTTACCCACCACTGCTGGCGGCTTTTGCTTCAGTAAATTGTTTGAGATGAAGAAATCATCACCGCACGCTTCTACTGATACGCCCGACTTTCATGATCTAACATCACTGTAGCGAGAACTTTTTACGTTTTCCATAAATTTCACCCCGAAAGCCAAATATCCCGAACTTTTTGTGAGTAGTATGTGCTGTGTGTCTGTGTGTGTGTCTGTGTGTATATATATATATAATTTTTATATAGCACTTTTCATGTTTCATGCCAGTTGCAGCTCCAAGTGCTTTACAGACAGGAGATTAAGCCCCATGTTTTCTGTGTTTTATTGAAGGTGTTTGCAGAAGGTCAGTATCTGCAGATGTGAGATCATAGACAGACACTCTGTGATGTAAGCAGAGCTCTTTTAAAGCAGGACTCATCTGATCTCTCGGTGGTGTTCTTGTTAGGATGCTGCTGTGTTTTGTACGAGCTGCAAGGGACACGTTGTTTTCTTAGGAAGTTCAGTAAGACGACCATTACAGTGATCAACTCTGCTGGAACAAACGCACCAACAAGTTTCTCTGCGTCGCGGTGAGACAGAAAACTGTAGCAGTATTTCTCAAACTATAAAGAAGAAAATGAAAAGAAAAGGGTTTGATGTGGCCCTTTAAGTTGACGTTGCTGCCCTGTCATGTACAGGCCTGTTTGCATTCCTCATGAGTGCCGTTTTTTGTGCTTACACAGACACTATACAGGTTTCCTTTGTAGTTTGGGCTTGACAGACATGTTTATTTATTTAACACTTAATTAGACACACATGCACTCGCTCACTCGCGCCTGGGAGAACACAAGACAGATGTACGTGCTATAGATAGAGACGTGATGCAAGATCCTCAGGATGTTCCTCTTTGCCAAAGGCAATGGTAACATGTAGAGCCATGAACACTGAGAAGCGTTTAAATGTTTAAGAGTTTTTTTTAACGTGGTTAAGTGGTTATTTTCTGTGCTGGAGAATTTGTTGTATTTTTTTTTTTTAAATAGATCTGGATGGATTTATAAATAAAAATAAAAAATGAGCTGGTCTCCCAGGAAAAAGTGTCGAATCCAAAGGAAAATATGTTTAACAACATAAACGACCCGACATAAGATTAAAACCACCTCCTCTGGTCTACACTCCGTGTCCATCTTATCAGCTCTGACCGTATAGTTTCAATCCGCAGCTCTACAGACTGTCGTCCATCTGTTTCTCTGATACTCTGTTAACCCTGTTCTTCAGTGGTCAGGACCCCTATGGACCCTCACAGAGCAGCTACTGTTTGGGTGGTGGGTCACTCTCAGCATCCTGTGGGCACAAACTGTGCAGCAGCAGATGAGCTGTCGTCTCAAGGTAGGAGTGTCTACTAGAGTGGACAGTGAGTGGACACCACCCAAACAGTACCTGCTCTGTGAGGGTCCATGGGGGTCCTGACCACTGAAGAACAGGGTAACAGAGTATCAGAGAAACAGATGGACTACAGTCTGTAACTGTAGAACTACAGAGAGCAGCTATACGGTCAGTGGAGCTGATTAAGTGGACAGTGAGCGTAGAAACGAGGAGGTGTATTTTACTCTGTTTATTGGTCTCAGAGGACAAAGGCGCTTTCTCAGTCTGTTCCACGTGCATTTTTTCGGTGTGACTCACAATTACGCCCTTCTGTGTAGTTGCAGTGCGAACGTTTTTGCACCAAAGCGTGTCTCCAAAAGACCAGAGTTGGTATCTTATCTTATCTGGCAACTTTACAGGAGAAGGTAGAACCTTGGGCCTCATTGACCAACCGATCTTCTTAATTTCTTCTTCTTCTTCTAAAACACTTTCTACATTGATTCTGATGGTCACCTGTGTTCTCTTATTTGGGATCTTTTCTTAGGTAAGAACAGAATCTGCACACTCAAGAGCACAAGGGTGAGGACGGTCCTGAGCTTTAAGAACACGTCATGAGTCTGACGGAGACTTTTTCTTACAACCCTTCTCAAGAACACATTTAAGAACAGACTTAGGAAGATGCTGGAAAACGAGGACTTAAAACTTTCTTAAATTAATGCAACTGAACTTTTTTCCAGTTTTCATTGTATCGTTTCTATTGGACCATCCATCCTGATGTTGTAGTACATATCATTGCTGTAGTGAGAGAACCTCAGATTGTGGGTTACTTACAGAACACGCATAAGAATGTGGCAACAATAATTATTATTAACAAACACACAGTAAACAGTACAGTAAACACACAGCGTTTAAATGCAATAAAAACATTTACAGATGTTGATCCAGTTCTCGTTTTTGCATCATGCACACTTCCATCGAAATATATTCCTCTGTTATTGAATAAAAAAACATATAATGCAGCAGGAAACCTCCAAAACAGCCTTTTTTGGCTACTGTGAAAAAGGTTTAAGGCAGTGGTTCCCAAGTCTGGTCCTGCAGAACCGCTGGCCTGGATATTTCCATGTTTCCTTTGCTTTGGCATATCCTGTTTCCTCAAGTCCTATTTTTCACTGGAATGCTGTGGTTATAAAAATACATCGTTTGTTTTTCTCTCCGCAGGCTATCCGTGTGTTCTTCATGCTGCGGGCGCTCTCTCTGCAGCTTCAGGGAGAGCCAGAGACCCAGCTACCCCTGACGCGTCCAGAGGACCTTATTAAGACCGACGACGTCCTGGACCTCAGTGAGTCTCAGCCACATCAGGGTTAAAGCCTCGATTTAAAGCTAATCAGTTCAGTATTGTGTGCAGACAGTTGGCACAGAACACGCTTGGTGTGTGGATCAGACTCAGCAGGGCTGCTGGAGTTTTTAAACACTGTGTCCACTTACTGTCCACTCTATTAGACACTCCTACCTGGTCGGTCCACCTTGTAGATGTAAAGTCAGAGACGACAGCTCATCTGCTGCTGCACAGTTTGTGTTGGTCATCCTCTAGTCCTTCATCATTGGTCACAGGACGCTGCCCACAGGACGCTGCCCACAGGACGCTGCCCACAGGACACTGTTGGCTAGATATTTTTGGTTCTCAGTCCAGCAGCGACACTGAGGTGTTTAAAAACTCCAGCAGCACTGCTGTGTCTGATCCACTTGCACCAGCGCAACACACACCAAAACACCACCACCACCACGTCAGTTACTGCAGTGCTGAGAATGACCCACCACCCAAACAGTACCTGATCTGTGAGGGTCCACATGGACCCTCACACGCCTCGCCCCTCCCCTGTGTGTGGGTCACTCACTCAAGTCTCAGAGCTCATCATAATGCACAGATCTGATTGGCTGAGCACCGTCACGTGTGATATTTACAAAGCTTGTGATTGGTCTGTGAGTTTCCGGCCACTAAAGCCACCGTAAAGGCTAGAAATGATACCCTGATTAAAACCGGACCACCCCATCAAAATTAAATAATTCTCCATAGTTTATCGGTTACAGGTCCAGGTCCACACAGGACAGAGTCTGGGTCCGGACTCGGACTCGGACCGCGGTCCACCAATTTGTTAGTGACCTCTGGTCTAAAGTATGCAAAACATTTCAGGCACATTTTGGAAACAACTGCTCTTGACTTGAAGGAAGAAAATGAGAAGTCTTTGCCCACGACGAGATGTTGGAATAATAAAAAGAACCAGCATTTGATGAAAAGAACAGCGTGCCAGCTGTTGAGTGTGGGACGGATCTGTTATGCTTTGATGTTGCATGGTGTGAAAAAGTGGGTGAAACGTCTCGCAGGCGACAGAATGTGCTTGCCAGCTGTGCTCACTGCTGAAGGGCTGGTTACCAAGTTCTGACTTTCTAAACGTTTGAACACACCTGTTTACTTAGACTTAAGTAATACTCTTTGTTTATTTGATGTGCACCTCTGGAGCGCGGTGGGGAGTAACATCAGTTTATTTGATTTTAACACACTCTTAGAAAAAAAAGATGGTTCTTCAAGGGTTCTTTAATAAGGAAAATAGTTCTATATAGAACCATGAACATCAAAAGAACCCTTTGCATGATAAAAGGACTCTTTGCTTTGTGAAAGGGTGAATATGCTGTAGACGGTGCTGTATAGAACCTTATTAAAAGTGGTCCTATGTAGCACCAAAAAATGTTCTACTGTTGTTACAAGCGTGACAGCAACCCTTTTCTACATAGAACCATATCCAAAACAATCTCCAGCAGTCTGAAGAACCATTTTGCTGAGGGATGTTTGTTTATTTGATGTTTGTTAATGATGCCTTTAGAGGGCGGCGCTGAGTGATGTTTGTTTATTTGATGTTTGTTAATGACGCCTTTAGAGGGCGGCAGTGAGTGATGTTTGTTTATTTGATGTTGGTTAATGACGCCTTTAGAGGGCGGCGGTGAGCGACGTTTGTTTATCTGATGTTTGTTAATGACGCCTTTAGAGGGCGGCGGTGAGTGATGTTTGTTTATTTGATGTTTGTTAATGACGCCTTTAGAGGGCGGCGGTGAGGGATGTTTGATTATTTGATGTTTGTTAATGACGCCTTTAGGGGGCGGCGGTGAGCGACGTTTGTTTATTTGATGTTTGTTAATGACGCCTTTAGAGGGCGGCAGTGAGTGATGTTTGTTTATTTGATGTTGGTTAATGACGCCTTTAGAGGGCGGCGGTGAGTGACGTTTGTTTATCTGATGTTTGTTAATGACGCCTTTAGAGGGCGGCAGTGAGTGATGTTTGTTTATTTGATGTTTGTTAATGACGCCTTTAGAGGGCGGCGGTGAGGGATGTTTGTTTATTTGATGTTTGTTAATGACGCCTTTAGGGGGCGGCGGTGAGCGACGTTTGTTTATTTGATGTTTGTTAATGACGCCTTTAGAGGGCGGCGGTGAGTGATGTTTGTTTATTTGATGTTTGTTAATGACGCCTTTAGAGGGCGGCGGTGAGTGATGTTTGTTTATTTGATGTTTGTTAATGACTCCTTTAGAGGGCGGCGCTGAGTGATGTTTGTTTATTTGATGTTTGTTATTGACGCCTTTAGAGGGCGGCGGTGAGTGATGTTTGTTTATTTGATGTTGGTTAATGACGCCTTTAGAGGGCGGCGCTGAGTGATGTTTGTTTATTTGATGTTTGTTAATGACGCCTTTAGAGGGCGGCGGTGAGCGACATTTGTTTATTTGATGTGTGTTAATGACGCCTTTAGAGGGCGGCGGTGAGTGATGTTTGTTTATTTGATGTGTGTTAATGACGCCTTTAGAGGGCGGCGGTGAGTGATGTTTGTTTATTTGATGTTTGTTAATGACGCCTTTAGAGGGCGGCGGTGAGTGATGTTTGTTTATTTGATGTTGGTTAATGACGCCTTTAGAGGGCGGCGCTGAGTGATGTTTGTTTATTTGATGTTTGTTAATGACGCCTTTAGAGGGTGGCGGTGAGCGACATTTGTTTATTTGATGTGTGTTAACGATGCCTTTAGAGGGCGGCGGTGAGTGATTGTTTGTTTATCTGATGTTTGTTAATGACGCCTTTAGAGGGCGGCGGTGAGTGACGTTTGTTTATCTGATGTTTGTTAATGACGCCTTTAGAGGGCGGCGGTGAGTGACGTTTGTTTATCTGATGTTTGTTAATGACGCCTTTAGAGGGCGGCGGTGAGTGATGTTTGTTTATCTGATGTTTGTTAATGACGCCTTTAGAGGGCGGCGGTGAGTGATGTTTGTTTATCTGATGTTTGTTAATGACGCCTTTAGAGGGCGGCGCTGAGTGATGTTTGTTTATTTGATGTTGGTTAATGACGCCTTTAGAGGGCGGCGGTGAGTGATGTTTGTTTATTTGATGTTGTTTAATGACGCCTTTAGAGGGCGGCGGTGAGGGATGTTTGTTTATTTGATGTTTGTTAATGACGCCTTTAGAGGGCGGCGGTGAGGGATGTTTGTTTATCTGATGTTTGTTAATGACGCCTTTAGAGGGCGGCGGTGAGTGATGTTTGTTTATTTGATGTTTGTTAATGACGCCTTTAGAGGGCGGCGGTGAGTGATGTTTGTTTATCTGATGTTTGTTAATGACGCCTTTAGAGGGCGGCGGTGAGTGACGTTTGTTTATCTGATGTTTGTTAATGACGCCTTTAGAGGGCGGCGGTGAGTGACGTTTGTTTATCTGATGTTTGTTAATGACGTCTTTAGAGGGCGGCGGTGAGTGACGTTTGTTTATCTGATGTTTGTTAATGACGCCTTTAGAGGGCGGCGGTGAGTGACGTTTGTTTATTTGATGTTTGTTAATGACGCCTTTAGAGGGCGGCGGTGAGGGATGTTTGTTCATTTGATGTTTGTTATTGACGCCTTTAGAGGGCGGCGGTGAGTGACGTTTGTTTATCTGATGTTTGTTAATGACGTCTTTAGAGGGCGGCGGTGAGTGACGTTTGTTTATTTGATGTTTGTTAATGACGCCTTTAGAGGGCGGCGGTGAGGGATGTTTGTTCATTTGATGTTTGTTAATGACGCCTTTAGAGGGCGACAGTGAGTAATATTGTAGCTAATAAGCCGATTTGGCCTTTAATAGTTACGTACAGTGAACGAATCGTCAATGCAGTATTTATATGACATTGATTGTCAGATGAAATGTAACGATCATGACAGGCCTCCCACCGCGCACAACACCTTTTTTCTTTTTCTTGGAAGTTCACCAGAGCTGTTTCCTTTTTTTCTTTTCATCACCAGCTGCCGTTTACTGTCAGTGCCCCCCCCCACCCACAACACTATGACCTCTTCCCCTCTCGTGTGCTGCACTGCTCTCACGTACCAAATGCAATCTGTGGCTTTTGGCCATTGATCCCTTTGTGTTCCTCTCAGCCGTCCAGGTGTGAGAGCCCCCTCAGCACCCTCAGCTCTCACTCTTACAGGTACGAGGGGGCGGCGGCGTTCAGGAGAAATGACTCAATTCTTCCTCCAGCGAGGGGCTCGGTGGACTTGGCCAGCCCAGCCCAGCTACACTCTCGTGGGCAGCAGCAGCGCTGAGCCTTTTCCAGTAGACCTCATGTCTGACAGTAAGGCTGTTGAGGCAGCACCTACTCACGCTGGCTTGCAGAGTGGGTCGAACATGGTCTAGATTTGTGAGCCAGTGGGAGGAGATGCAGCGCTGCTTTGCTGCTTTGCTGCTTTGCTGCTGCCTACTGCATCTTCCTGCCTCACAGCTGTCTGCAAGCCTAACGGTTAAGTGAAGGGCGGACGCCGTGGATGCACAATGTGGTGCTGTACAGTCTGAGGCAGCCAGCTTGTCTTGGCAGAACGTGTGATTTTACCAGTAAAAACAGAGTAGAACATTAGATTAAGCCTACGCTCTTAAAAAGCTGGTTCTTCAAGGAAATGGCTCTATGTAGAACCACAAACACTCAAGGATCCCTTTGCATGATGAAAGGGTTCTATTCCTGGGGAAAGACTTTTCAGATTGATGGAGAACGTGCTGAGGAGAGAGCACCAGAATGGCTTCTTCTGTAGTTTCAAGCTTGTAGCAGTCGAGGAACCCTTTTTGGTGATATATAGAGCCACTTTCTTTGGCGAAGAATCCTTGAAGGACCATCATTTTTAAACGTAGGAAGAAATTTCTTACTATTTTTCTTTGTTTATAGTTTTGCTGCTGTGACATCTCGTCCAGCGCTGTGCAAACATCTCCGGCGCCTAAGTGAATTTCTGTGGTTCTCCTCTTCTTACGACGCCAAGCATGAAATAAGAAGAGAACGCTTTTTGGTGCCACATGGAACCCTTTTCTAAAAGGCCTTGTGTAGAACCATCTACAGCACGTTCTTCATCAATAGGAAAAAGGCTTTCACCATGCTGAGAACCCTTTAATCATGCAAAGGGTCCTTTGAGTGTTCATGGTTCTATATAGAGCCGTTGACTTCACTAACAAAGCCTTGAAGAAGCACCTTTTGTGAGAGCGTAGGCCTGATCCGTGTCAGGGAAGCCAGTCCTAACAGAACAGCCCAGTGAAAGCGTGTTCCGTGTAGGACAGTTGTTTAATTAAGAGCCGTCGTTTGTCAGTGTGCAGTCTTAAATAGGCTAAACTGCAGAGTCAGTTTCTGTAAACACTGTTTAGTTTAGACTTGGGCCTAATCTGGGTCAGAGAAACTGGCCTTCAGTGTGCTGGGTTCTATTTTTGGAAGGCAGTGTGGCTTAAAGTGCACAGCCTATCAGTATTAATGAAAACCTGAAGTAGGTTTCATGTAGGCGTCTCGGTTCAGTTGCCCTTTTGGGCTCAGGGTGGCATTTTATTGAGGGCATCGGAAACTGGCATCATGAGCACCGTGTCCGATTTCCATATCTGGAAAATGTCCGAGTGACTCCGTTTCATAACGATTGTGCTTCAGTCCTGCAGCGTGTCCAGGAATGGGTCAACGGTGAGTCGATGGAAAAAAAAAAAGCTCTCTAACTTCAATGACTGAGCAACCGCAGGTTCGTGGGGGTGCGAGAGAGAGAGACAGATAGACAGGCAGACAGGCAGGCAGACAGACAGGTGACTCTGGTGTCAGCTGTGCTATTAATAGACTTGCAGGAAATGACGCTTTCTCTCCTTCACACACGCCGACTGGCTGCTGTGGTGGTTTATGAACTCGCCATCTCTTCTTTGCTTCGTGCTTTTTTAACCCTTTAATGTCGACGCACAGAAGAGTCTGTTTCTGCCGTTTCAGCCACTTTTTTCCATCTGATATTGCGATTTCTTGGCAAAGTTGTCACGTTTATTTGATGCGTCGTGTAAAAAAGCTGAGGATTCAGAGGTTTTATTCAGTTTTGAACGAGAAAACACAAGAGCAGCCGTAAAAATTCTACATCAGTCACATTTTATCACCACTCGGATTAAGCAAATCGGAAATGAGCGCTGACTGATAGGAAAAGTCACAGTGCATACAGTGCATACAGTCTTTCATACAGTGAGGTAATACAGGCCAGGTCAGGTTAAACCACTGGCTTCAGACTCCGAGATAATGCACTTTCATTATAAATGCACCGTCTGTATTCGTATTGCATTCAGATTTGTTCTGCTGGTGCACAGTGAGCATCTGTAGTGCAAGCACGCCTTGTATTTATTTATTTTTTGCAGAAATAGATCTTTTTGCATCTTCTTTTGTAGAGGCAGTTGACCAATTGGGTCAAAAAATGTAAAATAGAGATACATGATTTGGTTCCAGCAGCGACAATATATAAAAGAGGGGGGGGGGCACAGCTTTTTCGTGTATGTGTGTACATGCGCGCGAATATAGTGTATAAATATAAACCCCCAACTGCTGCCCGGCCGCTGTGGATCACTGCACGGATGGGTTAAATGCAGAGGTCAGATTTCCCCGTTGTGGCACTAATAAGGGTCTGTTAATCACTTAAATATTTATAACATTTCAAATAATGAGTCCTGGTTAGTCACATACTTTCATGTAGTTAGTTGTGATTAATTGCATTCGTCTTAAGTAACCCTTTTCTATAGTGTTATGAGTGGACAGAATCAGCTTCATCAGATTAATTTCATGGTGTGACGCAGAACCTGATCACAGTTTCCACACGGAGTGAACAGTTTCATCCAGTCAGAGCAGCACCAGCAGTGTCTGTTCCAACCACAGTGTGTATATATATCATATACATCATATCCGTGAAAGTACACTGCTCAAAAAAATGAAGGGAACACTCAAATAACTCATCCTAGATCTGAGTGAGTGAAATTTTCTCATTGAACACTTTGTTCTGTACAAAGTTGAATGTGCCGACAACAAAATCTCACAAAAATCACCAATGGAAATCAAATTGATTAACCAATGGAGGCCTGGATTTGGAGTCACACACAAAATTAAAGTGGAAAAACACACGACAGGCTGATCCAACTTTGATGTGATGTCCTTAAAACAAGTCAAAATGAGGCTCAGTGTTGTGTGTGGCCTCCACGTGCCTGTATGACCTCCCTACAGCGCCTGGACATGCTCCTGATGAGGTGGCGGATGGTCTCCTGAGTGATCGCCTCCCAGACCTGGACTAAAGCATCCACCAACTCCTGGACAGTCTGTGGTGCAACGTGGTGTTGGTGGATGGAGCGAGACATGATGTCCCAGATGTGCTCAATCGGATTCAGGTCTGGGGAACAGGCGGGCTTCATAGCTTCAATGCCTTCATCTTGCAGGAACTGCTGACACACTCCAGCCACATGAGGTCTAGCATTGTCCTGCATTAGGAGGAACCCAGGGCCAACCGCAGCAGCATATGGCCTCACAAGGGGTCTGAGGATCTCATCTCGGTACCTAATGGCAGTCAGGCTCCCTCTGGCGGGCACATGGAGGGCTGTGCGGCCCTCCAAAGAAATGCCACCCCACACCGTTACTGACCCACTGCCAAACCGGTCATGCTGAAGGATGTTGCAGGCAGCAGATCGCTCTCCACGGCGTCTCCAGACTCTGTCACGTCTGTCACATGTGCTCAGTGTGAACCTGCTTTCATCTGTGAAGATCACAGGGCGCCAGTGGCCAATTTGCCAATCCTGGTGTTCTCTGGCAAATGCCAAACCTGAGTGTGTCTTGCTAATCGCCAGTAATTTCCACCTGTTGTCTGTTCCATTTGCACAACAGCTGTGAAACTGATTGTCAATCAGTGTCACTTCCTAAGTGGACAGTTTGATTTCACACAAGTTTGATTTACTTGGAGTTATATTGTGTTGTTTAAATGTTCCCTTTATTTTTTTTGGGCAGTGTATATATCTTATATATATCGCATATATCCGATGCAGTCAGTGGGTATATATCATATATACATTCAGTAAGAGTATATATCTAATGTATTGTATATATCATATATACAGTCAGTGAGTATATATCCTATATATATCGTATATATCCTATGCAGTCAGTGGGTGTATATATCATATATACAGTCAGTGAGTATATATCCTATATATATCGTATATATCCTATGCAGTCAGTGGGTGTATATATCATATATACAGTCAGTGAGTATATATCCTATATATATCGTATATATCCTATGCAGTCAGTGGGTGTATATATCATATATACAGTCAGTGAGTATATATCCTATATATATCGTATATATCCTATGCAGTCAGTGGGTGTATATATCCTATATATATCGTATATATCCTATGCGGTCAGTGGGTGTATATATCATATATATATCGTATATATCCTATGCAGTCAGTGGGTGTATATATCATATATACAGTCAGTGAGAGTATATATCTTATATATATCCTGTGCAGTCAGTATTTGTATATATCTTATATATTGTATGTATCATATGTGCAGTCAGTGGGTGTATATATCGCATATGCATTCAGTGAGAGTATATATCATATATACAGTGTGAGTATATGTGTGTGTGTGTATGTGTGTGTGTATATATATATATATATATATATATATATATATATATATATATATATAGTTTACATATGTTTACAGTCAATGGGTATATATCTCATATATAATGAGTGTATGTTATATATATATATATATATATATATATATATATATATATATATATATTGTTTACATATGTTTACAGTCAATGAGTATATATCTCATATATAATGAGTGTATGTTATATATATATATATATATATATATATATATATAAAGTCAGAAAAATGAGGGTCAGAATCTTGGATACTGGCCGTTTTATTGTAAATAATATTCGGTATAATCAAAAATAATTTTCAGCAGTTCTGTTGGTCCATTCAACAGAAATGTCCCTGCAGTGCTAAAAGCAGCAGTTCTGCTAAAATAAAATACACGAATAAAGTTCCACAGCTATGATTTGCATCTCAGTCACTGCGAATCTCTGCTGCAGGTTGAAGAGCGAGTAGTCATCTGTCACCGGTGGGACGTCCTTCACAAGCCATGCAGGAGGAAACGGCCTGTTTTGTTTCCCCTTTTTTCGAAACGCATCTCTGTTAAGAATAAAACGGGCTGCTTAGAATCGGCTCAGCTGTCAGACTCGTCTGATTTCCCCTGAAGAGAGGATGACATCACACTTTTGTGATGCATCTCGTGGCTTTTTTAGGGTTTAAAGCAGAACGACTTGCTATTAATGAGGCCGTCTCCATGGCAGCAGACTTGTCGGGGTTTTTTTTTTTTTCTTCACGCTTTGTTTTTGTTTTCACTTGAAATTTTAGATTATCCACCGATCACAGCCTCGCCTCTGGAGAGGAACTGGTTGCTAACAGCGGTCCTCTTGTTTCTGAGGTAATTCCTCAGAGCGTGTCGTCGTGTCTTCTGTGAAAGTGTAGTAAAGAAAGGGAAACCGTGGTCGGACCCGGTTGGGGGGGGTGATGGTGGCATTATAGATATTAGTGGAGTAGTAACCGGTGCGGCTTGTCCTCTGCCTCTTCCTCTGCGTTCTTGGTGGCTGCTGTGAAATACGCAGAGGGTTATGACTCACTGGAGTGTTTTGAAAACTCCCGCCTGTGTGCCAAGCGTTTGATATCGTAGCAGGTTTTGCTCACACTATCTGATCTTGACTACACGTTGACCGAATGTCTGACATTTTGTTAGGTCACAGGAAGCGATGACCTCAGATAGCCTCGCTCATTTCAGCCTTCTCAGGAAAGCTTGTTTGGGTTTGGCAGCAGTTCATGATAATTCCTTCGTTCTATCTGCAGACAGCGGAGTTTTTATTTTACCCTGAGAGATGTTTGCTGGCGATGTGGTGTCATTCACAGGCTGGGCTTTAAACCTGATCTGCGTCACAGTTGCTGTGAAAATTGCATAAGTGCATGGAAGTGCATTTGTGATGCGTTAACCATTCGCTCGTCTTGCTCTTCTCTTTCTCACCCATCCCCCTCTTTCCTCGCAATTTCTTGAGGTTTCAGTGTGTTTTCACTCTGGCTGTTCTGAAGGCAGACCATTCAGCTGAGTTGGTGTGTTGTAAAATATTCAGTTCTTAGAGATTTACAGTGATTGTGTTCTCATCTGTTCAAACCCAAGGCATTAGCTGTCCTATGTGGACCTGGACCTGTGACCGATAAACTATGGAGAATTATTTCATTTGGATGGGGTGGTCCTGTTTTAATCAGGGTATCATGTCTAGCCTTTACAGTAGCTTTAGAGTCCAGAGACTCACAGAACAATCACAAGCGCTGTCAATATGACATGTGATGCTGCTCAGCATCTGAGCATTACAATGAGCTCTGAGACTGAGGAGAGAAACAGCAGTCAGAGAAGAAAGTGAGCCAGAGGGAAGTTATTCCACATGACGTGATCTAAAAAGAGGAAACTGACAGTAAATGTTGTTGAAATCTGACCGAACTGGACTTTATTTGATCTGATGTTCAGTAAATGTTGTTGAAATCTGACCGAACTGGACTTTATTTGATCTGATGTTCAGTAAATGTTGTTGAAATCTGACCGAACTGGACTTTATTTGATCTGATGTTCAGTAAATGTTGTTGAAATCTGACCGAACTGGACTTTATTTGATCTGATGTTCAGTAAATGTTGTTGAAATCTGACCGAACTGGACTTTATTTGATCTGATGTTCAGTAAATGTTGTTGAAATCTGACCGAACTGGACTTTATTTGATCTGATGTTCAGTAAATGTTGTTGAAATCTGACCGAACTGGACTTTATTTGATCTGATGTTCAGTAAATGTTGTTGAAATCTGACCGAACTGGACTTTATTTGATCTGATGTTCAGTAAATGTTGTTGAAATCTGACCGAACTGGACTTTATTTGATCTGATGTTCAGTAAATGTTGTTGAAATCTGACCGAACTGGACTTTATTTGATCTGATGTTCAGTAAATGTTGGTGAAATCTGACCGAACTGGACTTTATTTGATCTGATGTTCAGTAAATGTTGTTGAAATCTGACCGAACTGGACTTTATTTGATCTGATGTTCAATAAATGTTGGTGAAATCTGACCGAACTGGACTTTATTTGATCTGATGTTCAGTAAATGTTGGTGAAATCTGACCGAACTGGACTTTATTTGATCTGATGTTCAGTAAATGTTGGTGAAATCTGACCGAACTGGACTTTATTTGATCTGATGTTCAGTAAATGTTGGTGAAATCTGACCGAACTGGACTTTATTTGATCTGATGTTCAGTAAATGTTGGTGAAATCTGACCGAACTGGACTTTATTTGATCTGATGTTCAGTAAATGTTGGTGAAATCTGACCGAACTGGACTTTATTTGATCTGATGTTCAGCTGTCGACTGTATAAGATGCTGATATTCCTACTCGGCTCCTTCAGTAAACAGTATATGGCGCTGAGTCACGATGCAGGTCAGAGATTAAGAGGTTCTGGACCTTCGCTTGAGGACATTTTCTCTAACTGGACCTTATTGGATTTTAATTAAAGATCCCTGATGTACACAATCATCATTTATAGGGTAGTTTCCTAACTCTAACCCCTAAATTTGAATCAATGAATTTTTAAACGTTTTAATATTTTAAAAAAAAATTTTTAAATCTCTTTTTCAGTGAAGACAAATTATTTAAAATTTATCAAAAGGCTAATTAATATAAATAAATGCTGTCCCACGTCTTCATGTCACTACCGAAACACAGAGTTTTAGCCTGTGGCCACTTTTCGCCACCCCCCTGTATTTCAGAGCAGGTTGTGAGGCTGCATCCCTGTCCCTCATGGCCACGGTGAGCAGTGAGATCCCATCGTTTTAAGGTAGACGTGTCCCAAAGTGAATCAGTGTCACATTATACCTTAATTATGTTTATTTTATTAAAACAAATGAATTAAGTTAAAGCTCAGAGGAGGCTGGGTTCCCCTTTTGAGTCTTGGTTCTTCTCAAGGTTTCTTCCTCTTGCTCTTGGGGTTCTTTCTTGCCGCTGTTTCCATTGGCGACGCTCATAGGGACCCGGATTTTTCTGTAAAGCTGCTTTGCGACAACCCCTGTTGTAAAAAGCGCTATATAAATAAACGTAGACGTGACTAAAGCTCACATGCTCAGTAAGGTTGAGCCTTAATTTTAAGTAATAATCTATTTCACTCCCCATTTTGACGTGTCAGAGCAACCATATGCAAGATCCTGCTGGTGTGGGTTCTGCCCCTTTTCATGATGCACAGAGATGGTGCTCGAGTGCTAATACTGCTTTTATTTTGTAGAAAATAAATGGGAAATATTTGATTAAATGAACATTCACATCTTTTAAATGTTGCTTCTGTTTTTATAGATAATGACAAATTGTTCCTCTAATTCAGAATTAATGTTTTTTTTGTTTAGAAGATTTGAACTGCAACACAGCCTGCTCAAAAACAGTTTACGTACTGCCCTGCAAATTGGGTTCTTTTGGTTCTCTAAGGAATTTGGCAATGGACTGTTCTTTAACCTCCAGGATATATTTTGGTTTGTCCATCTGAATTTCCAGGATCAAATCGTAAGGCGAATTACTCAGTAACTACATGAAATAAACGCAAATTTTTATTTATCTATTTATTTTTGTAAAAGCCCCTCAAATGAACAGAACGTGTGTTTTCTGATCTCCACATATCACTACACGCTCACAATTCACTGCTGAAATCCAAAAATCTGCGCCGCTCTTTGTGTTGTTCTCTAAAAGTGATGTTTCCAGAGCAGATCACTGAAGAGACGCCGTCTGTTTATAGTTTAGAGCCCAGATTTGGGGAAAAACGGGTCGACTTTCAGTAGAAAAACAAACTGAGTTCAGCTTCTTTTATTATAAGGGTTTAAAATGACGTCACCGTCTATTAGACTGGAGAGAAGAGCTACAGCCTCACACGACGCCCAGCTTCTGAATGGAGCTTATGGAATATGAACGTTATGAAGAACATGACCAAGTGCGGTTTGGACCCACCGGTGGTCTCTGAGTTGAAGAGGTTAACTAAACGTTTTTGTAAATGAGATGTGTGAGTATGAACCTTTGAAGAGCCTTCAGATGATGTAAATGATTTTGCTACAGCTGTATGTCCGAGAACCACTTAGGAACCTTGATTTACCTTTTGAAAGTCAGTTCCTGGGTGTCTGCATTGAGGAGTTCCTGTTTAGCCCGATATGGCAGTTTTTTGTTTTTATCAAATATAGTTAGTGTAAATATTTAGCCTGTTCTTATCATACGTGGGGGACAATAACCGGAGTTAAACTAACTGTGAACCCTTGATTTTCCTCCTTAGATAACAGTGATTTGATCGCCTGCATGGTGGTGAGTAAGGACGGGGTTCAGGCCCAGCGCTTCCTGGCCGTGGACGTGTATCAGATGAGTCTGGTGGAACCGGATACCAAGCGCTTGGGCTGGGGAGTCGTCAAGTTCGCCGGCCTTCTGCAGGTTGGCTGTCTAATCTCTTAACATCAGTTCACTTCATTTGCACTTCCACAGCAAGCAGACAGCATCTGAGATAATCACTGTAGAATTCTTGCCGTATTGTGGAGAGACAGGCTGTGACTGAGCTGGATTCCTACGCCCTCGGCAGTATCGTGCTGTGCAGGGCGGAGCCGTTTCGTTAACTGAACAGCGGTAAAAGCATCTTGATCTGCATCAACGTTTGCCATGTAAACAAACCCATATCAGTCGCTTATATGAAGCTGAAACGGATGCTCTGTAGCTGTACCTGCATCACTGCATGCGAGGAACGATGAAAATAAGAGAACAAGCCCTTTTTAAATAAGAGCTCCACTGGCTGTGTCACTGCACTCTTTAAAAAATGATTCTTCACGGGTTCTTTAGTGAAGTACATGTTTCTATACAGATCTGTGCACATTCAAAGTGCCTTTTGCATAATTAAAGGGTTCTTTGTATCGTGAAAGGGTGATTTAGATTGATTAGAATAAGTTAAAATGGTTCTGTACAGCACCCAAAGGGGTTCTTCTCTTGTTACGATGTCAAGATAGTAAGATTAAGAGTAAGAGACCCTTATTAGTCCCACAACAGGGAGATTTCACCTCCACATTTAACCCACCCGTGCAGTGAGACACCACATACACACTAGTGAACACACACACACACACTGCTGTGTCTGATCCACTCAGACCAGCGCAACACACACTAACACACCACCACCACGTCAGTGTTACTGCAGGGCTGAGAATGACCCACCACCCAAACAGTACCTGCTCTGTGAGGGTCCATGGGGGTCCTGACCACTGAAGAACAGGGTAACAGAGTATCAGAGAAACAGATGGACTATATATATATATTTTTTTTTAAAACATTCTGAGAGATCCATGAAATTCAGACATCTGTCCAGTGGTAACATTATTCGAGCAAATATCTTGCCATGCCGATAAGGTTCTTGTATCTCCGCACAGCTTTAGTTATATACCCCTGCTGTTTTTGAGGCATTTTCATTGTTGTTTGTTGTTGTTCTCGGCATTTTAGGACATGCAGGTGTCTGGGGTGGAGGACGACAGCAGGGCTCTAAACATCACCATCCACAAGCCTGCCTCCAACCCCCACGCCAAGCCCCTCCCCATCCTGCAGGCCTCCTTCATCTTCGCTGACCACATCCGCTGCATCATCGCCAAGCAGCGGCTGGCCAAGGGCCGCATCCAAGCCCGCCGCATGAAGATGCAGAGGATAGCAGGTCAGCGCTTCCTACGTTTTGGTGGTAAACGGACGGCAGCAAATAAGGAATCGATATCGCTAAAGATCCGTTTTAGCCAGTGATTCCGTCGCTGTGACGCACAAAACGACAGTGCAGTGACACCAACATGTGAACGCAGCATTGGGCCACTGAAACGCTGATGCAGTAACAGGTTTACTGTCATTAATCCGCTTATCTTTACTGTATGACCGGATTTTTAGATGTAGAATGTTATTCGTTGGTTTTGTGTGTTGATGTTAATGTTTTTTCTTTTATATCATACATCATACATCGTACATCGTACATCTGTTTTGTTTTACTCGACAGTTCAGTTTGAGTTTATGTAAATAGTGAAAACATTTAAGAATTAAATAATGAAAATAATCTAGAATATGTTCATTTAAGTTTTGTACAGTTACTGTTGCACTGACAGTCTTTTTAATCTTAATCTTAATTTCTTGATCTGTGATTACAGTCGTGGTTGTGCTGCATGATGAACAGACAGCAGTCAGTAAACATCTTAGGGACCCTTTTTTTAGTAGCCGTAAAATGCATTTTGTCCTGTTTTTTAGAGGTCCCTTTGTCTCGCAGTGGATTTTTATTTATTTATTTATTTTAATCAGATTTGAAATGTTTGAGCAGATATCCAGTGTTCTCTAATGTGCTTCAGACGTGGCTCAGCAAATGAGATTTTACAACCCGAAGCTCTTTTCTAAATCAGCCGTTTCCACCATGCAAGCTCCCTGTTCCCCTTTAAAGCCTTGTTTTGGTTCTGCTCGCTCCAGTGCGGAACTGTAGCAGAGTGCCTGCTGGTTGCTGTTCCACTTGCTTGGACCTCTATGAAGCTCTTATCATGCTTACAGAAGGACCTTACAAAAGGCTGCTGTGACGTTTTCACTAAAGTTGCTGGGTTTATATACACTCTTGAAAAAAGGCGGTTCTTTAAGGGTTCTTTAGTGAAGAAAAATGGTTCTATATAGAACCATGAACACTGAAAGAACCATTCGAATGATTAAAGCCTCAAGAATGTGCTGTAAATGATTCTATATGGCACCAAAAAGGGGTCCTCTGTTGCTGCGATGTCAAGCTCCCAACAATAAGTGAACGATTTTGGGTGCTGTATAGAACCCTTTTCCAACAGGAACCATCTACAACACATTCTTCATCAATCTGAAGAACCATTTGACTCTGCAGAGAACTCTTTGATCATGCAGAGTTCTTTTGACTGTTCATGGTTCTATATTGGACCGTTTTCTTTACTTGAAGAACCACCATTCTTTGGATGCGTCTGTTAAGATGGCCAAACTGGTTTATTGTCTGTCGCGGTTCTTGCTGTTTATTTACACCGGTCAGGCATAAAATTAGTGGAACATGAGTGGATCAGACGCAGCAGTGCTGCTGGAGGTTTTAAACACTGTGTCCACTCACTGTCCACTCTATTAGACACTCCTACCTTGTCGGTCCACCTTGTAGATGTAAAGTCAGAGACGACAGCTCATCTGCTGCTGCACAGTTTGTGTTGGTCATCCTCTAGTCCTTCATCAGTGGTCACAGGACGCTGCCCACAGGACGCTGCCCACAGGACGCTGCCCACAGGACACTGTTGGCTGGATATTTTTGGTTCTCAGTCCAGCAGCAACACTGAGGTGTTTAAAAACTCCAGCAGCACTGCTGTGTCTGATCCACTCAGACCAGCACAACACACACCAACACACCACCACCACTTTAGTTACATTTAGGGATCATACGCCTTCTTCAAAGAGGGGGGCAATTATTTATTATCACCCCCCCTAATTCTTCAGTGATGTGAAGCTGAAGTCAGACCTTAACCTCTTATTCTCCAGGATGAATTTTTTGTGACCAAATCGCAAGGCAAATTATTCAGATGTACATTTTATTTATTTTATTTATTTTTCTGTAAAAGCTCCTCAAATGAACAGAACGTGTGTTTTATGATCTCCACATTTCACTACATGCTCACGATTCACTGCTGAGAGCCAAAAATCTCCGCCGCTCTTTGTGTTGTTCTCTAAAAGTGATGTTTCCAGAGCAGATCACTGAAGAGACGCCGTCTGTTTATAGTTTAGAGCCCAGATTTGGGGAAAAACGGGTCGACTTTCAGTAGAAAAACAAACTGAGTTCAGCTTCTTTTATTATAAGGGTTTAAAATGACATCACCGTCTATTAGACTGGAGAGAAGAGCTACAGCCTCACACGACACCCAGCTTCTGAATGGAGCTTATGGAATATGAACGTTATGAAGAACATGACCAAGTGCGGTTTGGACCCACCGGTGGTCTCTGAGTTGAAGAGGTTAACTAAACGTTTTTGTAAATGAGATGTGTGAGTATGAACCTTTGAAGAGCCTTCAGATGATGTAAATGATTTTGCTACAGCTGTATGTCCGAGAACCACTTAGGAACCTTGATTTACCTTTTGAAAGTCAGTTCCTGGGTGTCTGCATTGAGGAGTTCCTGTTTAGCCCGATATGGCAGTTTTTTGTTTTTATCAAATATAGTTAGTGTAAATATTTAGCCTGTTCTTATCATACGTGGGGGACAATAACCGGAGTTTTCTCTTAGACAATCCACAGTACGTGTAATGTAATCAGGGCACCTAAACCTTTTGCATACACCTGAGCTGAAAGCGTCTAGAAGCGTTTAAAGGTATGTAAATGTGTTTATTCAGATTGTGTGTGCAAAGCGTTTTGAACTGTTTTCAGCTGTTGCTCTTTCGGGAACACGTTTTTTTGTGTGCGATTTGCATCCCTTCTTCTTCTTTCTCTCCTCTTGCTTTTCCAAACTCTCTCAACCTCTTTTTTCACTCCTGCAGCGCTTCTGGACCTTCCTGTCCAGCCGTCCTCTGAGGTTCTGGGCTTCAGTCAGTCCGCTGCGTCTGCATCTCAGCTGCCCTTCCGCTTCTACGACCAGGCTCGACGAGGCCCCGCCTTCGCCTCCGTGGACAAAGTTCCAGGTAACTGTGAAAAACGGAGAACGACAAGCTCTCCAGCTGCTGTACGGCACAATGTCTACTGTTACATTCGCACCTGCAGCGCTTATCAGTCCAGCTGTACACAAATAAAGGCTTTAAACTTGTTCACACTTGGCAGGTTTGGTTAGCTTCCAAAAGGGTTGTTACAAGCTTGACATAACAATAGACTTTATTTGATCGGATGTTCAGTAAATGTTGTTGAAATCTGACCGAACTGGACTTTATTTGATCTGATATTCAGTAAATGTTGGTGAAATCTGACCGAACTGGACTTTATTTGATCTGATGTTCAGTAAATGTTGTTGAAATCTGACCGAACTGGACTTTATTTGATCTGATGTTCAGTAAATGATGTTGAAATCTGACCGAACTGGACTTTATTTGATCTGATGTTCAGTAAATGTTGGTGAAATCTGACCGAACTGGACTTTATTTGATCTGATGTTCAGTAAATGTTGGTGAAATCTGACCGAACTGGACTTTATTTGATCTGATGTTCAGTAAATGTTGGTGAAATCTGACCGAACTGGACTTTATTTGATCTGATGTTCAGTAAATGTTGGTGAAATCTGACCGAACTGGAATTTATTTGATCTGATGTTCAGTAAATGTTGGTGAAATCTGACCGAACTGGAATTTATTTGATCTGATGTTCAGTAAATGTTGTTGAAATCTGACCGAACTGGACTTTATTTGATCTGATGTTCAGTAAATGGTGTTGAAATCTGACCGAACTGGACTTTATTTGATCTGATGTTCAGTAAATGTTGGTGAAATCTGACCGAACTGGACTTTATTTGATCTGATGTTCAGTAAATGTTGGTGAAATCTGACCGAACTGGACTTTATTTGATCTGATGTTCAGTAAATGGTGGTGAAATCTGACCGAACTGGACTTTATTTGATCTGATGTTCAGTAAATGGTGGTGAAATCTGACCGAACTGGAATTTATTTGATCTGATGTTCAGTAAATGTTGGTGAAATCTGACCGAACTGGACTTTATTTGATCTGATGTTCAGCTGTCGACTGTATGAGATGCTGATTTTCCTACTCGGCTCCTTCAGTAAACAGTATACGGCGCTGAGTCATGATGCAGGTTAGACGTTAACAGGTTCTGGACCCTCACTTGAGGAAATTCTCTCTAACTGGACCTTATTGGATTTTAATTAAAGCCCCCTGGTCTACAGCTTTCTCTGTCCGTCTTTCAGGATGCAGAGAATCCTTCAATCATGAGAAGGATATTTTGAGTGTTCATGGTTCTATATAGAGCCATTTTCTTGGAGAACCGTGATTTTAAGAGTGTAGTTTTATTAATAGTGTGTGTTTGAGATGATTTCCTCCATCCCGCATCAGTGATGCTGCGTCATCATCACGCCGAGTGATGGCGCTGTTTTCACTGAGCTGTAACTGAACTCTCAGACTGAGCTCTGTCTGACAGCTATCGATCCATATTACGCCACTGCTTCATCTGTGCTGCAAAGAGTTCTAAATGGGGAATTTTTAAATGTTCTGCATGATTACATGATCAAGATAAACCGAGTCATTCAGAGCCGTTTGGTGTGAATCGCTCCGATCTAGAGTCAGAGCCGTCCACAGTGGTGGTGATGGGAACCAGACGTCCCTCTAAAAGCTCCTACAGAAAGTTCCTACATGAGCTGTTTCTGAATTCACTGCCTGATGACTGAGACGCTGTTTTATGAGAGTTTTGTGATTGTTGTGATTTGTGATGGTTAAGTTTTGGCTTAAAATTAATTCATGGTGGAGGGATACATGCTGGGTGTTGAGAGCCAAAATAGTCCCCAAAGAAAGCTTCTTTTTTCCGGTTTTCTACTTTTTCCCCATCATCAATTTTCCATATCCTCTTATTCTCCAGGCTGTATTTTGGTTTGTCCATCTGAATCTTCGTGACCAAAGCGTAAGGCGAATTATTCAGTAGCTGCATGAAATAAATGTAAATCTGTTTGACTGGAGAGAAGAGCTACAGCCTCACACGACGCCCAGCTTCTGAATGGAGCTTATGAAATATGAACGTTATGAAGAACACGACCGAGTGCGGTTTGGAACCACTGGTGGCAGCTAAGGAGCTGAAGAAGATATAAGCTCAGAAGACTCTCTAGGTTCTCTGGTGGTTCTGGATGGTAAATAAAGTGTCTGTATCTGTGTTGTAGTCATGGCGACGTCTGGTTCCCATCACCACCACTGTAAAGACGTCGGAACCGTTTTTTTTTCTAATCAGTCATTTATTAAATTAAATCGTGAGCTGCTGATGGAATCGAACAAAAAAGTTATTTTAATATTAGTCTTTTAAAATGTAGTAATATCTCTTTTTTTTTTGGTTTATTGTATTTCTTGCCAGGGGTTGCTATGGAAATTGAGGTGGTTGATAGGATGTTGCTAGGTGGTTGCTATGGTGTCCCAGTTGCTTATTACGGTGTTGATAGGTGGTTGCTGTGGGATCCCAGATGGTTGCCAGGTGGTTGCTGTAATATCCCAAGTGGTTCCTAAGTTGTGGCTAGGTGGTTGCTGTGGGATCCCAGATGGTTGCCAGGTGGTTGCTGCAATATCCCAAGTGGTTGCTAAGTTGTGGCTAGGTGGTTGCTGTGGTGTTGCAGATAGTTCTAAGGCTGTTGCTAGGTGGTTGCTATGGTATCCCGGATGGTTGCTAAGGTGTTGCTAAGTGGTTACTGTCTATATCTTGAAAATTCCTTTACAATCCACAATCACTAATATGGCTTAAATCTCAGTTTTAGTCCTACATGAAGATATGTTGAGGTAGCACCCAGTGTTAGAGTGAAGTCATGCTCACAAAATAATAAATATTTTTAAATTATTTAGTTTTTGATTTTTTTGACTGAAATCATGTTTTAGACGCATCGTTTTTTCACTTGACCGCGAATTTGTTGCCCTCAGAAAATGAGAAACATTCAGAGCAACAGCCAAAAGTGACGTAATTCAGGAAACACGATTGGACTTATCATCAGCATCTGGTGCCCGATGTTAATTATATGTGCGAGCGAGAGGTTTTTATTGAGTCACAGCTTTTTTCTGATCAGATCAGACGTTTGTTTTTGTTGTAATGGTGTAACTTTATAAACGGCGGCAGGGAGATGATGACTGGCTGTGAGATAAGAGGATTAGCTGTAGCCTTTTACATCCTAGTTCTGTTTTCTCCAGAATTTCAGGAGCAGTTCTCCTTCTCAAGGCTGCGGTTTTCGTCATATTGTTTCACTGAAATTTCAGCCCCGTCGCGCCTGTAGCTTCCTCCCGACCGTGATCCTTCGGCGAGATGATCCAACCTTATTTGGCCTCCAAATAAGTTAGTCAGTCTCAGATCAGTGGAGCGAGTTACTCCTGGGGTTTTAAGTGGAATCTGAATGCGAGAGCAGCGATGCCTTTCAGATGAACAGAAAACGTGCAGACGTATCTTCTGTGAGGCTGTTGGTGAGCAGAGACGGCTTATCTCATGACTCGCATCTCGCTGCGGCCAGCTCTGCGTTGCATGTTCCATTTAACTGCTGGTTCTTCTGTAAATACCAGTGAAAATATTCGTCACGGTCATTTTACACGATGTGCATCTCGGTTGACGTTCTTAATAGATATTAATCTGCTTTTACTCATTGTGTTTCTGTTTTGGCTGGAATGGAGAAGCAGTGTGGTTGAACACCTTCAGTGGAGCTCTCTGGTTTATCGTCTGGTATGTGTGGTCTGTATAGCAGTTTTTCTATTCGTTGAAGTGACTATTAGGTTTAGGGAACTCAGTGAATAATTTGCGTCCTTTGGTCACCTCAGATGACTTTGTGGTTCCCAGAACTGTTGGCCCCCTACCAGCTTTTCTTGAATGCCTCTGGTGTCACCTCGCTGGGCCACGCTACTGAAACCTGGCTGATTCATCGCTGGTAAACCTTCACCTTTATCATACATGTTCACTGTTCTGGTAGCGCCAGATCACCACTAAAAAGTACCAACATGCAAAAAAAAATCCCCCATCAGTTCTTCGACAGTGGGGGTGTGTGAGGAGCGCGGGCTTTTTACGTTAATCTGTCTCTCTCTCTCTCTCTCTCTCTCTCTATATATATATATATAGTGTGTATAAAAGAGAAAAAAACACTTTAATGTAAGTCAGTGGAACCAGATATTACTTTCAAGTAATTTTGGATCATTTCTTCTTGGCCATTGATCATGAAATTTACATACATTTACAGCATTTAGCGGACGCGCTTATCCAGATCAACTTACAAGAAGAGCTTTGTCTGTCTAGAGCATATGTGTCCAACTTCGAGGCCCGCGGGCCACATCCGGCCCGGCTTGCAACTATATCCGGCCCGTGAGATCATTTTATATTATTGTTACTAATGGCCCGGCAATATGAAGCGCTGGTAACACAATAAACTACAGATCCCATAATGCAGCGCTTCAGCTGCGCTTTCCGCGCCAATCAAGTCTAGTGTCTGTTGCTACAAGTTATTGCGAAGCTAGCCGCTCACGATGCCGAAGAGAACAGCTGGTTCTGAAAACAGAGCCTTTCAAACCCGATGGGAGGCTGAGTAAATGCTTACGGACGTTGCCGGTAGACCCGTTTGTCTCATTGGTGCCGCTATTGTGGCTGTATTCAAAGAATTTAATCTAAGACGGCGCCATGAGACAAAACATCAGGATAACCTGAAAGACCTGAATGCAGAGCAAAAGATACAGAAAGTAGACGAGTTAAAAAAGAAGCTGCAGACGTTTTTCACCCGGGAATCACAAAGCAAAGCAGCTGTGAAAGCCAGGAAATCGCTCCAGCAGCCCAGCCGTCCAGCGAGGGAGACTTTCTGAAGAGCTGCGTGATCAAGGTGTGCGACGTCGTATGTCCAGACAAAAAACAGATTCTGGCAAATTAAGCCTAAGTAGAAATACGGCTGCTGGTGGAGTTTGTGAGCTGGCCACTGATTTAAGAACACAGTTGAGTGAAAGAGGCAAAGACTTCATTCTGACTCTCTTGCTGTGGATGAAAGCACTGACATGACTGACGCTGCACAGCTGGCCACCTCCATCCGTGGGGTGGACTCCAGTTTGCGCGTTACAGAGGAAATATTGGACATTAAGTCGATGCACGGGACGACTGGACAGGACATTTTTGAAAACGTATGTGAAAGTGAACCGACATGAAACTGCCCTGGGATAAACTTATTGGACTTCCATCTGATGGAGCGCCGGCTATGTGCGGTGAAAGAAGTGGACTAGAGTGAAGGATGAGAGTGAAGATGCAGGAGGAGAACTGCACTTCACTGGAGTTAACAGCATTTCACTGCATCATGCACCAGCAAGCACTACGTGGTCCTGAAGATGGACCATGTAACGAGCGCTGTAACGCAAACCGTGAACTTTATCCGAAGTGAAGGTTTAAATCACCGGCAGTTTCAGTCCTTTATGCGGGAGATGGATTCAGAGTTTGCCGACATCCCTTATCATACAGAGGTGCATCGGCCAAGTCGCGGAAAAGTTCTCAACGGAGTTTTTGAGCTCAGCAACGAAATCTGTCAGTTCATGGACAGTAAAGGAACAGACGCCACCGTTCTGTGGGATGAAAAGTGAGCTGGCGTTTCTGGCTGACCTGCGTGCGTTAAAGCTCCAGCTCCAGGGCCGTGACCGCATGATCACTGACGTATGACGCAGTGAAGGCATTTCAAGTGAAGCTGCTTTTATGGGCGAAACAAATGCACCAGAGCAACTTGCCTCACTTTCCCCGTTGCCAAGTAATGCTGAACCACGTCGGCACAACGTTGTTCATAAACACGCACTTTGCTGACAAGCCGAGCGCCCTGCCCTCGGAGCTCGCGCGGCGCTTTGGTGACTCGGACCGCCGTCGACGTGGAAACGGCACCTGTGCAGGTTCAGATGGAGCGGATTGAGCTGCGGTGTAATGAGTACGACCCTGCAGGGCCACAGAGCTTATTCACTCCAGTCCCGCAGCAGCGCCCCAGCTCCGCCTACATGCGGCTCGAACCTTGTGCATGTTTGGTGGCACATCTCTGTGGGAGAAGCTGTTCTCAGTGATGAAGACGAACAGAACAGCACACAGGAGTCGTCTCACTGAGGAGCACCTGCTGTCCATCCTGAGAGTCTCCACAGCACGGGACCTCACGCCAAACAGAAACCAACATGATGCCAAGCGTCCAGCTCTGATAAAACGGCATAAGAGCAAAGAAAACTGAACGTTTTGATTCGTTATTTGTTGTTGCTGAAAAGCACAAAATTTATTTCTATTTCCAGGTTTTGTTTGTTTTGCAGCATGTTCATATTTCTAACTATAATTTTGAGTGGATATATTTTTACGGAGAGCAAGAAATTTATGTTATTTAAAGTTTAAGTTTATTTTTTTATTCCAGAATAGCATTCCTGTCTATTTTTATTCATATTTATGTTCAAAAAACATTTAGTTTTAGTGTGTTCAATAAATGTTTATTCTGTTTGGCCCGCGAAATAAAGTGTGTTTTGAATTTTGGCCCCCTGTGCATTTGAGTTTGACACCCCTGGTCTAGAGAAAGTCTCTCTGCTAGTTACCAGTAGGTTAGAGAGAAAGACGGTCCTGAGCTCAGATACTGATAGAAACTAAAAGAACTCTGTGCCATGCAATAAAATACAATACACAGTGCAATACAATACAATATAATATATAAGTGCAGCTTATAACTCAGTGCTGATTTAAGTGCTGTGTAAAGAGACGGTCTTCAGTCTGCGTTTGAAGACCGTGAGAGGCTCTGCTGTTCGGACAGCCAGTGGGAGTTCGTTCCACCACCTGGGCTCCAGTACGGAGAACATTCTCCACGCTGGTCTTCCACGCGCCTTGAAGGATGGCGGGTCAAGCCGAGCTGTACTGGAAGCTCGAAGGGCTCGTGGTCCAGTTCCAGATTTCACCAATTAAATCTTTACATACTGTTTACATACAATGTAAAGGGTAACAGGTACCACCACATCAGTGTTACTGCAGTGCTGAGAATGACCCACTACCCAAAAAGCACCTGCTCTGTGAGGGTCCATGGGGGTCCTGACCACTGAAGAACAGGGTAACAGAGTATCAGAGAAACAGATGGACTACAGTCTGTAACTGTAGAACTACAGAGTGGAACTATATGGTCAGTTGAGCTGATAAAGTGGACAGTGAGTGTAGAAACGAGGAGGTGGTCTGAACGTTACGCCTGATCAGGGTATAAAATGTGTACACATGCGGTTTCAGGGGAACGTGTTGAATTGTTTGTATAGGAGAGAGCTCTGAGGCCGTGGTCTCCCTTTATCTGCTGTAGCTGTAAACCCTCTATAAGCAGTAATTTCCTCAGTAAAGCTGAACTGAGTCTGCCTCACTCAGGATTTGAATTATTGGTACCGGTTGCTGTCATTTTGCTTCATTGTTCCTTTTTCAGATTCCAGTTAATGGGTGAATAAAGCTGAATGGTTTCTTATCAGATTCACTGGAATAGACTGGTAGCAGATCTTTTCCGCAGTCACTTATAAAGAATCATATATCAGCTGATAACGTGGTGATGCATGCTGAGGTGTTTGGTTGGGCTTTCTTAATGAAAAGTAGAAAGTGAAACCGTCTGTACAGAACAAAACAACACAGTAGGAGCACCTTGGGCTGTACAGATCGCAGTGAAAGAGAAGCAAGATCAGTGATCAGACGGTTTTCTGTCTGTCCAGTTCAGGCTGAAGTAACGCAGATCAGATTTTTGACCTAATGTGACACAGAACTGATGTTTTCAGAGCTGTTTGGACTCACAAAAGAAATCCGAGCCACTTTTATATACAAAAATGAGGCAGACCCTGAAGTTGTTGCCGGCAAAAGCAGCCTTTTTGACTTCCATCTAGCTCTAGTAATGAAGCCAAGAGCTGCTCAGAGTGAATTATCTTGGCCATGAAGTCTCGTTCTGCTGTTTAGTGTGTTTGGTGTTCGTGACGCACGTAGTTCTTTCTTATTGTTTATAATGATATTAAATGGAACATGTGCTCATTTCAATGCCAAGAGAAATATTTTGGGCATTTTCCAAAGTAAAGATCTAAAAAAATGCATGGTGTATTATCTTTATCAGGGCTGTTTCAAGGGGTGGGCGGGGCCTAAGGCCAGTCAGACTGTACAAGACACATCTGCCTTTTTAGATTTGACTGTGAACTACTGTATAAACTACTGTACAGCATCTCACGGACCAGCCACGCCCCCTGTCTTTTGAGCAGAACAGGAAAACCAAGGAGCAACACAGGTGATTGGGTGTTGTATGTCGGCTGATTTGCATATTATGTGCCACAAGACAATCCGATTTTAATCTGGAAATGCATTTGATTACCTGCGAAAATGCATGTGTATAAAATCTTATGAATCCAAGTCAGAAGGACATTGACATCAGATTTGGGTAGTTACTGTACTGACTGTAGCCTAAAGGCTTGATCATTTAATGGTTTGAGCTCATCAGCAGCTCAAAGCAGAGTGATGATTATGACTTCAGCTCATTCTGTTAAACCCTTTGCCTTGGGTTCAGATTTACCGTTACAGCTCGGCTGTGGTTGTTTACCACGTGATGGGAAGCTGTTCAGATTCCAGACGTGCACATTGATAAATTATTAGTTTCAGCTTTTACTCTGACCTGTATATTCTTCTTTTCACTTGTATCTGGATTGATGAGATTTTATCCACATGCTATTTTGCTGGTAAGCAAATGCATCTCTGGTTAGTCAGATTAAAATCTGATTGCTGTGTATCACATGATATGCAAATCAGCCCATATACAGCGCCCAATTGTCTGGCTTGTTCCTTGTTTTTCCTCATATGTTCAAAATACAGGGGCATGGAAGGTCAGTGGAATGTTGTACAGTAGTTCATAGTTATTCACTGTCAAATCTAAAAAGGCAGATGCACCCTGTACAGTCTGACCGGCCCCAGGCTCCGCCCACCCCTCGAACCAGCCAGGATAAAAACAAAATACAAAGGATTTTATTTTCCCGTTAAATAGAGCACATGCTTCTTTTAATATTATTATGCGTAACCCCTGAATTTACACTTGTGGAAATAAGTTTTAACCATTTTTGCCACATTAACAGTTAGATCCCATCGTTTTGAAGTAAAAGTGTCCCGACGTCCGACCACCAGTGGCTAGTCGAAGGCTGCCTGAGCGACGCTACGCATAGTTGCGCCGGTGCTCTGTGTGCTGGGTAACAGGTCTTTGTGTTGTATGTGTTCCTGCAGGTTTCGCGGTGGCCCATGTTGCGCAGCACAGCCCCTCGGCCCTGTGCCCCCCCTCACCCAACTCCAGTACCAGCAGCAGTGCGGATCACTGTGACTACGTCACCGCCAGCAGTGCGTCCACTCAGTCCACCGCACAGAGCTCGTCAGGTAACGCACCAAAGCATATATACACAGATGGCGCGTCGCTTTCTGCTTTGTAACGCTGTTCCTGTGGACCCGTCTGTCTGTAAGACTCCGCGCTCCACCACACTGCATCCCACGGCGGTGCTGTGCAGCTCCCGGCGGTGTTTGAGTTCTCCGCACGTTGCACTGCCTCACTCAGGTTTATGCTGTTATATTTTAAAGCCATAGGAAGATCACAGAAAGCCGTGGTAGAGCATGACATGTACAGAGGAAGGTGGTCTTTAAGGTAAACAGACAAATATTACTGGATGGATGGATCACAGAAAGATGGATGGATGGATGGATCAATAGAAAGATGTGTGGGTGAATGGATGGATGGATGGGTGGATCAATAGAAAGATGTGTGGGTGAATGGATGGATGGATGGGTGGATCAATAGAAAGATGTGTGGGTGAATGGATGGATGGATCAATAGAAAGATGTGTGGATGGAAAATATGCAATGCGATCCATCCTGAGATAAAAAAGGCAGTGCGGTAATGAAAGATGTGCAGTAAGGTGTCCGTATGTGCAGATGGAAGAATTAAGCCTGTGGCTTGTCGTAAGAGACTCAGTCCTCATCTGTCATCTTCCCTCTCCTCTCTCCTCCTACTGGTTTATTACCTGTTAATGTTCTGTCGTGCTCTTTTTTCTCCTTGGGTATTTCGGCCTGAGAACAGTGAGTAGTAGCGCTGATGCCAGATGTAATAATGTTGTAAATGATGTAATAAATGATGTTGAAAGTTTTATTTAATCAAAGTTTATTTCTCTGTTGCTGCGTGAACTCCGCAGCAGCGCTGTGCTGTATTAGACTGCGTGATGTGGTGTGTGGTGACTTCACACTAATCACATTGCTGTAAACACCCCGCCACACACACACACACACACACAGTGCTGTGAATTAGGCTGCATTCACGTTACCGCGCTGAGTCAGATGTTTTGCCTTAATCCGCAGTCACATTAGAAGTTTGAGGTTCACGCTGCCTCGTGAACCGGACATGACCGGCTGCTCTGATTCACAACACAGCAAGCCTTCGTTTTGGTGCCGTTAAAATACCAGCTAACTCGCTGGTATAAACATGGTAGCAACTTAAAAAGCAGCGTAATTATGTCAAATAATTCGTGTAGAGATGTTTGCATTTAGTCACTGGTTAGATTAGCATTTCCTCTGTGTTGCCAATAATAGTGCTGCTGTATGAAGCCCCGCCCCTTCAGAGGTGGACATCAATTTAAAGACCAATCAACTAGTCGATTAACCGAGAAAATAACCAACAGATTAATCGACAGTGAAAATAATCGTTAGCCGCAGCCCCAATTGTAGAGCTGAATTTTTGACTTTTTTTTTTTTTGACCAAATTTAGATGCTTATGGCTTGAAATGCAGGCCAAGCTCTGCCGCTCACTTCACCACTGAGTGTGTTAGGTGTGACCTCACAACCCTGATGCAGTTGTGACTTTGTGACAAGGTCAAAACACTGGGGACTCTGCGCTTTATCGTGTACCCATAGTGATCACCGTTTGTGCCACATTTAATGCCAGTCATTTTCTATCAGCTGTGTGTGTGCGTGAGTTCACGGCCTGCCTCGCTTCATCTAGTGTTGTGCCTCGCTGTGCCAGAATCTGACAGGAGCGTAATATGCATCTGTTTTTTGCCCAGAAAGTCTCTTTTAAGGCAAATTGTTTCCAAGAAGTTATAATGTCCTTCAGATGTTCAGTGTTGCCTTTGGCTAATGTTGCTTTTTTCAGCAAGTAGATATAAATATGGAAAGCAAAGGTCCTTTATCTGTCATATTAAAGGGGAATTCCACCCAAATTGCAGCATAATTGAGTGGTTATGGTGTAAAGTCATTCAGAGTGGTTTCGTATCGCTGTTGTTGTAATAAAACCTTGTATCTCCAAAATTGAACTTAACAGGAAAAGGAAAAAACCTACTCCTACTTTTAATGCAAGTCAATGGAACCAGACGTTTTTCCAAGTATTTTTGAGTCATTTCTGTTGGTCCATTTAATCACAGCATATTGGACCATGGGGACTTGTGTATTTGTCAAAAACTGAAAAATGAGAAAAATGGAGGTACAAGGTTTTGTTCTGGCAGCAGCGATTCAGAATTGTTCACAGTGGTGCTGATAGGAACCAGACGTCCACCTCTATAAAAGCTATTATATGAAATGGTTATGAATTCACTGCCTGATGTCTGAGACACTGTTTTGTGATAGATCTAATAGCCGACCAAGGAAAATGACTATTTTCAGATTTTCCGCTATTTTCCCATCATCAACATTCCATATAAAAGCTGGTGGCTCTGGACCGTTGTTGTTTACAACGGAATCTGAATTGGTACGTTTCTCTGCAGTGAGCCATTTCCTATCAGATCGCTCTGAATGGCTTTCCCAGCCTCTGAATTGCACAGAAATTTAGAAAACTTGGTGGAATTCCCCTTTAAGACTACACTGCAAAGACTACTAAAAGTGGAACCGAAAAGTTCTGCCTACCAAACTCATCCGGCTTTCCAAGTATTCCATGGAAAGCCCGACATAGGTTCTCAGAACACTGCCGAAGGATAAAAAATGAGCTGTTTTTTGTTTTTTTGTTTTTTCCTGGGAACTCCAGACGAGCATCTGAAAGGCACTGCGCAATTAGAGCGGCCAGTGGAGCTTCTGACTGGTTCAAATTCGTCGTAGTGCTATTAATCAGTACGTGGGCGGAGCTCAGCGAGGCTTGCTCTGTCATAGCCGCTCCCTCCCACAGCTGTGAGAAACCGACCGGTGGTCGAGGAGTGTGGTTTTGGAAAAACCTGAAAGACTTTCGACGTCTTCACACCACAGAAGCCCAGGATAGAACCTGCAGTGTCTTTTGAAGAGATAAGCGAGCGGTGTTGTGGCTTCTGTGAAGTCTCCTACAGATTTCGGTCTCTGAGCTGGAGGTGGTTGACTAATTTAGATAAGTTCTTCTTTTCTCCGGTAATCTTCCTCTTAGTCCCCGAGTAAATGTAATGACCTCAAAGTTCAGCGTAACTGAAGCAACTGACCTTTAAACTTCAATCTTGAGTGTAATTGTAGGCTTCCTCCCTCACTTTATTTCTCTGGAAGCTTAATCTGAGAAGAGGAGCTCACAGTAAGAGCTGCAGAGCTGCCAGCTGTCTCTCTTTTTTCTTTAACTCGTGGGCATGTGGTCTAATGCCCCACCTGATTTCCATAGCTAGACAGTGGCCCTCATTCATTAAAGCTGTATACGGTCAAATCTGATCATGCAAATCATCTTTGGCGTATCTGTACTCTCATCTGGTGGAAGTGCATGCGGGTTAGAGCATAATGTTCATATTTGGACAGACTGTACTCGTTTTTATCCTGCATACCTTTTGGAACAGGTCAAAGGCAGATAGGACCTTCTACTCCTAAGAACGCACCCTCTGCTTGGAATTAGGCTTTTGGCAAAACGTGAAGACATGAGCGGTTTACTCGTAATTAGTTTCAAGACATAAGATTAGTGTAACCGAGTGTCTGCGTGCATCGGAAAGGTACATTTAATGCTTTATTAATTACTGACATTTATTTGTATTATTTATTTATATTTTATGACGGGTTGGTAGCGCGGCTCTGGAGCCACCTGCAGCTCTTTTCCAGCCCTGTCGCGGCTCCACAGCTGAATCAGATCAGCAGGTAATAATAAAATAATCCTCCTCTACAGTAAAATAAAGCTCTGCTGATCCTTCAACTCAGTTTAACAGTAAATGGTCTTAAACGCTGGAGTTAATGTAGAACTGCTGATTCACCCTTTAACCCTGAAGATCAGCCCAGACGGCTGGTCACCATAGCAACACAGACGACAGTCTCGCCCAGCTAGTAGCTACGAAACGGCAAAGAGAGAGATTTAAGACGGACGTCGGTAATTTGGAGACGAATGGACTTACTGGTGTTTATAGTCACTCCAGCTGGTTTCCTGATACGTTTAATCTGCAACGAGAAACTGAAACACTAAGAAGTCACGAACGCTTCTCGTTCAAATTTTCTCGTTCCACCTTAAACAGTGACTGTTGCACCCTTTAAGGTGGAACAGAAAAATTCGAACGAGAAGCGACTTCAGCCTCGTAACAAAGCAAACGTTGAGAGATTTTGAGAGAAACTTCTGCTTTTGGGAAAGTTTCCTGCCAGAGATGTGAGAAAAGCAGCTGTAGCTGAGCTTAAGGTAGACATCAGCACATACCGAGACATATTTACAGCCAAGACAGCCAGGTTTTTAAAAAACGGAACAAATGGAAAATATGCAGGAGCGTGCTGTAGACAGTTCTATATAGAACCTTTTCAAAAAGTGTTCCACATACAGCCCGAAAAGGTTCTTTTATTGTTACAAGCTTGACACTGTAGCAATAGAATAACCCTTTTAGGTGCTGTATAGAACCTAACTGTCTAAAGCACATGTGTCTAAAGCTTTTATAATGCAAAGAACTCTTTAATCATGCAGAGGGTTCTTTGAGTGTTTATGGTTCTATATATAACCATCTGTTTTAAGAGTGCTTTAACGATAGAAGAACCGTTCTTGGTGCTATGTAGAACCCTTTTCAAAAAGGTGCTATTTGAAAGCATATACAGTATGTCAAATTGGTTCCATTGGTTCTATATAGGATTGTATGACATTGTAATAAGAAAAGAACCCTTTTTAGTGCTCTGTAGAAACTACACAGAACCATCTACAGCACGTTCTCTGTTAACCTGAAGAACCATTTCACCATGCAGAGATCCCTTTCATTATCCGAAGAGCTCTTTGAGTGTACGTGGTTCTACATAGAACCATTTTGTTTACTAAAGAACCCTTGAAGAACCATCCTTTTTAATCGGTAGCGTCCAGCACGCGCCCACTTTCTGCCTGCCGTGATTAAATCAGCCCACACTGGTGCTTCTGTTGCAGCTTAGTCCATAAAATAAACCTTGTTTTGATAGCAAGGAAATCACTGTGCTTGGAACTGGTGCACTGAGAATGGAGATGAGGAGATAACGTGAAGGACTTGAGCACTTCTAAGAAACCCAAAGCCCGCTCAGCTGTTGACATACTGAGAAGAGGACATGCTGAAAAGCTTAGAGGCACCCTTTGCTGCTCGGCTATGCACGGCCAGTAGACTGTGTCCTCGGTTTCCAGGGGCCGGATTCACGGAAACTTGGGAAGGTTCTGAAGACAAACACTGAGATGTTCGTGAGAATGTCCTCAAAAAAACTTTAGGAGTTCTCGGATATTCTTTATTGTTTTCTTAGGTGGGTTGTGTTGCATTTTACCTCATAATATAAACAAAGTGAGATACTGCTTGACTTTCTATTGACTCTTATTCCCGTTAATTCCGGTCAGAGGAGCAAAATGAGGAAAAACATCAAACCAAGTGCCAGAAAACTTGAGGTGAAGGTCCTCCTTAGAAAATACAGGGTGATTCAAAAAGATTCATTTCAAAGCGCCATATTATTACAACCGCCGAGGAACCAATCACACTCCAGCTGTAAGAGGAGGTCATTGAGTTTCTGACTGGCTCCTTCAGTCTGAGAGGAGCTGAGACCCCTGAGCAGAACGTTCTGCGTTCTCCACGTCAATCAATGTGAATCCGTCAGAACTGGGCAGCGGGATTTTCATCAGCAGTGAAGCTCCAGCAGCTCAGAGCGTTCGGCGCTGGTTCCACAGCACTGGACGATCTCCGAAATCCCACTGAAAGAGCCGTGAGAGCAGCGACGCCCGACACGCTCAGTCCAGTCTGGGATGAGTCTGACTGTGGTGTTGATGTCGTCCGTACAGCTGGAGGAGGTTCAGACTGAGACCTTGTAGAACTACATAATAAACTTTATGCTCATTTAAACTGTTTACAGCTCACTGCTCTGATCTGTGATGACTTACAGGTGAAATCAATCATCTTGAAATCAGACGAACCTTTTTGAATCACCCGGTATGATAACTGTGGGTGACGGAGGAGGATGAGGGGCAGCCGAGGCAGCGTCCGTGATCCGTTTAGATGCTCACCTCGTCAACTCGTACAGCTTAAGACAGCGTCTGTCGTAAAGTCACGAAAACATTTAAGAACGCAATATTTTCAAGAATATCGCTTGTATTTAGAATTATTCTTAAGAAAGTAGTTAAAAAAGAAAATCTTAAGATGTTACTTGATCAATAACAGTTTCTCAAGAAAAACACGTATTTAAGAAGATTTTGTGAACCCGGCCCCAGCTCTGTTATTTTGGATATGCCCTCAACCTTCGGGCGAGTACGAGCGCCTTTCTCGACCAGTCGCCAACAAGGCTTCTTTGTAATGTGTTTAAAAGGTTATTTCATTTATTTTAACTCCCTCAAGAACCATTATTTCTAGACGGGCGTGTAATATAGAGTGCCAAGTCAGAGACCACCCTGCCGTTACTTTATTTTCCAGTCAAAACGGCCCAGAAATTCCCAGTTATTTATTTCTCATCATCAGGCAACAAACTATACAGAACCTTTCCACCCTTTTGCCTTGGCTTGATTCTTTGCAGGAGACTTGCTTTCAATTTTCCGAAGAAATCCGCAGCCACACGTCCCCAGGCTGACTGTTTCACGTGCATTTGCACTTGTTTGTCTTTTTTTTATTATTATTTATTTACTTATTTATTTATTATTTATTTATTTATGTTTTTTAACCTGTCATGTTTGGCCATGTTTGCAATCGGAATGGTAATCCGAATGTACTGATGTACCAAACATATTTGTTTTCACAAGAAAAGCTCTATAGGTTACTAAAGCCTATTCTTGTTAAAGTTTGTATTTTATTTGTTTGGCCAGGCCTGACAGGCAATAAAAAAGAGGACAGGAAAGAAAGAGAAGAAGAGAGGAAAGAGAAAAAAAAAAAGATAATAATAATAATAAATCATAATAATGATAATTAAATAAGTAAATAAATAAATAGAAAAAAAATAAAAAAGTAAAAAAAAATAAGTAAATAAACAGACAACTAAATAAAAATAAATAAATAAGTAAATTAAAAAAAAGAGAAGGGAAAAAAAAACAATTATACAGATATACATACATATGTATATGTATTTTTTTATTTGTTTATTGACGTTATAGGTGAGCGTACAGTGCTGTGCACGAGTCAGAGACCCTTCATGTCTTTCATTTCTGACCAGAGCAGCTGTTAAAGCACTGGTTAGGTCAAATCTGAACACGTAGACTGAACAGAAAATTACACAACAACGTGATATAATATCATGATTTTCACTCCTGCCCTTTATTCCTGCCTCCATTCTTTTCAGGAGGCTCACTTTCAGTTCCTCAAAGAATCTGCAGTCTTAGAAGCTGGTTGATCTAAAAAACCTCAATTACAAGTTTTGACGCATCGGTTCATAAAAGCACACTAGTCTGGAGTCTCCTCTCTCTCGAAGATGAAAGCGTTAAGTGCTGTTTATCTGATGGGGGCAGTTTTGAGGTCGACCAGCTCTTCCGGGTGGTTGTTAGGAGCCACATTTTCCCCAGTTTTTTTTCCATTTTTTTCTTTATCTTTCTCCTTCCTTAGGCAAGTTGGTTATCCTATAATAAAAAAAATAATAATAATAATAATCAGCCTTTTTATTTATGTAGCACTTTTCTTGCCATGGCAGCTCAGAGTGCTTTACGGACAGGTGATAAAGCCAAACAGTAATACATGAAATTATTCATTTAGAATCATATAAGAAAAGATCAGATTAAAGATAAACAGCATGAGACGGAGAGTTTTAATGCAGCTCTGAGTTAAAGAGCTGCGTTTTCAGATGTTTATTTGAAGTGAGCTCTGAGCTCGACTGTCTACTGAAAGCTGAGCTCCACAGTTTAGAAGCAGAAGAGCTGAAAGAGCCTCTCCACGTTTTCTGTCTTTTACTGAGTTTGCTAGCGAAGGGTCAGTATCTTCACAGTATCTAGAACATAAACAGACAGACACTCTGTGATGTAAGCGGAGCTTTAAACTCTGTCCTGAGCGACACAGACAGCCGGTGCAGCTCTTTTAAAGCAGGACTCATCTGATCTCAGGCAGAACTTTAGTGATTTTCTCTGATACTCTGCTACCCTGTTCTTCAGTGGTCAGGACCCCCATGGACCCTCACAGAGCAGGTGGTGGGTCACGTTTTGGTGGTGTGTTAGTGTGTGTTGTGCTAGTGTGAGTGGATCAGACACAGCAGTGCTGCTGGAGTGTTTAAACACTGTGTCCACTCACTGTCCACTCTATTAGACACTCCTACCTTGTCGGTCCATCTTGTAGATGTAAAGTCAGAGACGACAGCTCATCTGCTGCTGCACAGTTTGTGTTGGTCATCCTCTAGTCCTTCATCAGGGGTCACAGGACGCTGCCCACAGGACGCTGTTGGCTGGATATTTTTGTTGGTGGACTGTTCTCAGTCCAGCAGCGACACTGAGGTGTTTAAAAACTCCAGCAGCACTGATGTGTCTGATCCACTCAGACCAGCACAACACACACTAACACACCACCACCACGTCAGTGTTACCGCAGTGCTGAGAATGACCCACCACCCAAACAGTACCTGCTCTGTGAGGGTCCATGGGGGTCCTGACCACTGAAGAACAGGGTAACAGAGTATCAGAGAAACAGATGGACTACAGTCTGTAACTGTAGAACTGCAGAGAGCAGCTATACGGTCAGTGGAGCTGATAAAGTGGACAGTGAGTGTAGAAACAAGGAGGTGGTCAGAATGTTATGCCTGATTGGGGTGTATACATACACACACACCCACACACACACATATATATATATATATATATATATATAGTTTGTGGCCACTGTCTGAAGGCTCGATGGCAGTTCTTTTAGAAGGTCAGTGCTCCAGTAGGGGATAAAGAGGCCGTTTCACTCGCTTCCTGTTTGGCATCTTTTCCTGTATCTGATTGCCTCACGTTTGTGTATTTCTCTGCCCTTGTCTCTGTCCATTCTTGCCTTTCATATCAACAGTGTTTTCCTGTTTAGTGCATTTACAGCTTATTTTTCAAGCTTATCTTAGTACAATTTGCAGCATGAGCTTTTTTTTCCCTTTCTTCAGCGTCGCTGCTTCCCTCTCCTGCATCGTGTCGGTGGCTATACTGAAATCTCTCACAATCTTGTTTACATTAGTTTAAAGGACATTCTGTTCAGTTCACCACAGACAGATGTAACGAACAGTCTGTTCAAATGCTCATGTGCAGTTGGCTCATGTTCAAGGCAGCAATAGGTACTTGAAGAGGCAGCAGCTGCGAGGATGCTGTGGTTATTTTGAGAAGTTATTGTTGTTAATAGAGTTTTCACCAGTTTTGCTTCGGAACCCCCGGCTCTCCCACCCTCTCGCAGTAAGAACTGAAAAATCTGTTTGATTAAGCACCTTGTTTCAAAACTATCATAAAGCAGTGCCTGTAAAGATTTGTACAGATTTGTAACCGTTGTTTAGTAATAATTCTGTGAGGGAGCTTTTAGAGATGGACGTCTGGTTCCTATCACCACCACTGTGAACAGTTCTGACTCTAGAACCGAGCATTTCACACCAAAACTCTCTGAATTACTGTCATCTTATACTCTTTTTACAAAATGTTCTTCCACATGGTGTGTGCAGTTACACATTTCCACCACAGAGGTCTCCAAATCCCCAAAGCTTACGTAATGCAGCTTTAAGCAGAGGTGGGTCCAGAAAGTAAAAATCCTTCTCAGGATTTTGTTACAACTGCCTGGACAGCTCTGCTGATGGTTTGATCCAACTAGAGAAGCCAGGCCTTTGGGACAAAATCCTGAGAAGGATTTTTACTTTCTGGACCTGAATTTTTCCACCTTGAATAACAATATTATTTGGTAATAATTCTATGATGGAGTTTTTAGAGGTGGACGTCTGGTTCCTGTCACCACCACTGTGAACAGTTCTGGCTCGGTACGTTTCTCTAGAATGGGGCGTTTCACGCCAAACCACCACAATTCCTACTCTTTTGTAGGAAATTTGAAAACCGGTGGAATTCCTTATCAGTGTTGTGATGGCGTGTCTTCAGAAAGGTGGGCTAGATTAGTCGGTGCCCCTGCGCTGTATTAAATTACAGGAGATAGTAAGTAGCTGGGAGCTGAGCTGTCAGATATCAGTTATTATACACACACTTAAAAAGGACGGTGCTTCAAGGGTTCTTCAGTAAAGAACATGGTTCTGTGTAGAACCATGAACACTCAGACAACCCTTTGCATGGTTAAAGGTTTCTCAGCATCATGAAAGGGTTCTTCAGATTGATGGAAAATGTGCATGAGTGTGCTATAGATGGTTCTATATAGAACCTTTTCGGAAAGGTTTGTGTGTAGCACCCGAACAGGGTTCTTCTGTTGGTGACACCGTAACAGTAGAAGAACCTTTTGGGTGCCATGTGGACCATTTTAAAAGGTTCTAAACCATATAGAACCATGCACACAAACAGATTAGACCAACATAAGCTCGTGTTATACCAGAGGTCAGGCGGAATTGTGGTCGGATGAGCGGAATGTGAGGGGCGGGGTGTTTTGTTTCTAGAGGCAAAGAGCAGAAATCTGATGAATCAATGAGTCTTTGTGCACCCTTTTGCAGGATTTTGCTGTTTGGAAACAATTAATACTTATTATTTTAATGTTAAATTGAGTTATATATGATAGTGTCATCAGATTCCCGCTGTGGACCTCTAGCCTCCCACATTATTGGCCCAAGGACCACCACTGGATGCTGTGCGGCCCAGGGGTTGAGAAACCCTGCTCTACAGCACGTTCTCCATGAATGTGAGGAACCCTTTCACAGTGCAAAGAACTCTTTTACCACTTTCTTTATTAAAGAACCATCATTTTTAAACGTCTACTGTTAATCGTCACATAAAACCCCTCGTTTCTTTATATCCTTGAAACGTGGACATCTGATAGAAAACGTTGAAGATAAGCGGCTCATTCTGTTACATCACTGTCTGCATCCAGTAAACAGCAGCTTTTCAGGATAATCAAGCATTTCCTCTGTTTCCTCCCTTCACTCAGTCTCTGTTGTCTCTGCAACCCATTGTGCTTTTTGAGCTGTAATTGCAGTCTCCTCCTGCGGGAGGTTCTCGGCCAGGAGTTTGTGAGTCACATTCATGCAAGTGCAAAATACCGCAGTGTTTTTACGATCAGCTCTGCGTCCCCAAAGTCTTCCTCGGCCCCTCTGAGCCCTGAGACTAGAACGTTTTTGGATTTCCTCTGTTCTACCACGCCTCACCCTGCAGATTCGCAGCTTTTTTACCAACTTAATCAGCTGAATTTGCTGTTCTACATAAGGGAGAATATAGAAATATAGAAACCCAGTACTGGAGAACCACTGCTCTAAAACCGTGAAGCCAGAACACGGAGAACAAATGCCAACAAACACACAGTACATGTTTGACCGGTGTGTCATACTGGTGTGAGTTTGGGTTTCTCAGATGTTCTCCACCCAGTTGTTGTGTTTCTTTGGGCTTGTCTGTTTTTTCTTTCTAAAGACAACTGCAAACAGTTGAGCGCTGGCAGCTGGAGGCTGTTTGGCTGGTGTGCTCTGAATCAAATGAACCAGGGTTAGTGAGGGGGAGAACGTCGTAGAACAGTTTGAGTGAGGGAGATAACATTTCAAAACGGCACGAAACAGAGGAACAGTGTGAACCTGGGGAGAACATTCCAGGAAAGTGTGAATGGAGGAGCAGGTTGTGTGGAGAGCATTTTAGAAGGATGTTCTCACACTTGGCAAATTGCCCACAGCGTGTCCTGGAGCAGGGTGAATGAAGGAGAACATTATAGAACAGTGTGAATTTGGAGAGCTTACTAGTACAGCTAAAATGGAAGAGAACTTTTTTTAGAACCTCATGTCATCGTACTGCCCACCCCTTATACTAGAACAAAGTGTAAACAGTTTAAGTGGGACATGACATTTCAGAACCGTGTGAATGAAGGAGAACATTCTAGAACCTTGTGACGAAGGAGAGAGCATTCCAGCAAAGTGTGAATGGGGAGAACAATCTAGGATAGTGTAAATGAGAGAGAGAACATTTGGGAACGATAAAAATATTCAGTATGAGTGCAGAATAACATTCTAGGTCAGGGACAGTGGGGAGAACAGTTTAGAAAAGCATGGGTGTAGGAGAACATTAATAGAACCGTGTGAATGCAGAACATTTTAGATCAGTGTTGATGATGGAGAGCATTCTGGAACGATGCAAATAAGAATCATATTCTAGAATGATGTGAATGGAGAGAACTTTCCTGAACAGCTTCAATGGATTCTAGAACAACGTAAATGAGGTAGAACAGTGTGAGTGAGAAGAACATTCTGGAACAGTGTAATTGAGGAGAACAGTCTAAAACAGTGTAAATGGAGAACACTCTAGGAGAGTGTGAAGGAGGTAAATAATCTAGATGAGTGTGAAAAGAGGAGAACGTTCTAGAACAACATGAATGAGGAAAATACTGCAGAAAACTGTGAATGAGAATGTTCTAGAGACTTCAAACAATCTCACACAGGTTCAGCACACCAGCCCATCATTTGGGTTCTTTGGTGATTTGTTTTTTGGAGAACACGGAGTCGCTGTGCTTTGAGCTTTAGGTCTCCATCCATGCCGGCTCTAGCTCACATAGTGTCCTCTCACCATTGGTCTCTGCTGTGTTGATGTGAACAGACGAAGCTGTGGGTTCTCGCATGGTTCTGACTGACTCTGCTCTCCCTGTTTTAGCTCCAGCTCCTGCTCTGGCTCCCAGCCTGACGCCTGCCGCCCAGCCCACCATCTCCCTGCTGTCGGACGCGGACGCTGAGACTCTCAGCGTGGACTCCCTCACCCTGCTGCCCCCAGCGGACCCACCTCGCCTCCGGGCCTTCAGCTCGCAGTCCTCCGTCCAGGAGGAGACGCCGAGCGCCGCCCACGACGAGGACCTCAAACCCGAAGAGTCTTCAGCTCGCTCAGGCCTGTCCCTGGGGGACAACACGGAGAACACCGCAGGAGAAGAGGACAGGAAGGACATTACTGTCATTCCAGAGGAGAACGAACCTTCTCCCGATTCTGAACCAGCAGATGTGGATTCTGAGGAGCCGGAGTCGACGTCGAGACAAGAGGCCGAGACTCGAGCAGAGAGCGAGCCTGCAGCTCACGTTCCTCAGCCAGACCCGGAGGAGAACCCTGACCTAGAGCAGGAGACCGAAATAGACTGAGCGGACCTGCTCTGAGGAGACACTTCCAGTGGAGAAGCTCACTCCTTAAAGCGATAGTTCAGCCGAATATCTCATTCACACACTTTTAACCTTGACCCAGACGTAGATGATCAGCCAAGACATGTTTGATGTCAGAGACTTGCTTCTTAAAGGGCCCATATCCCGCATTTTTCTTCTTTATTTTTCCCCCAGGGTTCCATTTCTAACATCTGTGCGAGTTTGTGTGCCAAAATCTAGCAGGCTGTTTTTCTTACTGTGCCTTTAAGACATATATATGTAAATGAGCTCTGTTCTGATTGGCTGTGCCTCAATCCAAAAGGCAGTCCCTCTTGAAATACTCCTCCTTCTGCCTTCGGTGTGAGGAGAAGGCATTAAACTGAATAGGGGGATGTAGAGAAATGATTTGGTCTTTATGACATCACAAAAACAGTGAATTCAAAACGGGTTTTAGGAGCTTATTTTCCATTTCTGGGCTGTAACTGGGGAGTGAGCAGGACATTTGGAAATTATGTTTACATACAGAATTAAACTTTTTAATGGCCAGTTCAGTTTTTATGATGTGGGCCCTTTAAGTCTGGGATGGATTACTAACAAATATTCCTTTAATATGTAATAAATTAAAAGCCCCCTCTTCTTCTACCCTGCTTAAATGATTTAAAAGCCCCCAGCAGCAAAGATATGGAAATAATAGCCTTATTGCACATTAATTGAAAATAAATGTTTGTTTACACTGTTTAAAGCGCACATAAACGAGCGGTTTATTAAAGTTATATACGTTTTTTTTAATATATTTTGTTGTGTTGTCAGAGTGTCAGGATGGGCGGGCCTCCAAAGACACCTGGGGTCTCGTGAAACTTTGATCCACCCCTGATAGCACTGGAGCTAATGTAGTATTAATGCAAACTTACACCCCACCATTTAGCATGGTGCTAACTGCATGTCTAGGTTTAGGTTAAAGGGCCCAAAACCTACATTTTTTAGACCCCCCCCAACCAGTTCAATTTATGAAGCAAAAATTGCTCATAATTCATTCATTAAAAGACAATTTTCTATCCACCCAGTATCCCTCAAAATTAAACAGACTGTGCCTTTAAGGCTGACGTATGTAAATGAGCTCGTGCTTGTGACATCACAAAAATCATTTATTCAAAGCGGGCCGCTTTTGCTGCATATTTTCATACAGCGAGTGAGTGATACCTTCTGAAACCTTTCCAGTATTTATTTCAAAGTAAGCAAGCAAAGCCCTTTTTTCTGTGATATGGGCCCTTTAAGCTGTCTTGCCGTGTTAGCACGATGCGACTGGTGCCTATAGGCTTTCACTGATTGTTAGCTACATTAGCTCTGAGCTCCAGCTCAGCACTAACGAAGCAGTGAGCATGTCTTGGCTGACCGACAGCGTTTGGAAAAGGGGCTGAATGTTTAGGTCATGTTTTTGGGGGAACCATCGCTTTAAGCCTGGACATACAGTTGTGTGCAGAAGTTTGGGCGCCCCATGTTTTGCTGAATGCGCGGTCACTGTTTGGTCACTGGGTTTAACAAATGCGTAAGACGCACTGGGGGAACATGAAACGTGGCCTGTGTGAAAGTTACAGCACAGGTCGTGTTGTGTTTTATCGTTTTTAATAAAAGGAAATAGAAATTTTGCACTAAGGTTTCAGTTTTCCACAGGAAATCAGCCGGAATAGTTTGGCCTGGGGTGTTTGAACTTTGGCATGCAGCTGTATCCGTACCTGTGTACCGGTTAATGATGGCGTGAATGCCCTTCTTTGTAGATTCATCGCGCCGGTGACTTCGTTTTGGCGCCTCCTCTTTGTTTAGGGCGCTCTGGAATGCAGCGTTTCTGTTTTCGTTCCCAGAGAACAGTGGCGCTCTCACGGGAACAATGCGGTCACTGATGCCCGAGCGTCCTTCAGAGCGCAGCTTTGTTTTCTCGTCTGAGCACCGTTGTCTTTCTCGTTTTGCTGTCGTGGTGCTGCGTGTCTGAGCGAGGCTGGATTACGAGTGAATGGGTGGGTTTGTCCGGAGCTCCTCGTCTGTGTGAGAGGAGGAGCAGCAGAGCGGGTTTGTTTTTATGACTATGTCCGAGTGGGTGAGCGAACGCCCGCTCGCTTTTACCAGTCTTAACACTGAGGAATGTACAAAGCCTTTTTGGAGTCTGTCCAGCGGTGCTTTCTCCTGGAGGACTGTTCCGCGTTGACTGAACGTGCGTTCGCACTTCATCAGTGGCTTTGTGTCTTTTTTTTTTTTTGAGATCGTAGGTGAGCAGACAGCACTGTGAGAGTCAGAGACCCATTTATTTATTACACGAAGTACAAGCTGTTCATTTTTCAGAGTGAGCAAACAGCAGAACATATCGCCGATGTCGGAACAAAACCTCCAAATCTCCAACATAGTAACTTTACAGGAGAAGGAAAAAACCTACTTTACTTTACCTGAGAGTCAATGGAACCGGACGTTTTCCCAAGTAATTTTGGGCCGTTTATTTTGGTCCATTTATCATGATATTTATTCACAATGTAATATATATATATATGCTTTTCACTCTTCATTCCTCAAAGAATCTGCAGACACACCTCCAAAGTTCAGTCCTAGAAGTTGGTTGATCATTTTCTGCTTCTCCCCATCCCAATAAATCCTGTAACAAATTTCATAAAGCCTTACTCCACATCTCAGATTCAGTCCAGTTCAAGTGTCCCAGGACAGTTTCTCCCATCTCTTTCCTTTTCTCAGTGAGGGCTACACGTCCTTTCAGACCCGCAGCATCGGCAGTGACTGCTTTGGGATTAGATGTTGGTTTGATGTCATATTTAGTGTTGCAGACTTCATTTTCTTTGTTTCCTGCTTTTTTCCTGATACTGAAAAATGAATAACTTGGACTTTATTTCGGATCATTTCTATTGGTCTGTTCATGTTGAGATTACGACACAATTAAAGGGCAACTGCCGTTTTCAAATTATGTCAAAAAATGAAAAACAGCAGAGATGGAGATGTGGGTGTAATTGACTGGTCTCTGACGTTTTCACAGTGCTGTGTATTTATATTTGACTACGTTTTCTAGTGAAACGTGTCCTGGTCATCAGAACGGCCTCTAAACCAACTCATCTTTTGTGCTGAATGCTGAATCCTTAGAGGGCTGGAGTGTCTTTGTAACGCACTGTCTGAGAAAAATCGGATGTACACAGTTTTCCGCTTTTTCCCAGATGGAGTCGATCAGTCAGGACATGTTTGGTGTTCAGATTTCGCTTCTTCAGTTTAGCACTGGGACTAAACTTGAACACCGTGTGCACATCAACAAGCAGGCTTGGATCTGAAAGGGTTGCCGGGGCTTTCCCTGACTCCTGATTGGTCACCCCAGATGCCGCCCCCAAAATTTCTGCCAAGTCATTGGCCCCCACCTCGCTCTGGGGCGGCTCTCGGGGGGGCTTGGCGGTTGTTTGCTGCCAGCGGAACAACTCCACCCCCTCACTCGCACGGTCATCCCCCTTCGCACGCTCTCAAAGTGAGCGTGTGTCTCACGCCGATTAGTGAAACTCCGCCCCCTCTCGCACTTTCTCTTAGAGAGTAGTAGGCGGGACTGACCCCCCCCCCCCCCCCCGACGCTCGCACGTTCATACTGCCACCTCGCCGAAACTCCCCACCACCGCTTTGCCACTCCTGCTGAAAATCTCTAGAGCCACCACTGTAGACGGGTCTGCGCTGCCTCAGTGACGACCTCAGTGCCGGCTGAGCAGGTGTGGGGATGTACTCAAGAAAAAGATTTGGGTGACTATTGACTTCTAGTGTATTTTTAGCCTTGTAGCTCCAGCGCTAAAGTAAAGAAGCAGAATTCGGACACCAAACTTGCCTCAGTTGATTGATTAAGTTTAAGAACAAGTGAAAAGTTTCTTTAGTTTTGTTTTTTTCGTTAATGTGAAAGACCGAGCCAAGTACAAAGACCAAGTACTGTAGGGTACTGTTCATAAGGCTACATGACACCTACATAAGCTTGTCATGACAAGTGACGTAACCCTACATAAATGTTTATGAATGCCTATTCCAATAAGTGTCATGTGTCATAAAGGCTACTTTAGCTAAGTTTCATCAAAACTGGTAAATGTAACCTTCAAAGCAAATTAGGTCTATTAGAATAAGCATTTGTAAAGTAGTCTTATGTCAGTTGTCATGACAGGCTTACGTAGGTGTTATATAGCCTTATGAGCAGCACCCGACAGTAAAGTGTCTAGTTAACTGCTTTCATAACTACTGACATAAACCCATATAAACGACTCAGCACTTTCTGAGCCCTTCTTAATGACAGTTGACGCTCATAGGAACAAGTCTTTGTAAGTGTTTATGTGGGTTTATGTCAGCTGTTATGGAGGGCTTATGTAGGCGTCATGAAGTTTTGGGTGTTACCCAGTTTGCATCATCATCCATGCAGGTAAAACATCAAACCAAGCGTTCAAACAGTTTTAGCTAATGAACTGGAGGTGATGGTGGAAAAAAAACAGTCAACAGGGAAAAAATCCTCTTTGAAAAATATGCAGAATATAATTGTGGGGCGACGGCGGAGATAAAGAGACGAGAATGAGGAGCAGTGATACAGATGCTTATCTCCTCGACTCTTTGAGCCTGAGACGAGTGTGAGGCTGTTGCAAGTTTAAGAACCTCACGTTTTCAAGAAAACCACTTGTTCTTAGAATTAGTCTTAAGAAAATAGATAAGAAAAAAAATTATCGTGTTTTTCAAAGAGGATTTTATCCTGTGGGCTGTTTTTTCATCACCTCTAGTTCTCTTTGAACGCTTGGTTTGATGTTTCACCTCCATGGATGGTGATACAAATTAGGTAGCACTCATAAAACTTCATGACACCTACATAAGAAGTTATTTGAATAATAACATTTTTTAAAAGAATGAATTTAAGAAAAAAACACGATTTGAGAAGATTTTCTGTCTTTAGACACTTTCTTGAATCCGGGCTTTGATTGGCATTAAGGTAATTTGGTAATAGCGCGCTGTGCATAAGGCTGCGTGACACCTACATAAGCCCGTCATGACAGCTGACATAAACCCACATGAACATTCATAAACACTTTTCCAGCAGGCACGTTAGTCATAAAGGCATTCTTTGATGCATTCCAGCTTTGATCTGTATCAGGTGACCTTGATCTCTCTGACTTTAGGTGTCATCATGACACTTGCTGGGGTGAAACGACAGCCGTAGCTCAGTGTATGTCACTGACGACATGTTCTAGCTTGTGTTCTCTGTGGTTCTTCAGTAAAAGTGGGATTGATTTGACCATTTATAAGAATAAGCTGCGTCTCATCATCATCATGATGCTTTACCCAAGCAGTAGAACATGGTACAAAGATGGTTCTTTAGTAAAGACAGTGTTCTGTTTAAAACCCTGACTTGTATATAGAACCATTTGCCTGCTAAAGTGGTTCTGCACATGGTGAAATCGCTTGACACGATATCAAAAAAAGAACCCTTTTTGGAGCTGTATAGAACCGTATACAGCACGCTCTCCCTCAATCTTGAAGAACCATTTAACCAAGTACAGAACCGTGTTAACCTGCAGATGGTTCTTTGAGTGTTCAGGGTTCTATATAACCATTTTCTTTACTAAAGGGCCCTTTGAAGAGTGTAGAACCCTTTTCAAGAGTGTTCTAGGTGTCTTCTGATGTTACAAGCTTGACATCACAATAGCAGAACCATGTTCTGGTGCTATATAGGACCATATGTAACACATTCTCCATCAGCGTCTGGTCTGATAACCATTTTCACCATGCACAGAACCATGCAAATGGTTCTGATGGTAACTCTTGGTGAAAAGAACCCTTGCCTATACTAAAGAACCCTTGAAGAACCATCTTTTTAAGTGTGTAGGAAGCGTTATGGTGAGTGCTATTAGCCGTAACACATGACGGCCGGTGTTCTGCGGCTTTAATACAGCAGTTCTGCAAAATAAATTAAATAAATGAATCAAATATTATATCATATGTGCTTTAATATCTTTCTATTAATATTTCTTCCACCAAACCTACGTTCTCTCACTCCTGAAAGCCGGAGAACCAACCACAACTGCAAACTCATTAAATTTTGCTGAGACACAGATCACCAGCCGTTCAGCTCTTAAGGGACCGTCTAAACAGCGCAGAACACATTTCCCACGTATTCATCTAAAATAAGGCAAAATCACATCAAATCACTTTGAATAAAGAGAGTTGCTTCCTTTAAGCCGACGGCAGCTTCCAGTTAAATCAGTGATTTGATACGATTTCAGCTACATACACGGGAATATATGTCGTGCACTTTGTAGACGGTCCCTAAAAGACAGACACATTGATGATTGAGGTCTCTGAGCCTGTCTCTGCGTCTTTCATCAGAGAGAATGTAGGTTTGACCGTTCCGGAGGCGCATTTCACAAAAAATTGAGGAGAGGAGGTTGAATATCCAGCACAAAGCCGTGAGCATCACGTTCATCTCAGCCTTTTCAGGCATTTCACAACCCATTCTGTTCATTTCCAGCTAATCCCAGTTTGTTTACATGTTACTTTGCAGCCGGTGCCCAGCATAATTACAGTGCAATTACAGATACGGTTGTGTTGTTTGTGATAACAGCACAGCTAGAACACGCCTCAGCTGATCAGACGGTGCCGTCGGAACTGTTTTGTGATGTGAAATAAGTTTCATTCCACTAGAAAATGATGTCATTCGACATACAAAGCAGCAGGTTTGTGTCAGCAGTCGTGACGAGCTTATGTAACGCAGCGTTATGGTCACTGCCCTACAGCCAGCGGTTCCCGATAGTCCTTTATATTTACGCTGAGGATGGGACGCATACAGACACATGCACTAAATCATGCCAGAAACAGCTTCAGAATCAAAGGGTGTGGAATCTGTTCTCTTTAATCTGCAATAAATTAAATTTAAACAGTGGGCTAATTTATCTCGTGTAACATTCGGTCTTCAGGCATCACGAATTCGATCATTTGTCACTTACCAGCGCACACCGTTCCTCCGTGGCTCACCCGGGATGAGCATTTCTCTCTGGAAGAGTTTATTTGTCGTGAAAAGCTGGCAGAATTTTGTAAACCGCAATCTTAAAAGCAATACAGTAAATTGTGTTAACTTACTGCAGTATTTTCACTCTAATGTAAATTTCATCTGTTAAAAACAAACGGAACGAAATGACGTTTATGTAAACGCTGTAAATTGCTTTTAATCTGCTTTTAATCTGTTACAGTTCCTTTACCGACAGATATTAAAGACATGCAATAAATTATTCTGCGTAAGTGAAGTGTCGTGTGTTGCTTTCAGGTCTGTTTTTGAGGTTGGATCTTGATGTGTGAGATTCCCTGGACATTTGCTGTGTTATCTGTAATTGTGCTCTTGTGCAGATTTCCCGTGGCTTCCTGTGAACTGCTGAATTACACTGTTTACTTCCCAGTTGCTCGGATTCCCCTGAACTGCGCGGTGGCGTCGCCTTCCAGATTTGTCAGCATTTAGTCAAGAACAACCACAACCGTCCGGGACGTAATACCAGTAAGTGTTCCTCCACTGACCGCTGCCTTTCGGTCATTTCTCATGCATTACAGTCAAAACTGGCCCCTCACCACTGAATATCCTCCACTGTAAATATTTAGATGTTGATGACGTTATTGTTGTATTTGCTGTCAGTTATTGCGTAATAGTGATTAATATTAAATCAGCTTTAATTCGGGACCATTTGCATCCAAATAAGGTGGACTGTGTAGGAATCACAACCATTTTTGTACATACTGCCTCCGTTTTAGCGGCTGAGAAATAATTAGAAATAACTAACATAAGTTGTCATTTTTAGTACTTGCTTGTAAATCCATCGTAGTCAGTGGCTGCCTGAGGACCACCTGAAGTCTGGAACCCATGCACATAACCCTGGTGGAGCTCTTGCCAGGCTTTTAGTGCAGTTCCTCCTTTTTCTTGGGGTGTTTTTGGACCCTTCGTTCCAGTGAAGGGAATCTTAATGTTTCAGCACCAAGACATTTTGGACTGTTGTACACTTCCACCTTTGTGGGAAGAGTTTGGGCAAGAACCTTTCCTGTTCCAGCAGGACTGAGCCCCAGCGACCAGAGTAGCTCCATAAAGTCAGGACTGGGTGAGTTTGTTGTGGAAGAACTTGACTGACCCTCACAGAGTCCTGACCTCAACCCGATAGAACACCTGTGGGATGAACTAGAACGGAGACTGTGAGCCAGGCCTTCTCGTCCAACATCAGTGTCTGACCTCACAAACGCTCTTCTGGATGAACGGGGAGAAATTCCCGCAGACTCCAACATCTTGTAGATGCTTCCCAGAAGAGTGGAAGCTGTTAGAGCTGCAAAGGGGGACCAGCTCCATATGAATGCACATGGATTTAGAGTGGGATTCGAAAAAGCTCCGGTAGGTGTGTTTTGTCCATATAGTGTGGTTTGAAGAATGCAGATCTCCAACCATTGCATGGATTTGCTAAATTCCATCAGCAACGCCCGATTTAACATAAAGTATTGATTAGATAAACCAGGTGTTGGATGATAACCACATATAACACTGGACTTCCTTGAGGAGAGGTTTGGAAATGTAAGTGAAATGGACGCTCAGTTGGATCGAGGTCAGGTGATTGATGAATGAGAGTCTTGAGTTCTGAAGCGTTCGAACATTAGAAGCACAGATGTAGCAGTGTTTACATTTCAGCTCCTTATTGACCCCATAATTCAGAGTGTCCAGTGATGTTCAGTGGGAAAATGTATGTAAGACGAAACATATAAAGTTTGCAGTCTTTTTTTCCCCCAAAATTTGCCATGGAAAAATCTAGTTAGACCTGGAGTTGAGAACATGAGCATGACGCTGACCACATCATGACATCTGTACACAGAATTCATCCTGCTTTACATCATCAATAAATACAAGGGAACCAGTTCCACTGGCAGCCATGCATTCCTATGGCACAGCACTACCTCCACCATGCTGGACGCTATGCTTCTCCACAGGTGCAGGTTTGTCTCATTGGTCTGTAACATGTTGTTCCAGAACTGTACAAGCTTTCTTAGATGTTTTCTGGCAAACTGTCATCCAGTCTTCCTGTTTTTGGTGTAAAGTAGCGCGGTAAAACTTGTCTTCTCCTGATTGTCCACTCCGATGTAGATACACCGACCTCCTGGAGGGGCTTTTTCATCTGACCAGCTGTTGAGAAGAGAAGGAATTGTCATCCACCACAGTTGTTTTCTGTGGTCTTCTGTCGTACAGTGAGATCTGTCCTTTTAAGAACTGAAAAATATTTGGCGTAGTTTTGTTGATGCTCATATATTCCTGGACCTGACTGTAAATTCTTGCACAGTTGGGTTCAGTTTGCATGAGTCAAGGAAGTGAAATTGTACAAATATTGACGTTGAAATGCAAAGTCGGGTTCCTGCGTGTCTCTTACACAATGCAGTTTTCAGTTAAAGGAAATTCAGATGGGCTCTGGCTCCCAGACCAGGAAGGAAACAGGGATGTATTTTGAGGCCTCTTTCACGGCACAGGAGATGAACGGCACTGGAGGCGGTGCTGGAGTCAAAGCTTCTTTACAAAAACGATTGTATTTATTTTCCATCGTAGTCTTCGTGTTGATGAACGCAGTCTCTACTGCGAACAGGTTCTCTGCATCCTACAGGCTGCGTTCACACGGCGGTGAAAGAATCCCAAATCAACGTTCTTTCTTTGTCTGTTCAGATTATCTCTTAGCAGAAGTATTGATGAGATAAAGCCAGTTTTGGATAACAGCTACAAACAATACTGAGCTTCCTGGAGGAGAGAGAGCAGGAAACGGTTAAAAAAGCCCCGACACACAAGCAGACTTATTTGCATTAATGTTATTTGTGTTTATTTTTGTTTTTCTGTGTAAAAATGCTTACTGTGCCCATAAATAACCTTCTAAATCTGAAGCTTTTGCGCAGCGTGTGCAGTTGGATAGTTGATATATCAAATACGATAATAAACAGACTGTGAATAAATATGGAAACAATAATTCATGTGTATATGGATTATAATTCTGAAAAATAATTGAAAGCATGAACAAAATGAATAAGTAAATACGAAACAAACATGCACATATATCTAAATGTGGAAGAAGCTCTGCCAGTTAAAGCAGTGCCAGCAAAATAAACAGCAAGGCCTCGTTAATCTTCCCAATTCCCAAGAAAATTCCCCAGGAGAACTTTTTTTTAGATGTGTCCAGAACAAAGAACAGAGCTACAGACGTTTCTGATGTGTTTGAGAAAATTACAGAACATTAAGGATGAAGACATAATAGAGTTAATATCCGAAATCAATCATATTCCAAAAGCCACGACGGAAAAGGGGCTGTAAACAGTTTAAGGGTTCTTTAGTAAGGAAAACGGTTCTATGCAGGACAACGAACACTCAAAGAACGCTTTGCATGGTTAAAGGGTTCTTTGTACCATGTAAGGGTTCTTCAGATGGATGGAGAATGTGTTGTGTACAGTTCTATATAGAACCTTTTTGAGACGTGTTCTATATAGCACCCAAATGGTTCTGCTGTTATATACAAGCTTGACATTGTAACAATAAAAGAACCCTTTTGGATGCTATATAGAACCATTTGCAGCACATATTCCATCAGTCTGAAGAACCCTTTCAAAGTGCAAAGACCCCTCTAATCATGCAAAGGGTCCTTTGAGCCTTGACGGTTATGTATATATGCTATAGTAATAGTATAGAACCATTGTCTTTACTAAAGAACCCTTGAAGAACCACTATTTTTAAGTGTGTATATGGTTCTATATAGCACCAAAAAGGGTTCTTCTATTGTTTCAGTGTCGAGCTTATAATAATAGCAAAACCCTTTTTGGTGCTATATAGAACCCTTTAGGGCAGGACATTTCTCATCCATCTCAAGAACACGTACACCATCCAAAGAACCCTCCAATCATGGAAAATGTTCTTTTTAGTGTTAATGGATTTTCTTCTACTTGGAACTCATGGTTCTAAATATAACTATTTCCTTTACTTAAGAACCCTTGAAGAAGCATCTTTAAGTGTCTACATCAGAATTTTATTTGAAAAATAATTCAGTGGTTCAGGCTCTTTAACCAGAAGGAGGCAGCTTGTGTGGCTTCAACGCAATGAAGTCCTTTTGTATGTAAAAATGTCAACACAGTCTTTTGGAACCTGAAGACTTCCAAGTAATTCTGTTACAGCCGGCTGTGCTATTTCTGTGATGCTGTTCTGCTGTTTTAAGGGCGTGTATAACCGGAAACATGGTCAAGACTCAAGGCCAGATGAAAACAGCAGATTATCTAAACCCTGGAGGAAATCTGCAGCCAGCAGCTCTGAAACCCCCGCATAGGTCAGGGCTCTCCATCAGGACAGACAGTTGAAGGCCGAGTCCAGCCAGCATGGGCTGCAGTGGAAGGATAAGAAGGTCCTGGAGTCCCTAAACCTTAATATCACTGACCCATGATGGGAGAGTGAGTCTACAAACCAAACAACTGAAGAGCTGATAGCACACTGAGGCCTTTGTGAAGACGAGGGGTTGTTTTACCTCCAGAGAAAACAGATGTTTCTGAGGAGATTAGATCGATATCACACTTGCATATGGATGGGGAACGTCCAAGAGAAATAAGTGAGTTTCCAAAACGTTTCCAAAATATGCAACAATGAGCTACAGAGAAAATGGGATTCCTAACAACCACCTGGAAGACCTGGTAGACCACTGTGATGCCGTGGTCGGTGTAGGTGGAAGGAGCATGGCGGAGGCAGTATCAGAGGGAAGATGTATTTTATTGTTACACTCAAAAAAAAAAAAAAACGAAACAACCAAGGACGCTCTTCACTCAGACTTCAGAGTCCTTTATCCAGTCTGACGGTTCAGGTTCTGGTATTTTTCTCTGCTGACTCAGCTTCTGTCTCCCAGGTGTCTCTCTCCCTCTCTCTACTGGGGGAAGAAGCTCATATTAGTAGCGAGAGAGACAATTATCCACAGGTGTAAGCGCTTGCTCATCAGTCTGCTTCCTCACTCAGACAGTGCCTGACCACACTGCCACCACCACCAACCATCAGATAAACAGCACTGAAAGCTTTGATCTCTGAGAGAGAGGAGAAGATCAAGCTGCTTCAGATCTGAAAACATCCACAGGTGGGTCCGTCCATCCTTCCACTGTGAGAAGACCACTCAGCGCTGTGGGTCTGAAAGGACGTGTAGCTGACCAAGAAGAACCTCACTGAGAAAAGGAGACGGACACATCAAACAAAGAAGCTGGACGATGGACTGACCACCCCAGAGTCCAGACCTCAGCACCACTGAATGGGTTTGATCATCAACCATCTTCTCAGACTGAGCTTTGGGGGAAAGATCCCTGCAGAATTTCTTTAATGTAACTAAAAGCGTTCTCTCAGTGCTGTCCATGCAGCCGTGTTCCCGTTGTGACCACTTAATGACCGAAATTCAAACGACTGATATTTGGAGGAAAAATGTACGAGGACAAACCGTATCAGTTAAACACGATGCAGCTCAGTATCGGAGATTTTTGAAAACGTCATTCATATTTGCCATTAAGAAAAATGGCTCATACGCAGGGCTCGCCCGTCCTCAGAGGTGTAGTCCAGTGTGACACAGGACTGGTCAGTAGATGGTAGTTGATTTAAAGTTGCTCTGTTGGAAGTGGTGATTTAGCTCGCAGCACCTGAATCCTTTATCATCACAGCTTACACAGTTTTACACTCTTTATTCGAGAAATGAGTGGCCAATGAGTTGAAGCTGCATTATGTAAGATTTGAGGATTTTGGAGACCTCTGTGGTAGAAATGTGTAACTGCACGCATCTTCCATGAGCAGATGAAGGTGGTTATTGTGAGCATAAGATAAGACAAAATAAGTGGTTTGATGTGTTTTAGAGTCAGAACCGTTCCCAGTGGTGCTGATGGGAACCAGACATCCTCCTCGCAGAAAGTTCCTACATGAGCTGGTTCTGAATTCACTGCCTGATGACTGAGACGCTGTTTTATGAGAGTTTAGAGAACCTCAACTCTATTCATGGTAGAGGGAGACATGCAGGGCGCTGTGTGGCAAAATTGTCCCCAAAGAAAACTCATTATTCCAGATTTTCCACTGTTTTCCATCATCAACATTCCATATAAACTCAGAAGACTCGTGTGGGTTCTCTGGTGGTTCTGGATGGTAAATAAAGTGTCTATATCTGTGTTGTAGTCATGGCGACGCCTGGTTCCCATCACCACCACTGTAAAGACGTCTGGACCACTTCACACCAAACGACTCTGAACCTCTCTGTCTCATCAGTTGACCTATGCTGAAATTTTGAAAAAGGGGGTGGAAGTCATCTTTCATAATGTTTGTGCTTTTGTTGTTTTAGAATTTGAAAAATGCCAGTAGCTCTTAACAATGTGGTCTCGCTGAGTGGACCGACAGAGCCCTCCGTCCACTCCCACTCAGAGTGAAGAGGGTTTTTTCCTCTGTCATAACGTTCCCAGGGACACAGCAGCAGAGATCAAGCCAACAGATGACAGTCGTCTTTTCTTTCATTGTCCACCCAGGGTCATTTCTGTCTAGGCCAGTTCTTTGGCACTGGAGTCCCTGTTGTCTTAGTCACAGCGCTGCCTGGAAGTCCAGTTCAGGTGTGACGTCAGTCGTACACAGTGTTTTCACCCCGTTCTCATCTCTGTCCTGCACCGCGTCAAAAATTAGTCGCCTGTGGTCGCAGCTTCCTGCTGCACGTCATCATCTTCGGTAAAGCGCCTGCTCGCTGCGCTAGAGCTGCCTCAGCTGTGTGAAAACCAGGTGAGCTGAGCAGGCTGGAGCTGCTCGGCTGTGGTGAACGCTGCCGGCTGCGCTGTTGCCTTGAGATGCTGATGTAATTGTAGTTGTGCACACGCTGAGGCTGGTGGAGCTCGAGAGCTCCTCGCAGGGCCTGCAGTTAAGCAGTCTGTGGTTTAAAGCCTGCGGTGACATGCAAACATGGCGCTGCAGCCGAATACAGCCGATATTAGTCTGATGTTCCGTCTGTCAGGGTCTGTCCATCTGTCTTCGGAGGGATTTCATCAGAAGAGTGATTTTATCGCTTTGGGAATGTCTGAGTCTGGAAATGAAGATTTTGTTCTTCATAATTGAGCATTTAAGATGTAAACAGTGGTTTGGTGTGAAACGCTCTGTTCTGGAGAACCTTGAAGAATTGTAAGACAGGATTGTTCACCGTGCTGGTGACTGGAACCAGATGTCTAAAGAGTGTAATGATGCTTTTTTCCCAGATCTTTTTATTGCATTTTGTAGAACCACAAACATACTGCATTATACAAGGACACCTGCAAAAAGTTCACCCTAGAACCTCCCACCCTAGAACCTCCCACCCTAATCCCTCCCACCCTAGAACCCATCCCTCCCACCCTAATCCCTCCCACCCTAGAACCCATCCCTTCCACCCTAGAACTCATCCCTCCCACCCTAGAACACATCCCTCCCACCCTAATCCCTCCCACCCTAGAACCCATCCCTTCCACCCTAGAACCCATCCCTCCCACCCTAGAACACATCCCTCCCACCCTAATCCCTCCCACCCTAGAACCCATCCTTCCCACCCTACACCCAAGAAACCCATCCCTCCCACCCTAATCCCTCCCACCCTAATCCCTCCCAACCTAATCCCTCCCAACCAAGAACCCATCCCTCCCACCCTAGAAATCAATGTGTAAATAATAAACTGGAATATGTACAAACGAATAAACAGCATTTGAGAGGGGGACAAACAAAAAACCCTCTAGAGCCACACACTTGGGCATCGCTATCCTCTTTGGGTGAAATAATAAAGTAAATAAATAAAATCCAGAATTGGATTCCGGGTCGAGTGAAAGGATTCCAAAGAGCTGTAACTTTTCAAGCTTGATACATAATAGAGCTTCCCAGATCCATCTGTCATGGGATGCAGGAGGGCCTGTTTCCATTTAAGAAGGATGGCCCGTGTGGCCAGTGCGGTAGTGGAGGCAGTAACGCATTGTGAAATGCAGGCAGGCCCAAATCAGGTGATCCGAGTTTAATGATTCTTAAAGCCACGTCACAAGAGGTTATTACTCTGAATGGTTATGAACGCGCTGCCTGATGCCTGACACCTTGTTTTAAAACGTCTTGTTAAGCCATTTATTTTAACCCTTTTATGGTTCAAGGATACATGCAGGGTGTTAGTCTCCAAAAAAACCAGATTTTTCAGGCTTCCTACTATTTTCCCATCATCAACATTCCATAGAAAAACTCATGTAGGTTCTCTGGTGGTTCTGGATGGTAAATAAAGTGTCTGTGTTGTAGTCATGGCGACGCCTGGTTCCCATCACCACCACTGTAAAGACGACTGAAAGTTTCTCTACAGTGAACATCAAACTGTGCTGAATGGCGTTGTTTACATCGGAACGTCAGGAATTATGCAAAAGTTTGGAATAATCTATGGAATTTCCCTTAATCTAATCCTTGAAATTAGAGTGGAAAAGATTTTTGACATAAAAAAGCAGCAGTTGCGCACAAATAATGTAAAAAAAAAAAATTCACTAACAAACCAACACACTTGGCTATTTTGTACTGGAGTGGTGTTGGAAATGCTTTTATTTTGATGTATTTTCTGTTTATTTTCCTTTGTTTTAATTCTTATCCGCTGTTAAACAGCATTAATGCCGACGGGTTTAAGAAGCCTCCTCCGTTTCTGGACTCCCACCTCCCAAGGAGGAGGTCCTGGGGCAGAACACAGTAAGGATCCAAACATCCCGCTCTGTTGAGAGTGGGGTGGGGGGTCAGCTGTGTGTCTGGGCTGATTAGACCGGGGTGACTCTCTAAGGCAGGTTTACTGAGCGCTCTCTCTTTTTAATGAACCCATCATTGTTTCTGCGAACCCCGGTCAATCAATGATCGTTTAATCTCAGCCAATACAATCCATAACACGAGCCAAACAAGCCAGCTGGCAAAAGGCTGTGGTCAGCTAACGGAGCCGTTTTTCCTTTTTCCCGGATTTAATCTGTTCTCTTTACTTACTTAGCTCTCTTTCTTATTTAAGCTTATCTGCTTATTCGTTCATTTAGTCGTCAGTTTTGATTTGTTTCAGTTGATTAAACTTGTTTTTTTTGCTTGCTCAGCTCCGTCGTAGATCACTGTCCATGTACTTCTGAGACGCAGTGAATATCGACTGATCGACTTGAACCCTGCGACATAGCACTGACTTAACCATGTCATAAACATGTCAGAGCAGATGTCTCAGGAGTTGTCAAGACAGATTCTGCTCTGTACTGTAACTATGACTTATCACTCATTGTCAACAGTTACTGTAATGAATATTTACAGTATTTATACTGTAATTTTATGTTCTGTATGTAGTACAAAACTATACAAGACTGCACATTGACAGTAATGCTATATATATATATATATATATATATATATATATATATATATATATATATATATACACACAGCTGCCGACTGAAAAGCTGCTCAGTGGCGACGACAGTTTGGGAATTTAGTGTCGTCTCGTCTTCAGAGTCGGACCAAATCGGCTGTCGGTCAGATGTGGTCTTAACAGTGTCCGTTTTCTGTTTGAGGCAGAGTAAGAAGTAAAAATGGCTCGAGCGTCTCCTACAGCTGTCAGAGTCGTTGCTTAGCAACGGCATCTCAGTGGAGTGATAGTGTTTGTGATGTTATGGTGAAATAACAGCACCGTTAGAGCGACTCTCAACCAATCAGCTCGCGAGGCCGGAACTGACTGTTGTATATTTAGCAGTAACTAATGCGACGCTGTCATATTACTGAACATAATCTTTCATAACGGCATATGACGTGTTCAGGGTCGTGTCGGTGTTGGAGCCTTTCTCGGGGAACTTTTCAGCCAGAACTGACTGACATTACATCCATGTGCTAACGACAGCCGTGTTGTCTGTGGGACGATGTTGGTGAGCACACCAGCGCCCCCTGCTGCGAGTGCCGCCTTCAGCCCAACATTTCTCTGTATAAGGTCACATCTGGATAAGCGAGACCTTCAGAGATCTTCAGTGCACGCTATCGTGACTTATTTCCAAATATATCACAGTTTGGCTGTGAGTTACGTCGTAGTTACCGATTTTCTCGTGACTGTAACGTTAAACCTGTGCGACTGTGCAAAAGTCTGCACCCCCATTCATTTCATTTACAGTCAAAACAGTAAAAGTTGTTCAAGTTGCCCACAATTCAGTCTTACTGGTTGGGCCTTTTAGCTCGGTGCACACAATTAAGAAACAGTTGAAAACGTCTCTCTAACCTAGCACTTAAAATTCTGCACTGCTTTAATAAAATATTCATAACTTCCTTAATTACGCTTAAGCTTTATCATCTCTGAAGCACTTTGAGCTGCCACTGGTATGAAAATTGGTCTATAAATAGTGTGTTGTTATTATTATTATTATTATTATTAGTAGTATTTTGCAGAAATAGCGTCATTAGTTAATTGCATTGTGAATTTGACGAGCATGTCCAGGTGACAGCAAATGCACTAATGTAATTTCAACACTTTAAAATTTGCATATTTTAAAAAAATTGTCGTTGGAGCAAAAATGTTCAAAATGATCCGTTTACAGCAGAAGAGAAACACTTTAACATTGATTCCAAGTAATTGGAGCATTTCTGTTAGAAATTTTGAAGCTATGTAAAAAAAAAAAAGAAAAAAAAAAAAAAGTAACACTCTACTGTTCATAAGGCTTCATGACACCTACATAAGGTTGTCATTGCAACTGACGTAACCCTACATAACTGTTTATAAATGCTTGTTTCAATTCGCTATAAAGGTTGCGTTTGCCCATTTTGATCAAAGTCAGCTAAAGTAGCCTTTGCGCCAGATGACGCCTGTTGCAATAAGCATTTATAAAGGGTTATGTAGGGTTATATCAGTTGTAATGACAACCTTATGCAGGTGTCATGTAGCCTTATGAACAGCAGTGAAGTGTTGCCAAATAAAGAATAAGTATTAGTAGTTAATAATAATAATAATCATTAGTATTATTATCATTATTAACTGAGCTCCACAGTTATAAAGCTGAATAGCTGAAAGTCGCTCTCCATGCTTTCTGTATGTCACAGAAGGTGTTTGCAGAAGTTCAGTATCTGCAGATCTGAGATTGTGTGCTGGAACATCGACGCTGTGATGTAAGCGGGTGCTAGGTCACTTAGAGCCTAGTGTCAGGAGATTATGTTCTAAGTAATTATGGGGCACGTTATGTAAAAATAATGTAAATAAGTGTTTTTGTTCCTCTGCATTCAGGGCCGTACTCCTGAAGGCTGTTGACGGGTGTGAGTGGAGCAGCGGCGTCATCGCGCTTGTCTGACTGCAGATCAGTGGTCTCTCCGCTCCGTATGGGTAAAGGCAGCCGTCTGAGGTTGGGAGGCGAAACCTCCGCCCACCAGCTTTCAGCACAGGCCGCAGGGGACCTCCTACCTTGATGTGGAACGGCACAAATTATTGTCATAGTAACCATTAGGTGACGAGTTGGCAGCATCTTCTGCCTTCCTGGAATTCAGTGTCATGGTGTGAAATATAGTAGGCCGAAAAAGTACTAAATCCCAGAGGGCCTTCAGTTGTGGTCGCGCTGAGTGGAAGAAGAGAGTTACAGTGTCACACACTGACTCAACTGGTGCACTTCTGCATTTATTCACTGCGTCTCAGACTTACATGGAAAATTCAAACTATTTAAATCTCTTCTGAGCCTCTGTTCCCTTTTCAAGCGCGCTGTGTCTTAGCCCTTTAATTTCATTAGTACTACTCTTATTCATTCAGGTTGAAGTGCAAGATTAACTCAGGAATTTCCAAAGACCTGCATGTACGTCCACGCTTCAGCACAGGCTCATAGCAGTTACTGAAGGTTTTAGTATCCAGAATTGTATAGTAAGCCATTAATAACTGCGTAATAACCCTAAATAATAAGTCTTAAGAGTTATAGAGTGTAATAAGTCTGAGATTTCATAACTGTATAATAAACCTGAATTATAGGTCCTAAGTTTAGTAGGTCTTAGGGTTAATATCTGCATAATAAGCCTGAATAAGACAGCCTAGGATTAATAACTATAATAATCCAGAATTAGTTTTATGATTAATAGCAATATTCAGTAGGCTTGAATAGCAAGTCTAGGTCTAGTAACTGTATAATCTGTAATAACTTCATAATCTGTATGAATGTTTTAGGGTTAATAATTGTGTAATACCTTTTAATAATAAATCGATTACTGTGTAATAAGTCTTAGGATTTAATAACTGTACGTTAATCATGAATAACAAATCTTAGGTTTAATAGCTGTATAATAAGCCAATAATAATATGTAATAATATGTAATAATAAGATGAAGTGCATAGTAAGCCTGAATAATAAGTTTTAGGATTAATAATTGTGCAGTAACTCTGAATGATATGGTTATAGCAAGTCTGAATACTAAGTCTCAGGAGCGAGGACTGTAATATTATAATCCACAATCAGTCTCAGTAGTAATAACTGTGTAATAAGCCTGTTGTTAAAGGTGTTGCTTGCGCTTACGCTGCCTTCTGCTCGTCTAAAAACAGTCGTGCACCGTTATAGATAGTAATCAGTAGCGCTGTAAGGCCTCTTCGGCGTAACCCCTGATCTGCTGTCAGAGGTGATTTGCGTTTGCTGGCTTTGGCCCTGCGCGGTCACTACGGCCAGCGTGTGGATCAGGAGCATCTGAGGGTGCCAGAGTCGGCGCAGGCCAACGTCATGAATAGACTCCACACGAGCGCGGCGGCGAGAGGGAATTAGAAGCGCTCTTTGGAGGAGACGTGCGGCTGTGAATGTGAATGTGTGCAGATGCAGTGGAGATTAGAGGCTCTTCAGGGAAACACAACTGTCTCCTTTCCTGGAAGTGACTGAGCTTTCATGTGTGTTCTTCACCGCAAGCGAGCAGGCAGTGATGGGCTGATTCAACACTGTCATGCCATCAGCACCACAGGCCAAAACACACAGATGTATATATAGATACGGTGGCAAAAAAAGGAGGTTTTGAAAGGTGGTGACGTCCCGAATGTGAAAGTGAATGTGTTTCTGTGAAATGAGAAGCATGCGCGTCGTTGGGGGGCTGAAAGGTTCACTTACAGGTGGTTTATGGAATTTGCAGCCAAAATGGCCATAAAGTGCAAATTATTCATTGTTTAGATATAAGATGATGCACTCGCACGAGGAATGACAAAACAAGGAACAGAGAACATTCTTAAAAACCACCTGGAAGACCAGGTGGGCCACCGAAACTGATTAAAAAGCTAAAGAGAAAATTCCTAACAACCACCTGGAAGACTTGGGAGACCACCACAGTCTCCTGAAAAGAATAGAAGCTGTAAAAAAGGTAGAGTGGACACCATAAATACTCAAACATCTGATACATTTAGTTGCTTTGCTGTTTTGATGCTGGAGAAAGAGGAGTGTGATTCTTTGAGGCAACCCGGTGGAGGTCCATCTCCAGAAGGCCCTGACTGGATTTGTACCAGAGCTACAGCTTAATTATGAGCTTTTATCTCCTCAGTTCGTTTTTGCGCAGCACGTTATACTAAAACTTGCGCCGAATTCTGAAACACTTCACCACACCTTCGATTTTTGATTTGCACGGTTTCGCCAGAAATCTGCCTTCAGCAGAACTCGCAGGTCTGATTTCTTAGGAAGATACGGTCCAGATCTTTGACAAAGATGAGAGATAGCGCCAAGTGGTGCTTTTGTTCTCTCTCTGATTTCCGTCATGGGCCACCGCACTGAGTTTCACCCCCGGGGTGCTTCTCAGTAAGCAGCGCCGATTTCAAGACAGTGTGGTGATTCAAAAAAATCAGGAAGCTTTCAAGAATTCTTCATTCATGAGTCAAAAGTCAAATCGTACATTTTCATAAACGCCGCGATTTCGCGGAGGACCGGGCGCCGCGGAACATCCGTGCTCTGGAAAGCTACAATAGATCACTTCTACAGTTCAGACTGGGCGGCTCGTGTTGTTTATAAATAAATAAATAAATAAATAATTAAAAAAAAAATTTTTTTTTTTTTTTTCTTTCTCAAACTTGCTCAAGCGTCTGATAACACAGCAGAGGTTGAGATACAAGCCAAACACTGGCCCGTCTCCAGGCTCACGGGTACTTTGTGTACTTTTCTTCTTTCCTTCCAAGCCAGGAAACACTCGACCGCAATATTGGTGACATAAAAAAAGAAAAATCACTTCCTCCTTCCTTGAATGGAATTCTAATCACTGATCTACAGTTTACGTGAACACCCGAGACTGCGGCCCTTATCTCGCTCTTACTCACTTTCTGAGTAATCCCCTAAGCCTGTGCTGAAGCATTTTATTGGCAGCATTCTTTGTGTACTTCACAAGCTCCGCCTTCCCCTCCACCACCCCCACCCCCCACCCTCTTCACCACTACTCCCTCTGTTTCTTGTAAATGCGTGTCTGAGCCATGAAGAGTTACGGTCACCGAAGCTCCACCCCTGCTCACTACCCAGATTAATCAGACTGCAGCAGGTTCCAGAGAGCCCTGGCGTGCTTGTCATTTCAGGAATGCGAGTGCAGGCATGCATACGTCTGGGGTAATCTAGAAAACACCGTACTTTGGGTGGAAGTCTACGCCGTCTGGGAGGTGACGTAGCTAGACATTAAAAAATTGTGCCCGAGTGGCTTCTGGTTCACCCAAGAACCTTTCAGTGGCTTTCGCACATGAGAAGAACCTTTTTTTTTTTTTTTTGTCATGCTTTAGTGGCCTCCACGTGATGTGAAGGACCATTAAATTATTAACGGAACCTGTAAAGAAGTTCTTCACATGCACAAGCACCTTTATCAAGCACGGGAAGCGAAAGGGTCCCTCTATGGCAGCACTCAGAGGGCTCTTCTTAAAGAGGATGGCCTACCTTTCGACTGAGATGAACCTTTTTAAAGTTGAAGAGCCTCCTTGTCATGTTTAAATTGTTCTTTGAAGGTTCCTCACATGCACATGCATGGTTCTTCTTGCTGGCACCACTGTCAGATCTCTAAAACCTGCCAGATCTTAAAAAAATAGATCTAAAATCACCTTTTATAACATGTATAATCACGAATCATGATACCTTCAGGTGGGTTCCCCAGCAGGCCCTGAGCCAACCTGTCTACCAGCACGTATTTTTGGCAGTGTGATCAGACGAGAACCAAAGAAACTCCCAAAGGCAGAACTCGTTTTTGAAAGGTTTACAAATATATTTATTACTACTATAAAAATACTGGTATAAAAATAGAGCTTTTTGCATAGCAAAAGAATCAGAGTCCGAGGAAGCGGAGCTCCCTGCATAGTGTAAACATTCAGAGTGGACGTAAACTTTGGCCACGGAGTGTTCAAGTCTGGTTCGTGACAATGTGCTACAAAGTGCCTGCTTCACACGACAACACCGGCCCTCTTGGAGTCTGTCAAGTATTTGCGTACGCATATTCCGGCCGTGCCTTAATGCGCTGCGTGGGGACTTCACAGCCGATAGGGGAAGGAGAGGAGGAAGTCCTTCAGGATGGGATTCACAGGGATGCCGTCCACGGCCGCCTGCCCGCCGCACGTCTCGATAATCCGCTTGCGGCACAGCTGCTGCAGCGACTGCACCCGCACTTTCCTGTAGGGCTGCACCAGGCTCTTCTTGGGTGAGCTGGTGTAGTATTCCAGCAGTTTGAACAGGGAGTCGAAGCATTCCTTGCTCCCGACCAGACTGAAGCTGGAGTTCTGGAAGGTAATCCGGATGCTGGCAGGCCCTGCAGGAGCCCTGTAGCTCAGCGTGAAGAACACGTCCTTTTGCTGGCTGTCCCGGATCAAGAAGGTTCCCACGGGCTCCTTCTTCAGCTTGTGATGGGCCTCCTCCACGGTCATGGGTCCCCAGTAGAAGCCGCTCTCCTCCAGCATGGAGGTGGTCTCGTTGATGATCCTGAAGTCGCCCTCGTTCCTGAAGGAGCGGAAGTGTGTGTGGGCCTCCGTGGGCTGGTGGGGCCTGGACCTTTGGGCTCTGTGATCCGCTGTGCCTGAAGTGTCTTCCACTGCACTGTGCGCTACCATCCTACAGGGAAGACCAGCCTGCGTGGTCTCCCATAGCGTACCTCGTCACAGTCATCTAGATGAGGCGCACAGGATCTGCTGAGGGAAAAGACAAAGCCGGTTCAGTGAAAGTTCCCCATGCATTGTGTTCTTAACATGCACAGATTTCCTTATCGAGCACGGTTCTGCAGAGATGCAAAGGGTTCCCCTGCTCAAAGCATCACCTGACCTGGTAAGATCTTTAAAATAAAGATAGTCTTCAGATGCTGTGCTTTAACAGACTGTGCCTCACTTTACTCTCTCCACCGTTCTCCATCTAATCACTGCAAAGGAGCCCGTTGGATGAGCGCGTGGAGAGGAAACCGAGGGGTTAAATCTTATAAATAGCTTTCTTTGCAACTGCAGGTTTAGATTAGGATGACAGTTTGTTAAAGTGGTGAGCAAAACCACAGCCCTCCGCTCCAGCCAGACGTACACAGTGTCCACAGTCCACGCTTACAGCAGTCTATACTTAACTCTGCAGCTCGGATTAAGCATTTCTTTTCCTTTCAACACAGAATCTCTAATCGGAATCCAGTGTGGTCCGGGATTGGGCTTAATCCCGGTCTGTAAAACTGGCCCCAACCCCTTTTAAGGAGCTGAACACTGCACAGTTAAGCTTGGCACAGAGCAAGACAACAAAGCCCCTTCACACCCCTGTCATGTTGATCACAACAATAGGAAATTTCATCACTTCAAACCAGCCGGAGCCACACCGCTCACTTCTGGGACCAGTTCTGCGTTCAGTTCAAAAGCAAACCAAAGAAACTCCCACCAGTTTTTTTTTTTTCTGTAAAGGGAGTAAACGAAGTGAAGCGTTCACGGTGGTGGTGATGGGAACCAGACGTCCACCTTTAAAGCTCAGTCACGTGCCTGACACACTGCTTCGCGACCGTTCTGACCGTTTCATTAACCGGCATCCTCTGCTTGCGCTGAGTAGTAGGTCAGATTTGCGTTTTGACGTCTGGGTCCTATCACCGCCACTGTAAACGAGTCGAGCGGCTTCTCTGCAGCGAGGCTTCCACATGCAATGTCACAAAGACTGAAATTTTAAAAAAGGCGGTGGAGCTGCCCTTTAAAAACAAGCACCGGGTTCTCCGGACTGCGGCAAACGCGTCCGTTCCACCTTAAAAGGCGCAGCGGGTGAAGTCTAAGTGGCTGCGTTTAAGGTGGGACGGGGGGGGGGGGGGGTGTTCCACCTTAAAGGCAGGGGAGGCGCGGTGACTCGAGGCTTACCGTTCAGAGGAGCCGGCAGGAGGAGAGTGAGGGAGCAGAGGGAGGAACGTGTGTGCTCAGCGGCCATTGGTTCCACTGCTGCTCCGCGCGAAGCCAGAACTGGTGCGTCTCGCGCTCTCTCTCTCGTCTGCGCGAGCTGCGCACCGGGCCCGGCCTTTAAGCGCGCGCCGCTCCTCCGACCCCGCCCACTTCCCAGAAAGTTCACTTTCGCTTTAGCGCAGCGCTTCTGTGAAACCAGAGAGTCCAGAGCTGCCCTGCACGCGCCCGCCGCGGCCTGCAGGGGGCGCGCTCTGTCTGCGCCTCTCAGCGGGGCTCTCACGCTCAGACCACCTGGGGTTACTATGACAACAGTAACAACCCGAGTAGACACAATAATAAAAATCATCATCATCATCATCATCATCATCATCATCACGAGGAGGAGTAGATTAAAAGACGGTTCTTTAAGGGTTCTTTAGGAAAGGCAGCCATGAGTTCCATGGAGAACCCTTAGCGGGGTGAAATGGTTCTTCAGACTGATGAAGAATGTGCTGTGTACGGTTCTGTATAGCACCAAAAATGGTTCTGCTGTTGTATTACTCTTAAGAAATAGGGTTTTCCAAAGGTTCTTTAGTAAAGAAAAGGGTTCTGGAAAGAACCACGAACACCCAAACAAACCTTTAAGGATTGTTAATATAGAACGTTCTTGAAAAGGGGTTCTGTACAGCACCGAACAGGTTCTTTTATCGTTACGATGTCGAGGTTGTTATAATAGAAGAACGCTTTTGTCAAAAATGTTCTATGTAGAACCATCTACAGCACATTCTCCAACAGTCTGAAGAATGCGTTCGCCATGCCGAGAACCGCTTAAGCGTGCAAAGGGATCTGCTTAGTACTTACGGCTGCCTTTACTAAGGAACCCCTGGAGAACCGTCTTTTTTTTATACACCACTTTGCGTGATGGAAGAGTTCTTCAGAATGTTCTGCAGATTCTCTATAGCACCCAGGAGTTCTTCCAATGTTCCGATGCCAAGCTTGTAACAATAGCAGAACCCTTTTTGGTGCTATACAGAACGGAAACCTTTGCAGGAAAGTTCTATATAGAACCATACAGCACATTCTCCAACAATCTGAAGAACCCTTTCATGATGCGCAGAACCGTTTATCCGCTCTCTGAGTGTGTAAAAAAGATGTAAGAAGACGGTTCTTCAAGGGTTCTTTAGTGAAGGCAGCCATGAGTTCAGTGTAGAGAACCCTTTGCATGCTGAAATGGATCTTCAGATTGATGGAGAACGTGGTGTAGATGGATCTATCTGGCACCTAAAAGGGTTCTGCTGTTGTATACAAGCTTGGCATTGCAAGTTTTAAGTGCCGTGCATAAATAAACAGTATAAATTTGCATAATTAAACTGGTAAGGCTTTTAATGCATCAGCTAATTTTCATAAACAAGCAGAGTAGCAGTTCAGCAGTTCAGCACGCAGTTTACAGTGGGTCTGATTGTTGTTGCATCTTAGAGCCGCACTGGTTTAAATGCGCCCCCTACTGGTGAAACCTGAGGAGACCAACTCAGTAGTTTTGGACTCATCAGAGGCCCATTTAAAACGGTCAGAGTTATGAATATTAATTCAAATCGATTGAATATTCATGCACTAAACATATTATATTCTGGTTATTCCACAGTACATTATATTCGTCATTTTTCTCCTTGTGTGGCATTTTTCTGGGTTTATATGTCAAAAAATGATCATAATCCGCTTTAAAGGGCCTCTCTTTAGCTGTTGTGACTGCCCTGCAGAATGGCATATGCAAATGAGCTCTGCTCTGATTGGCTTTCCATAATCCATGATCTGGGCCTTTTCCACTCACTTGGAAAGCTAGACTGAACACAGAAAGCATCTGGTTTGTGTGATTTAAGCTTATTTTGCATAAATTGTAACAGAGTGCAATCACAGAAAAACTATTATGACATGCAAATCGCGCATTTTAGCGGCGTGCCGCACTTTGCCGCAGTTGGCCGCACTTTGCCGCAGTTGGCCGCCGGAGCTGAGGAGACCTGGGCTTCCTCGTAAAGCGCAACTGGGCCGCAGTGCACGCGAGCGCAGCTGCAGGTTTCATTTCTTGCGAGCGGAGGTCTTTAGTTCCCCGTGCGGACTCCCGCCGCTGGATCTGCCGTGCGCCACCGCGTCTAACCGGCGCGCTCAGGCTGGGCCTGCGGAGCGGCTCTGCCGGTAGCGGCTCGGTTCTGGCTGTAAGACGCACAGAGGCGCCGGTTCTAACAGTGATTTCATTGTGAAAGTGAAATCTGGCGCGCGCTATCTGTGATCGGTGACGTGGTGGAGCCGGCCTCTCTGACTCGCTCAGCCACTTTCATTTCTCCTGCGTTTCTCAGAAACTCTGCATTTACTGCAGACGGGCCGCCGGCCCACTTCTCTCCAGAGCTGCGTCCCAACGCTTCACCAGCGGCTCGGGTCACCGCAGCCGGTATAAGCGAGCACCTGCTGTGTTGCGTGCGCGGGGCTGATAACCTGAGGTTTTTAATAAGGGCGTTTATTTATTTATTTATTTACAAATAAAAGAGTTTGCACTTTTAGTCTTGAAGTTTGCCAGACTTCATGCAGCATTTTAGATTTATTGTATTTTTATTTCCCCCATTTGCATATAATTGCATACATATCGCTGTTGCCTGAAGAAAACCTCGTATGTCCATTTTTGCTGTTTTGATGTAATTGGGAAGTACCTGCTGCTCCTCACATCGTGTGTAAGTTTCATGGCGAATGGGCTGAAAGAAATGAGCAGGAATGACCTGGAAAGACGTCTGGTTCCATTGACTCGCATTAAAAGTGAAGTCGGTTTTTTCCTTCTCCTGTAAAGTTACCGAGGTTCTCTTCCGACAGCAGTGATGCACACTCTTTAAAAAGATGGTTCTTCGAGGGTAAAGAAAATGGTTCTGTGTGGAACCCTGAACAATCAAAGAACCATGTACATGCTTAAAGGGCTCGTTGCGTCTTGAAATGGTTCTTCAGGTTGATGGAGAATGTGTTATACGGGTCTATATAGAACCTTTTTAAAAAGGGGTTCCATGTAGCACCAAAAGGGGTTCTGCTGTTGGTAAGATGTCAAGCTTGATACAACAAAAGAACCATGTTCAAATAGTTGTTTTTTTTCTCCATCAATCAGAAGAACGCTTTCATGATGCAGAGAACCGGTTAAACATGCAAAGGGTTCTTGAAGTGCGCATAGAACATAGTCCATTAAGAGCGTATGCTTCACATGCATATATACATATATACTTCACATTCACATTAAAGCTGTAATAAGGGTTTTAGTGTTGGCTGCTTTTGGCCTGAGCCACAGCCAGTCAGAACAGAGCTCATTTGCATATGAGATAAAGAGAGGTTGGGAACCACAACACTTCATAAGTGGACCTAAAGCACATGCAAATGTGGGGTATAGGCCCTTTAACCCAGGCCAGCCCCTGTTATTACTGTCCCGCATGACGTGGGAGAACCAGCTCTCAAACCCTGCACACTCACCTGCTCAGGTGCAGAGGACGCCTCGCAGTGTAGCGGGTGCAGGTAGCGCAGCAGATCGGACGGGATCTCGCTCCAGGGCGCGTGCCAGAGCTGGGATTGCTCTTACAGTCATGCAGGTGTTTTACAGGAAACTGAAAGTGAAAGAGAAGCGGGGCCGCGCACTTCCGCCGGCAGAGCGGCAGAGGGCGCTGTTTGTTTACGAGCTTTTATATTATAGTATATATAATGTCATATTTAAAATAGAGTTAGGGTTCGAATGCACAGCCTCGCTCATTTTACAGTGATGAATACATTATTTCCCGTCTAATAATCATTATTTCATCATAAATCATATAATATTGATTATGTGTAATAATCGATTATGGATATTTATTTCACACGTCATGTAAATGGTTCTTTCTTTGAGGGTTCATTAGACACTCAAGGAACCATTTGAATAAGGTTCTGTGTATGATGGTTCAATATAGCAACTATTGTTACAAATCAAAGTATATATATATATGTATGTATGTATGTATGTATATAGTACGGTCTATACTTGTTGCATAATGTCTTATGATTATATTTGAATGTATATAGTGTATGACTATAATGAAGTAATGATAAATATTTGCATTTTATATCCAGAATCACTGCAGGTCAGATTTCATCCCTTTCCTCTCGTTTTGAGTTCAGCTGGAGTTTCTGGAAGTGCGCCTGGTTGGAATGCAGGCTCAGAAATTCCTTCGTTACAGGCTCAGGTCTCGTTTTGCTTTCTTTCCCTCAGCTTCACTGAAACTGACTGATGACCGACTCTGGATCTCTTTCACATTCAGAGGGATTCTTACAAGTCACATGAGCTGCGGCTTCATCCTGAAACCACAACACAGAGTTCGCTCTCCCGCAGCTCTGGGCACTTTCCTCTAACACGGCGCTCTGCTTAGAAACGCTGCTGTCACTTTCACTACGCCCGATCACTTCACCTGCTTTCCCTCCTCCTCTGAAGGGGAAATCCACGCGCCAGCTCGGCGTGTTTGAGCAGTTCAGATGTAAACAGTCATTTAGAGCGGGTTCGGTGTGAAACGCGCTGCGTTTAAACGCTCCCATGACGCACTGCTGGGTTTTTGGTAGTAAATAAAAAGTAAACGAACAGGCTTGTAGAGCCGATCTAAGCGTTGATCTGTCGTAATGAACGACCTCTAACTGGCACCTCTATACCATAAAAACTGTAGAACGAAAGGGGGAACACATCGTTTGTGATCGTGAGGGGCCTTTTGTGCCCCCGGGTTTATCTAATCAGTCCCTGATGTTGTACCAGCTGATGGAACTGAACAAACCCATGCCATAGCTGAACTAAGGCTGGGCCATGACAATATTTATCATTAATCATTTGGGGGCAGTCGTGGGCTGGAGGTCAGGGATCCAGCCTCGTGACCGGAAGGTCACCGGTTCAATCCCCAGACCCGACAGCACATGACTGAGGTGCCCTTGAGCAAGACACCTAACCCCCAACTGCTCCCCGGGCGCTGCGGATTGGGCTGCCCACCGCTCCGGGCAAGTGTGCTCACTGCCCCCTAGTGTGTGTGTGTGTGTGCTCACTAGTGTGTATGTGGTGTGTCACTTCACGGATGGGTTAAATGCGGAGGTGGAATTTCCCCGTTTGTGGGACTAATAAGTGTCTCTTAATCTTAATTACCGTGATGAGTTATGCCTTTGTACATGTTGTGTATATCATCAGTAGTTGTAGACACAGTCCGACTGCATGTTTCATCACAAGGAGAACGAGATCCCAGTGAACTGGATTTAGTGCCAGATATTGAATATAAATCAGTTTTTGATAGTATTTTTTTAATATATATGCTGGCTTTTTTTTTTTTTTGATCAGACATCTGAAAAAATAAGTATCGTGACATATTGTGTATCGATAAAGTATCATAATATTACCCTTTTGCCATATCGCTCACCTCTAGGCCGGCGTGCGGTCGGGAGCCAAGCGTGTTCTTCTAACTGTGTTCTTGTGAACGGCAGATTAAAGGGCCCATATTCTGCATTTTCCCTACACTTTACCCCAACCCCCCAACCCCCCAACCCCTAAACCTAAATCTTTTCCTTCTAATCCAATTAATCTTGTTCTTGTAGGTAAACAGTAAATATGTACTAAGGTACATACTGAACACACCCACTGAACAATGTTCCACTGACCAATAAGTGACCGATATGTTTCACCATACTCCTGTCAGTGTAAACTGGCTAGTCTTAATCTTGGGTAAAACTTCCAGAATCATTCCCCTGACCAATCGCAAGGCTGCGTCTCTGGCCCCCTAAACTGCTGTACGCTGCACAGGCGAATATATGTAAATGTGTTGTGACATCACAAAAACACTGAATTCAAAACAGACAGCGTAGCATCAATACATGGACTGGGTTTGAGACTTTAATCAGTGCCTACGTACTGCATCAAACTTTTTTTCAAGAGGAAGAGGAAAATTCATGGTTCAGTTTTTATGATATGGGCTCTTTAATACCCTCACATCCTTGGTATTATTTGTTGATTTCTGTTTATTCCGATGTTATACAGTGTTGTTACAAGCACAAACAAACTTACTGCCTGAAAGTTTTTCACAGCACTACTTAATTCCACTCATACATGCACGATTATAGATTTATTGATAATCACAGATCAAAGCCTCGTATCTCCATTTTTGCCGTTTTTCACTTTTTGATATAATTTGAAAACGCCTGTTGTTCTTCACATCGTGTGTAAATTTCATGATGATTGGACCAAAAGAAACGGCCCAAAATGACTTGGAAAAAGTTCTGGTTCCATTGACTTCCATTAAAAGTAGAGTAGGTTTTTAGCTTCTCCTGTAAAGTCACCGTTTTGGAGATGCGAGGTTTTCTCCCGACAACATGTTGTTTTGTTTGTGTAAGTGTGAAATTATGTTGTAATTGAACTCAGCAGATTTTAATCAGTCTCGAGTTGAAATAAACATCATAACATTGTCACTTTTTACTTCCAGTTGTTGCTCCTGTTCAAATCCTGTTAAATATCGCCACCTGCTGGACAGAGCGAGCTCTAACAAAACCCCCTCACACGCGCTCTTATCTGCAGTCCTGCAGCCCTTGACCTGAGTGGTCAGTTAAACTGTGAGCCACACCTTCTGGTCAGAAGCTGATAATATCAGCCCTGCGTTACTCTCCAGCTGCAGTCTGTGCATCACCCATATGGAGAAATATATCCCAAATGAATTTATCAAACTCAACGTATGAAAGCGGCCAAAAATGTATGAGTTAAATACGTTTAACTGCATTTATTAGTATTGATTATTATCTGACTGTGATCTGCACTGTACTTTACATTAACCGTGTACGTCTGCAGTCAGACTCTCACACACAGTGTACTTCACATAAACAAGATATCAGATCAGCCCTGCATTAAACAGAGTATCAGTACCTACAGCCCTCGCTTCTGTCCTGCTAAAGTGCATTAGACAGTATTTTGGCTGTTTTCATACAGTTTCTTGTATGATGTGTGTACACACACACACACACACACACACACACACACACACACACACATATAAATATATATATATATGACCAAGTTATTGTCCTCGAGACTGAACCACCACTTGACAGCTATACACACACACACCAGTCAGGCATAACATTCTGACCACCTCCTTGTTTCTACACTCACTGTCCACTTTATCAGCTCCACTGACCGTATAGCTGCACTCTGTAGTTCTACAGTTACAGACTGTAGTCCATCTGTTTCTCTGATACTCTGTTACCCTGTTCTTCAGTGGTCAGGACCCCCATGGACCCTCACAGAGCAGGTACTGTTTGGGTGGTGGGTCATTTTCAGCAGTGCAGTAACACTGACATGGTGGTGGTGTGTTAGTGTGTGTTGTGCTGGTCTGAGTGGATCAGACACAGCAGTGCTGCTGGAGTTTTTAAACACCTCAGTGTCGCTGCTGGACTGAGAACAGTCCACCAACCAAAAACATCCAGCCGACAGCGTCCTGTGGGCAGCGTCCTGTGGGCAGCGTCCTGTGGGCAGCGTCCTGTGGGCAGTGTCCTGTGTCTGTCTTTAATGGTATGTAGCACTGTTTTGACAGTATCAATAGAACCACATTCTCCATCATTCTGAAGAGCTATTTCACCATGTGAAAATGTATGGAACCGTCCTCTTCACTAAAGAACCCTTGATGGACTACATTTTTAAGAGTGTACTATACAGAGGCCTGTCTGCTGAGTGCAGGTAGCTTCGTCTCTGTTGTCTCTTCTGTAGCTGCACTGTGGTCACGTCTGCGACTTCAGTTCCCTCCAAAACTTCGGCTCTTATCTTCGTGAAGGTTGTTATCAGGAACATGGGCACTTTTCTGTCTTGCAGTGTCATTGTGCTTTTCTCTGAGGATCAGTGTGCAGCGGCTGCGGTTCTCTCTGCATGTAAGTAGCTAAAAAAAAGCCAACAAACGTGGTGAAATTTTGCTTGTGTGATTCTGTTTATCAGCCGAGCTTAAAACTCTCTTAAATGCGCTGAGAGAAATCAGCCGAACTGCAGGCTCAGTAGTCAAACAGCCTACTGTCAGACACCTGTGACTAAGAGAGACATACAAGAGAAGAAATTATGTATATTCTTAATAGTATGTACATAGTATTTAAATAATAATAATAATAATAATAGTATTTGTGCTTACTGGTGAACTGTAAATGCTCTATCTTACTGTTGTGTCACTGAAAGGGATGTTAGGGAGAAAATTGTATTATATATGATTCTAATTCTAATCTAAAATGCCTCCTTATCCACTGCATTGCCATAATATTTCACTTTCTTATTTATTTAAAGGTATTTAAAGGTACAGAGCCCCTAAGGTGGCTAATGTTATACAGTGATCATTTTTAACACTGCATGGCCACAAATGACTATATTAACGCCACAGATTAATATATTAAGGCCAGAAACTTATTTGTGTGCTCAGTATATGATTTTGAATATTATGTACGCCTTGTTTATTGTTGTTATTATTATGACTTATTGTCATACTGTGCCGGTAGGAACGAAACATCTGATGCCCGTTTTACCCGGCGGATTATTTTAAAAGGACCATCAGTGGCCCTGGAGCGCTATTTTAGCTAGCGCTACTTTCAGCTCTTAAATATTGTGATTTTTAAAGCATTAATTCGACTTTAACGCGTATGTGGAGCATATTTGACAGCGTTGGGTGTCGGAGAGGCGGTTTCTGGGTGACGAGGGTCGCGGAAAGGTGGAAAATATGGCTCGACGGGCGAGCGGGCTGCAGTAGAAGTTAGCGACTGTGCTAAGCTAACGTGCTAACTGGCTCGTCGATCATCCGCGAAAGTGAACGTTACGGATTATTTTAGGGCTTCTAGCGACTTTCTCGCCCCTCTGCGGCGACGCGTGTGCCGGGAGGCTGCTTAAATGTGCCGGTCAACGCTCGGGGCTGGTGTCAGCTGTGTTTGTGTGCTGCGATGAGTGGGTGTCTGTTGTGCCCGAGGCCCGTTTCTATGGAAACGGCTGTACGAGTCAATAAGTGAAGGGCGTTAGGAGGACAGCAGCAGCAGCTGGACTGGTGTCCGTCTGGTCCAGGGTTCTGGCTGGGTAAGACCTCTCCTCTCTTATATTTCCATCTAAAACTTCATCAGAGCTGGAAAAAACATCTTAAATCTAACCAACACACTCAGCATCTCTCACTGATTCAGTGTCACACGACTGTCTAAACTCGGTTTCAGTGTTTTCCTCATTTCAGATTTACATTTACAGCATTCGGCTGACGCTCTTATCCAGAGCGACTTACAGGTTGATCATTTTTACACAGGGAGCTGAAGGTGGTGTTAGGAGTCTTGCCCAAGGACTCTTATTGGTATAGTGTAAGGTGGTTACCCAGGCGGGGCACTGAACCCCAGTCTACAGAGTAGACGGTAGAGGTGTTACCCACTACACTAACCAACCACTACAACTCATTTAATCCAGTGAATGGGGCTGAAAGATTCATTTTAAAAATTGAATCTAAGGGAGTGCAAACTTTAAATCGCGAGAGCTGCATTTTCTATTTTATTATTATTATTATTATTATTATTATTATTATTTGTTGGTGGTGGTGTTGTATTCTACATTATAAAAAAAAGGTCTTAACTTTTTTTTCTCCCGGGTGTGTTTTGGTTTGTCTGTCTGATTTTCCATGAACAAATCGTAAGGCAAATTATTGAGTAACTGCATGATATAAATGCAAATTTTTATTTTTTTAAAATTGATTATTTATTTATTTATTGTAAAAGCTCCTCAGATTAACAGAACGTGTGTTTTATGATCTCCACACGTCGCTATATGCTCACAATTTACTGCTGAGAGCCAAAAATCTGCGCCGCTCTTTGTGTTGTTCTCTAAAAGTGATGTTTCCAGAGCAGATCACTGAAGAGACGCCGTCTGTTTATAGTTTAGAGCCCAGATTTGGGGAAAAACGGGTCGACTTTCAGTAGAAAAACAAACTGAGTTCAGCTTCTTTTATTATAAGGGTTTAAAATGACGTCACCGTCTATTAGACTGGAGAGTAGAGCTTCAGCCTCACACGACGCCCAGCTTCTGAATGGAGCTTATGGAATATGAACGTTATGAGGAACATGATGGAGTGTGGTTTGGAACCAAAGGTGGTCCAGAGGAGCTTAAGAGGCAACCATCCTCTGCCCCCCCCCCCCCCCCCCCCCCCAGCCTTTCTGTGTGGATATCTGAAGTTTATTCCTGCGTCTACAGAGAAAAACTAATTTAAAAGAAAAAGATTTTACTGTAGATTTAAAATCCAGGACAGCACGGTTGTGCTGGATTATATCTGTTTCTCTCTGGGACTTATTTACTTGTTTACTAAACCTGCTGTTTTTTGTTTTTTTTGTTTGTTTTTACAGGACTGCTTCACTTTTAATGTAACGACTGCTTCACTTTTAATGTAAGTTAATGGAACCAGACATTTCTCCAAGTAATTTGTCAGAAGAAATTTGTCAATGTCAGAAGTTCAGATCCAAGCTTTTCTTCCAACAACAGCGATGTGTAACTTTGATAGACTGGTTAAAACTTCTGATGAACATACTGACTTTATTGGTCAGTATTGTAGAAGAAGAAGTGATATTGTGCCATCTCTTCAGATTCAGACCAGATCACACGTCTTTGTGGAAAATAATGATCTTATAAAACTTTAAAGCTGTAAACAAAACGAAAACCTGCCTGGTATTAAACAGGAGGCTTCCACTTTCAGATCTTAGCATTACCACGTCACAAAACACAAAATATCATAAAGGAGAGGTTTAATGATTAATAAAAGGTATAATTTGATTCGATATGAGACACTGGAGTTTGATATTACAAACATAAGCCCTGTTGATGTTTCCATTTCCACTGTAGTAGAGCATTCAGCTTTGTAAAAAGTACAATATTTAAAATAAAAGTTGTCTTTTATGGTGTCCTGATCACACTTTTGCCATAAGCTCGTGCGTTAGTGGCCGCAGGCGGGTCACAGTCCAGTGCAGTAGGTTGTATTGATGCGTCTCTACTGAAAATGCCATTCTGTTTATTGAGGTCGGAGCTCTGTTAATGCCTGGCAAACCTCTCGGCTGTTGCTGTAGTGAATTTCTTTTGTGTTTGTTCTGCAGACGTTGTCATTTTTCCTCCGTGGGACGTGTTGAAGGACCAGCCATGGTGCTTAAAATCTTCTTCCCCAAGTGCTGCAACACTGCCGACAGCGGCCTGCTGGTGGGTCGCTGGGTTCCGGGCCAAGACTCAGCTGTGGTGCTCGCTGTTATCCACTACCCCTTCATACCAGGCCAGGTGAAGAAGTATCTGAGCCAAATTCGGGACCAGACCCAGGTGGACCTGACCGTTCTGGGCTCGTGGAGTAAGCCCAAAGACGGGCAGGAGGGAATGGACAGCTTCTTGAAAGACCTTAGCACCATTTTCCCTCACTCACGTTGGCTTCAGCTGAGTCGCGAGAGCGGCAAGAGAGCCTTCACGTGCCGGGTGGTGCAAAACAACGGGACGCCTCCGGCTGACCAGGAGGGCGATGAAAAAGTAATCTTCATTCATTACGACCAGAGGAAGGTCATGCTGTCCCAGCTCCACCCGATCCAGGAGAAAAGCTCTGAGAAAGGGTCTTCAGAGCTGCGCGTGGTGTTTCAGACGGTCGCTCAGAGCCAGCCCCTGTTCTTTCTCGACCGGTACGACGAGGGGCCTCTGAAGCTCACGCACTGGCAGTCCGAAGGCAGGGAGGCGAGCATCATCGTCGAGCTGCTCAAGCAAGCGTCCGTCCCGCTTTGCGTGGTTCTCACCTGGCTGGTGTCTGTGTGGCAGTGGCTGTGTAGCTTCAGGTGAGACAGCACCAGTGCATACACGACATGGTAAATTTACAGGAACCCTCTGCAGGTTCAGCAGGTCCAGGCTTCTATTTCTCAGAAATACTCAGCTGTTTATTTATGCTTTGTTTATTTATTCATGGCTCGGTTAGTTCCTGGGTTTCTGGGCCACAGTTTGGTTTGTATTGCAGTTCAAGACACGCAGAACCCAAAAAAGAAGACTTTTCAAAAAGAGAACGACAGAAATACCTTTTAAAACTTCATAATGTAAATATCAGTAAGTGGAATAAAATATGTAAACATCAAGTTCAGAGTGATTGTACCAATCGGCAAATATAAAAATGTGAACAGCAAGCGAAAGACCATTTATTGACTATTCAGCCAATATTTACTTTCTTTTCTGTTTTATTTTGTACAACACTTTTTACACTAATATGCCAAACTATGCTTTATTTACATTTTCGTGACCTTTATTTTACATACAGATCAGGGAAATATACACACTTCAGTACAGATACACGAAGAAACTACTTAAATACAGAAACCAATTACATTTACTTAGTTAATGTCCACAACTGGTGGATGAAGAACACGAACCATGTATGTGAGTTAAAGTCGAGACCCCCAAGGTAAAATATTCCTCCAGTAAAAGTAGAAGTTCCTCCCTTTAGACCTCCACTGGAGTAAAAGTACTAAAGTATTTCCCTTCAAATGTACTTAAGTATAAAGTAAAAGTACTAAAAGAGGAATTCTGGCTCTGATGTCCTGTTATCATTTTTATGACCAGACTGGCTTCATGAACTCATTTCAGGTGAAAGTCCTCCAGCGTCTCTCTTGGTAAACCAGTCTTTTAATAGAAGGTCATTAATTAGTGACGCTGACGTCTATTAAAATGATCAGAAGCACAAAACACTGAAGGTAAACAGTTTCCATCAGGGAGAACCGAGTGGCTCTGAAATCACTTTTTACACACAAGCAAAGTTTCAGTTTCAGATTTATTTACAACTTAGTTCCAAGTTTAAGTTGAATAAAAACTGGCTTTAAACTCAGGATCACAGAAGAGCTCCTTTACTATGTTGATCTGTAGGCGTCTGTTCATAAACATAAACCAGCCCAAACTCATTTACTATAAAATGAAATGGTGTTTGTAGAAATTCAGAAAAAAGCCGCGTCAGTCTCGACTGCATATGTGGACATATTTCTATATTGAGCTCTATTTACACAAAGTTAGGTTAGTTCATCATTTATGTTGAACAGACTCTCCCAAAGTTTTACGCTGCTGCGCTGACGTTGAACCGCGTGCTGCACTGGGTCGGTATGACCAACAGGTCAAAACCAGCTCTAAACAAAGTGACCGCTGGGCCCTGATTGGTGCTCTGGCTTTGCGCTTCTTTCGTTTTGACATGTTACGTTTTTATACACACAGAAACCAAAAGGAACGACAGATTTCTCAAAATGTAGGAGGAAAAAGTCGGATATTAGACTCTGAAATGTAGTGGAGTGAAAGGAAAAAGTCCAGAACGGAGAAACTTCAGTACAGATACACCAAAAAATACTAAAGTACAGAGACTAATTACATTTACTCAGTTACTCAGTTACTCAGTTACTGACCACCACATGGATACATGTGCCGTGACCACATGCGTCTGTGTGTGTCTGTGTCATCTGAAGAATGATCAGCCGAGAGTGAATCTACAGTGTTATCTGTATTCGCTCTCCTGCAGATGTCTCCATACGTGGCCAGTGCAGTTCATCTCAAGCAAGCTGTCTACCTGTGTTCAGTCGGGATACCGGACGGACCACTTTCAAACTGTTTTCTCCACCAAGAGAGCCACAACGCACATAGAATTTATGAGGTATGTAATAACACAGTAAAGCTTTGATGCCACTTTAGTTGCCAGTGAAACTTTCATGCAACTTTAGTTGCCTGATGAATTCTAAATTGCGCTTGATATAACGTAAAGCATCCTTCAACTCACTTCATACTCAGCGACAGCTGCAAGTGTCTCAACTTCCTAAAACAAATTTCATGAAACAGTCAGATCTTTCAGAACCTTAATATATACACCAAAACGTCAAATATAGAGTAAACATCCATAAATATGTAGACAAAAACAGAACTGCAGCCTTAGAACAGGAGTGGCAGCTCACAAAATTATATGAAAATGCTGCAAATATGTAAATTATGCCTTCCGGATGTCAAGAACGATGTGATGTATTAAAAAAAGTACAAGTGCTTGAACACGTTGCATGCAATTTTGATTGTTTTTGAATTGTGTAACTGACTAGTTGCACAGAAATGATATTTCTTGCAACTGGTTAGATGACGGTTGCACTGTGTAAGCACTGGCTTGTTTGACGAAGTTGATATGCTTGCAGCTGCTGCAGCACAGGACACCTAAATTGTGCAACTCAAGTGCAATTTAGTTGCATGAAAGTTTTTTTTTGCACCCAAAGTTGCATGTGTGTTTCAACTAATAAAGCCAGCAAATACATTATCACACGCTTTAAGTAATATATTTTCATGCCTCTAAACCAAACTAGGCTTATTTTGGAGTGGTGTGCTGTGCTTTTTTCCCTCTTAGGAAGGCAAATATTTTTGTGTCCTTCCTTTTGGACGTAGCTCTTGGATTGCTGCTGATCTCCTGGCTCTACAGAGAGAATCGTATCAGCCAGCTCGCCAATACTTTAGTGCCAGTTGCTGACGTAAGTAGTTCTACACTCACTACACAATATAATACTTTCTGCCTTGATAGTGGATTACAGGGAGATTCACTCGAAGGAGAGATTCACTCCGAATCTTCTGTGGTAACTCTCAGTATGATGAAGCAGTCAGAACCAAAAATACGGTACATACCTCGACGGGTGTGTAATCGATTGTGCCCTGTACGTTTTTCGGACGGCCTCCACCATGAGATGGGATCAGTGATCCCGTCGTTTCCAGTTTCCGCACCATCTTCGGAATAACGCTCTTTAAGGGTACGTCACGAGCACCATATTTCTTCCTAAGCTCATTTTGACATCGCTTAAACGAATTGGTGAGCCAAGAGGTTCGCACCATGAAGACGTGCTGCTAAAGACTCTACGCCACCATCCTGATGAGAAGTCGAGTGACTGAGTGAAGGGACAGCGAGACAGCTGTCCGACGCCTACGTCATCCCTCCGACGCAAGGGCATCCCGGCTTGTTCAAAGCTCCATACGCTGCACGTTGCACTTTGTTTTGTTCAGATTGATTCATCCTAGTGAGATTTATTACAAAACATTCTGGGCCTCTTTCGCCCTAAAGCACCGATTTTCACTTCCATTGTAAATTCACTTCCATTGGCACAGGTGTATAAAACCAAGCCCCTAGGCCTGCAGACTGCTTCCCAGAAGAGTTGGAGCTGTTATAGCTGTAAAGGGTGGGCCGACATCACATTAAACCCTATGGATTAAGAATGGGATCTCACTCACGTTCATATGCGTGTGAAGCCAGACGACCGAATACTTATGGAAATATAGTGTATCTGGCATACAGTCGCTGAATCTAGCTTGCAGCTGGCAGACGGGGCACGGTGGGTCATACCCGTCGTTCTGAAGTACTGGAAGCTCTGCGCCTCATCTGATCCACGCATGCGCTGTAAAAAGCGGCTCATTGGGTCCACTTAAAGAATTACTTCATGTAGTAACAAGTAAATTAACTAGTTTTATTTAACCTAAATAAACGATTCTTTTAACCAGAGTCATTTTTTGAGTTGAGTCAAACTAGTTCAACTGCTTGTTACCACATGAACTAATTTATTAAGTAGATCTAATTTGTACAGTGAAGGCTGAGCAAGAGACACAGACTCTCCGTCTTTCCCCCGAGGCCAGTTCAACGGCTGCGCTCCCCACTTTCTGCTGAGTCTTTTCTCTTTTCACCTCAGCAACAGGTGAAGCAGCGCACTCGCCTTTACTGTTGACGTGCTTGTCCTGTTTACAGATGCTGTGATTTGTCCCCGTCGCCCCCCTGAGTGCTGAGTGTTTTACCGCCACAGTAACGTGAAAACGCACTTTGAGTGTGCAGAGTTTCGTTGACCGGGCGCGGCCGTTTCTGGCCTCACAAAACCAGTTAAACTACACAAGTGAAACCCTGGCAGTCTGTGGTCAGTTTACGTTAAAATAGGGTTTTCCGCTGTTTACGTTTTTCAGCATGTGGCTAAGGAGCTACAGGAGCTGCTGGAGTGGCTCATGGGCGCCCCTGCTGGACTGAAGATGAACCGTGCGCTGGACGAGGTGCTGGGGAGATTCTTCCTTTACCACATCCATCTGTGGATCAGTAAGTTTCTGTCTGTTGTCCTTCTGGTCTGTATATCGCTGTTGTCGGAGCAAAACCTCGTATCTCTGTTTTTGTCATATTTCAGTTTTTGACATAATTTAAAAATGCCCGTTGTCCTTTATAGTGTGTGTCAGTTTCATGATGAATGGGCTAAAAGAAACAGCCCAAAAAAGTCTGCTTCCGCTGACCTGCGTTAAGAGTGTGTTTTTTCCTTCTCCTTCGGAGATACGGGGTTTTGTTCCAACAGCGGCAATATTCTCACCAGAGAGGTGGCAAAAATGTAACATCACAATATTTTAAGTTTTTCACAATACATGATGTAATAATATATGTTATTTCCTGATATCACAAAAATGACATACTGTCATATTGCCCACTTCTACTTTACCAATAAATGCTTAGTTTTGTAGCTACTGCTGTGAGCTTTTTGTCAGAATGTCTACACCATGAGCGCAGAGAGTGGCCACTATAACCTGACTTTATACTGAGAGGCTCTCACTGTGGTAGATGTTCACTCTGGGTTTGGCGGTTGCCAGGAGACGGTACTTGTCTGACTGCATTGTGCCGAGTGTAAAGTTTGGTGGAGGGGGGATCATGGTGTGGGGGTGTTTTTCAGGAGTTGGGCTCGGCCCCTTAGTTCCAGTGAAAGGAACTCTTAAAGCTTCAGCACCAAGAGATTTTGGACAATTTCATGCTCCCGACTTTGTGGGAACAGTTTGGGGACGGCCCCTTCCTGTTCCAACATGACTGTGCACCAGTGCACAAAGCAGGTCCATAAAGACACGGATGAGCCAGTTTGGTGTGGAAGAACTCGACTGGCCTGCACAGAGTCCTGACCTCAACCCCATAGAACACCTTTGGGATGAATTAGAGCGGAGACTGTGAGCCAGGCCTTCTCGTCCAACATCAGTGTCTGACCTCGCAAATGCGCTTCTGGAAGAACGGTCAGAAATTCCCATAAACACTCCTAACCCTTGTGGAAAGCCTTCCCAGAAGAGCTGAAGCTGTTATAGCTGCAAAGGGTGGGCCGACATCATATTAAACCCTATGGACTAAGAACGGGACGTCACTCAACTTCATATGCGTGAGAAGCCGGACGAGCGAATACTTTTGGAAACAGTGTAAATAGCATCTAATGAAATACCGTACACCAGATTGTGTCAGGGCCGATTAACTGAGGTGGACGTCTGGTTCCTATCACCACCACTATAAACAGTTCTGACTCTCAGAAGAGACTCAGATTTTCTTTTTTGTTTACAGTGCTGACCATGTCTACAAATTATATCCACTTTATTTACCACCCATAACCACCAGTAATCCTAAACATCTTAGTTTTTACATGTAACGTTAACGAGGTCGTTATGAACCTGAAAATTACATTTCTGGGGGAGCTATTTTGCCTGTGCATACCCGTGTCTGCCATGCGTAGATTAAAATAAGGGGGTTAAAATACATTTTGAGCTAAAACGTCATCACAAAACTATCATAATGTCTGAGTCATCAGGCAGCCTATATTTAAACATTTCATGTAGGAACTTTCTGTGAGGGAGCGTCTAGAGCCTGACGTCTGGTTCCTATCACCACCACTGTGAAGTCCAAACCGCTCTGAATGAGTTTGTTTACATCTCAACCATGCCGGTATACAGGCTTACTGAAAAATCGGTGGAGTTCTCCCTTAAGAACACGTCATGAATCTTTTTCTTAAGACCTTTCTCAAAGAACACATTTCAGAGCAAACTTGGGAGGATCCTGGTGATTGAGGCCCACTGTTCTTCTTCAGGTTTCTAATAAATATTTTCTTTTTTTGGTACTGCGTGTTAGTTTAATTCAATATATAAAAATTAATTTCATTTTTTGTGTTTATTTTGAGTGCATGTTAAAGGTCATACGGTTTGGATGGTTTGGGTGCAAGTAAATGATCTTTTCATTTCGTCATTTACAACATTATACAGCGACACAGAACAAAGATCCTTATAGTTTCTCGTTATTTTAAATGGGATTTTTACCCATTCAACCTGGAAACGGCGAAGAAAACACGGAACGATTGCATGCACAGTTGCAGGAGGGTAATAAAACTGTTTTCCTGCCAGAGTACAGCCGTCTGGAGCACTCTTGGGTTTCCCATATGGTTCGTTCATCCTTTGTGATTGTCAGTATGAAGAGCAAACGTGTGTGTGTGTGTGTGTGTGTGTGTGTGTGTTAAACAGAATAACTCCCCATTCAAATACAGATGCCTTTCAGGAAGCCCAAAACAGCTGGCTGGCTCTGTGAATGTGGAGATGATGTAGGCGAATTTCTCTTGGGCAGATGTTGGTTCAGCTTAGAACAGACCTGCTGGAAATGAATGGAAGCTAATTAGCTGTTTACTCCACACACGACGTGCTCACGCCGCTGTCCCACCTGTTTGTGTCCTCAGGCTACATCCGTCTGATGTCTCCCTTCATCGAGATGATCCTGTGGTATGTCGGACTCTCCGCTTGCCTGGGTTTGACCTTTGCCCTTTCGGTGCTCTCGGACATAGTGGCCCTTCTGACCTTCCACATCTACTGCTTTTATGTGTACGGAGCCAGGTGAGCCAACGGTGTCGGCACAGCTAGCCCGGCTTAGAGACATATCGTGGCATTTGACAGTGGGGTACCACCACCTTAGCGGCGTTTTAGGGGGAATTCCTCTGATTTTTAACAAATAATTCTGCATAGTTCAGTGCAGGGACATATGATCAATCACATTTATGAGTTTAATACCACTTTAATGGCTTTAAATCCAGCTACAAAACGCACGCTGAGACCTTAAAAAGCCGAATGTCGCTTGTTTAAAGTCACCAAGGTGCGTTTTATAATTATGGCTGATATTTCCAACCAGCAGAGGGCAGCATCTGTTCTGTTTTAGCTTGTCTGAGCTCATTTTTGTTTGTTTAACATCTTGACTAAAAAACACTAAAAAAGCTTTTGTGCTTATATACATTTAATTTTCACGCCTCATCTTAGTTCATTAAAAACTCTCTCACTTTCTCTCTGCAGGCTTTACTGTCTGAAAATCTACGGCCTGTCCTCCCTCTGGCGTCTTTTCCGGGGTAAGAAGTGGAACGTGCTGAGGCAGCGTGTGGACTCCTGCTCTTACGACCTGGACCAGGTACTGACCACCTGCTCTGCTTTGACCGGAGACAGGAGAGAAGGTTAACCCCTTAACTTCACAGGAACCCTCTGCAGGTTCAGCAGGGCCAGGCCTCCATTCCTCAGAGATACTCAGCTACTTATTTATTGTTGAGGTGTAGAAGTTCCTCTTTTTCATGGCTCGGTTAGTTCCTGGGTTTCTGGGCCACGGTTTGGTTTGTATTGCAGTCCGAGACACGCAGAACCCAAACCAGAAGACTTTTCAAAATGAGAACGACAGAAGTACCTTTTAAAAGTTCATCTTTTAAACAAAACAGCCTAAACAAGTCCAATAAATGTAAATATCAGAAGGTGGAATAAAACAGCAAATTTAGGGTGATTGTACAAATCAGAAGGGTCAAAAACTCCAACAAAAGACTGTTTATTGACTATTCAGCCAGTATTTTATTTTATTTTATATTTTATTTTCATAATAACACATAAAATACACATAATAAAGGAAACACCAGAGACGTTTCTAATAAAAAATGCATTTTAGAAAATGCATCAAACCACACGCTGTCCATCAGGGAACATCCACTAAAATATAAAATTTAATTCTATTCTATTCTTTTCACAGTGACCTCAGAATAAAGTCGGTCACACCAGTGACGTCAGCTAGAAGCTGGTCAAAGGAGGTCGAGTGACGTCATCGGCGTGACTTTTATTTCAAAATAAGAGACGCAGTAACACCAGTGACTCGACTCCTGGGGGACTTTTATTATATATTTAATAATGTGTAGTGTGTGTGTGTTCGCTGCTGTGTGCGCGATGTTTCACTGCGGAGGTGAATTTCCCTGTTGTGGGATTAATAAAGGATGACTTTCTTCTTTCTTCTTTAACACCGGAATACAGGTCGCGTAACTGCTGAGGGTTCCCTTCTATTTGATCTCGGTACAAATGCATATTCAGGTTCTTTGTCTGTGCATAAACATATACAGAAAAGGTTCATCATGTGTTTTTATTCTTTCTGCAGCTCTTTATTGGCACTTTGCTCTTCACAATCCTGCTGTTTTTGCTGCCCACCACTGCCCTGTATTACCTGGTCTTTACACTGGTGAGTGATTTAAAAGCCGATGTGGATTTAGAGCTGGAAGATAAATCGCTTTTCTGTCAAAATTGCAGAAAGAGTGTAATTTACAAACCGAAAGACCTGCAGTTTTAATTATAGCCTGAATTGTCAACTGGCAGTTGAGTGTTTTAACATCAAAGCTGGATATTTTGGTCAAAATTACAGCCAAAATCACAGGCCTGGATATTCATTTAGATATCAGCAAAACCTTGTATCTCCAAAACTTTACAGGAGAAGGAAAAAACACACTTTAGTTTTAATGCAAGTCAATGGAACCAGAATTTCTTTCCAAGTCATTTTGGGCTGTTTCTTTTGGTCCATTCATCATGAAATTTATACACAATGTAAAGAACAACAGGTATTTTCAGACCATGCCAAAAACTGAAAAATGACAAAAATGGAGATGCGAGGTTTTGTCCCGACAGCAGCGATATAAAAAAGTTAAATCACAGTCACGATATTGGTCAGAAAAATCGCAATCCTCAAATCGTCCAGCCCTGTGAGGCTCGGAGTCCTGAGATGGAAATGAACATGAAGTCATGACTTGGGTCGTGGTGGGTCAGCACAATGCTGAGTGGTGCTGTTTTGATGTGGTTGCAGCTGCGCCTGGTGGTGGTGATGTTCCAGGGGCTGATTCATCTCAGCGTGGACTTCATTAACTCCTTTCCCCTGTTCGCTATGGGACTCCGTGTGTGCAGGCCCTACAGACTGGCAGGTGAGTCTTATTAACACTAACACGAGCTTTTCATTGCAATATGGAAAACCATAACTGTTCATCAAGGTGTGTAGGTCCTTTCCATGGATACTCAACCACCACCTTATTGTTGTATTTACTGTTTTAACTGCATCCATGCTTTTCAGAGGGAGTTAAATTCCGAGTACTGAGCGAAGAGCCTGGCGCTCCTCTGCACCTGATGATGGAGGTGAGGGAAGACGTGAAGAGGTTGTTGCTATCTGCTATATTAGTAATCCAGTAATGTACTAAATAAGTGGGTAATCAGAGTTGAGCTTAAAATGAACTTTTCTGAGCAGTAAAAATATTTAAACGACTGCCTTTTACGCTGTCAGACAACAACAAGACTAACAGAAATGGCCCAAAAGGAATTAGGAAGGAATCTCGGACATTAACAGTTGGCTTTTTCTCTAAAGTTGCAACATATCAGTTATCATATAATATACGATGCTAATTATCACTTTTATATGACAATAAAATAAAGTGAATGAGCCCTGAATATTGTAACAAATGTACTTTAATAACGGCGATTCCTTCCGCCAAAAAAAGTAAGACCCCTTTTGTCTAATGGAGCCATAAAACTGTTTTCCAGATGAAGCTGAATGTGGGTTTGTTCCAGTCAGGCTGTGAAGCATTTCACAGCCCACCTCGTCTTTCCTGAATTGTATTCTGTTCGTTTCTGGCTGGTTCCAGTTTGTTTAGTTGTTCCATCACAGCAGTCGACTGATGCTTCTGGTGCGTTCACTTGTTTGGGGTAGACAGACAACAGCAAACCAGATGTTTTATTGTTTTCACAACTGAAAATACTGCCACTGCAAACAGCGACCGTCTGCAGACTGTGGTAGTAAACAAAGCGTTCCATCAAGAGGTCAGTTAGCCCAGCTTTCTATGTCGACCACAGCGGTGGAAACTGGACGCTGATTTCTTTGTAGCTGTGGATGACCAACATCTCATTGTTGAATTCCAGACAAACCCAATATTATATTACACAAACACAGGGCATCCTCCTGTCCTCCTGTCCTCCTGTCCACACTGCCGTGTGCACTGCTTTTCACCGGTAATGTCACCGTAGGTGTGGCTTCGTGCCGTTTGGCTGGAGTGTGGAGTGTCGCCCCCCCCACAAACTTATTATTAGATCAGTGGCAGGTTCTGCGGTCACTCTCTTCTTCAGTATCTGACCAAACCGTCTCAAACATTAACTTATCAAGCTATCGATCTTATTATTTAGTCATAGCCACTGCTTCCCCTGCTTTTCCCGTTCCTGTACTTCAATATTATTTCGATAATAATGGTAGAATCTTATTCTCTGTTAATTTTGCTCGTGTTATTGTTTGCTCTCCGGTGTCGTCCAGAGGAGGATGGGTTCCTCTTTTGAATCTTGGTTCCTCTCAAGGTTTCTTCCTCTTACTCTTAGGGAGTTTTTCCTTGCCAGCAGCCACGTTTACATGCAGCCTGATAATCTGATGGTAATCCGAAATCAATCAGAATAGAATACGTCCATGTAATACACCACAATCGGAATAGTCAGGTCCGATTGAGGCCTTTTCAGAAAACAGTATCTGATTGATCAAGGTGTGTAATTCTGTAAATAATCCGTAAATAGAAGAATAATATCTGTGTAAACGCCTGTTTCCGATTACATTCCCTATCGGAAAGTTTCAGTCCGTTCTGCATGTGCGTCGCGTCACAGTGAGAGTTTATACCGTTCAACACGGCGGAGCAGAAACTGGTCTGCAGAGGAGACGAAGTTCATGCTCTGATCTTTAAAAGACGGCGGTGGGACGGACGTCCAGCTTATGCGTCTCAGAGCACGACGTCTTCCTCTCGGCCTTCTTTAATAAGGACGTGTGAAGGACGTTTTCCTGAGTCTGACGTCATTTTAAAGCAGTTAGAAACACAATCACTGCTCACTGCTGCTCATCTCACTCTGACTGGACTCGCGTGATGTTCGCTGTCATGGTGACGTTTACACTAAGCGGTTCTCTACACATGCACGTAATTTGGGATCGGATTACTTGTAGCGCGCATGTAAACGGAGATTTTCAATCAGATTGTTGAGTAGAGTGAGAATAAACACAGTGTTGCCCTTGGCGACGCTCATGGGGGCACGGAACCAGATTTTTCTTTGAAGGTGCTTTGTGACAGCGGTGGTTTGATTTGACTTGAATCTAATGTGTCTGTTTTTGTATGTGCTTAAATAATAACATTTGGCTGCAGCGTACGTCATTTCTTAGCTCAGCGGCATGGCAGTTATTCTTCAAACAGATATTCCATTATTATTTGTAATCACAGATAACATGTATAGAGGCTTCTCTGTAACCGTTTAACAGGATGGTCCACTGTAGATACGTTGTAGATGTTCAGTCCATCTTTAAATAACATTCAACTAAATCTATTAAATACAACTAGTGTTAATTTTATATTAAATTTATATTAAAAAACCTTAAACCTAACCATAATGTGCTTGGTCCTCAACTGAGTATCACCAGAAAGTCTGTTGATAATTTAAATATCTGTAGATCATCTATAGGGGACTGTCCAAATAAAGTGGTGTCATAATGAAGTTTTATGCATTTATTTTAATCTGTTTCCTCTTCAGATAAACCCTCTGAAATTCAGCTCTGTGCTCCAGGGCTACCGGACACCCACCTACAGCTGCTACCCCAGGGACTCGTGGGCCGCCCTGTGCAAAAAGCTTTTCGTAGGCGAGCTCATTTACCCCTGGAGGCAGAAGAGCACCAAGACAGACTGAAGCAGCAAAAGGCACAGCTGACCCCTCCCATCCCCCGGGCGGACAGCATTCACTGCCTGGTGATGTAGTGACAGAGGATTAAAGGGAAATCACACGTATTTTTTAGAAGTTCTGCACAATTCAGTGGTCAGATTCATTCAGAGGGTTTGGTGTGAAGTGGTCCAGACGTCTTTACAGTGGTGGTGATGGGAACCAGGCGTCGCCATGACTACAACACAGATATAGACACTTTATTTACCATCCAGAATCACCAGAGAACCTACACGAGTCTTCTGAGCTTATATGGAACGTTGATGATGGAAAACAGTGGAAAATCTGGAATAATGAGTTTTCTTTGGGGACTATTTTGCCGCACAGCCCCCTGCATGTCTCCCTCCACCATGAATGGAGTTGAAGTTCTCTAAACTCTCATAAAACAGCGTCTCAGTCATCAGGCAGTGAATTCAGAACCAGTTCATGTAGGAACTTTCTGTAGGAGCTTTTAGAGGGACGTCTGGTTCCCATCACCACCACTGTGAGGAGCTTTTAGAGGGACGTCTGGTTCCCATCACCACCACTGTGAGCAGTTTCACACCAAACCGCTCTGAATGGCTTTATACCTTAATCATGTAATTATGCAAACTAGTGGAATTCTCCTTTAAAAGAGGTTCAGTGAGTGAAGCTGTCTAAGCCGTCTCTTCTTCAGGTATTTCAACTCAAGCTGCACTGAGTTTTAGTTGCTTTTTTTTTATCCCGTATAGAAATAAACTCACATAAATGTTGAGATCATGATTATTTTTTTAAATGATTATAAAGATTAATATTAATGATTGATCGCTGACTAACTTTGTAGTTTCTACGTCTTCTGATGATGATAAATGTGCCATTTTTTAAAATAATAAGCAAAGCCATCGAGTCATTTGGTTCATTTTGACAAATGTCCCATTTGTATGTGGTCACAGTGTCTCTTCTGTACAGGGTTTTTGGGTAAAGCTGCACATATAATGTTGCTTAGGCCTTTGTAAACATCGTCACATCTGAATTCCTGTTAAATAAGAAACTGGACTAAATTTTGAAGGTCACTGCAATGACCTGTGTGCCAATCACTGTTCAATCATAGTTGTTGTGTAGTTGTGGTAATCAGTGAATCAGTATTACTCATAATAATCCAGCTAAAATGACCTGATTGTGAATTTGTATGTTGTTTGTCATGAAGAGAATTCTTAATGAATCCCCTTTTGATTTATATTTGCTGTCATTCCTTTGTTTATGCTTGTTTATAAAACGAAAAGTTCCAGTAATAAAATCTGAGCCGTTGTAAAATCCGTGATGTACCACAGCTGTGACCGCCTGACCGCCTCACAGCAGCTGACCTCTGTATTACTGTATTCAGAAACCCTTCTGCTGTTACCGGATTAATCGCTCAGAGCACCGACTGTAATGAGTGCGTATACATGCTGGATTTCTGTAGTTATCCGATTATTCAAACGGCCATGGTAAACATCTTACTCCGATCTGGAAATCTGATAGAGAGGCTGGATTTTAGCTCTGTTGTCAGATTTCTCAGTGCTGTAAACTCTCACTCTGATTTCTTTTGGATTCCTATCAGAGATCAGACGGTGGACGTCGTGAGACACAGCAAAACACTGTTGCAGCAGCGCAGTAAACGCGTCGATCAGATTACTGACAAAATCCGATTTTCTGCAGTTGTCGGATTATTGAGTGCCTGTAAACGCGCTGATCGGATTACTGACAAAATCCGATTTTCTGCAGTTATCGGATTATGGAGTGCCTGTAAACGCGTCGATCGGATTACTGACAAAATCTGATTTTCTGCAGTTGTCGGATTATTGAGTGCCTGTAAACGCGTCGATCGGATTACTGACAAAATCTGATTTTCTGCAGTTATCGGATTATTGAGTGCCTGTAAACGCGTCGATCGGATTACTGACAAAATCTGATTTTCTGCAGTTATCGGATTATTGAGTGCCTGTAAACGTGTCGATCGGATTACTGACAATCTGATTTTCTGCAGTTATCGGATTATTGAGTCCATGTGAACACGCTCACTGTTGAAGTGAGAACCTGTTTTTGTTTAAACGGAGGGGCTGAAAATGTGTTTTATTATCTAGAACCAGGCTGGTCAGCTAGCCAACAGGCTACAACACAGCAAACAAGCAACTATCATTAAATCACAAGCTTGAATTATTGCATTAACGCACGGCAGGAATATTTAAATTCCTACGTAGTGCACCATGTAGGGAGGAGGGAGCCATTAGAGATTCAGCCCAAGCCTGGGAAAAGTGGCGTCGTCAGACTGGCAGACGACTCTCGTGGTGATTTGGTGACCAAAAAGTGTTTATAAACTTAAAGTATTTGCGTTAGACAGTGCAGTGTGATCGCACGATCGTTGACGGACTAAAAACGTTTAAAACTCATGAAATGTCAGCAGTTTACAGTGACTGGCGAGCGAACGGTATATTCCTATATCATAGACCCTACTCTTCTCCTCAATCAGTGGGCAGTGGTTGCCCAGCAATGATACAGGAGGAACTACAGTTCTTGGTGGAATGCCTGTTTATGTAGGTTATTATTAATAATAACTCATTAGTATTCATAATTATCTAAAATATTGTGCATTTTAATATATTTTATGTTGGCCGCCTTTTTATAAAAGCCATAAGCCGCTTGAGGCAGTGGGTTACTGCGATTCGCGTTGGGCCGGAGAGCTTTATCACCCTTCCCCGGATAAAGTCGCAGTAAACCACGGCCTCTCAGGGCTTATTACTTTTTTATAAGTACAGTCAAAAGAAAATTTGTAAATTTGGTGTGAATTATTTATTTATTATATTATTATTATTATTATTATTATTATTTACAGTAGTGATGGGAACCAGGCGTCGCCATGACTACAACACAGATATAGACACTTTATTTACCATCCAGAACCACCAGAGAACCTACACGAGTCTTCTGAGCTTATATGGAATGTCGATGATGGAAAACAGTGGAAAATCTGGAATAATGAGTTTTCTTTGGGGACTATTTTGCCGCACAGCGCCCTGCATGTCTCCCTCCACCATGAATGGAGTTGAAGTTCTCTAAACTCTCATAAAACAGCGTCTCGGTCATCAGGCAGTGAATTCAGAACCAGTTCATGTAGGAACTTTCTGTAGGAGCTTTTAGAGGGACGTCTGGTTCCTATCACCACCACTGGGAGCAGCTCTGACTCGCTCACCAAACCGCTCTGAATGACTCTGTTTACATCTCAACCATTTAATTATGGGGAATTTTAATCTTCAGTATTTAAACACACAAACTAAATAGTTTGAATGCTTGTTTGCCCTCACTGTGTTGTTCTGCTCTCATTTATTTGCTTGTGTTTGCATTTACAGTCAACACAATGTGAGCATGCAGACAATCCCACAGAGCCTCGTCCACCTTCAGGCTGGTTTAAAGGGCAAACGCAGGAGTTTTCAGGTGCCTTTCATTCCTACGCAATTTATGCTAAATAGATTATGCTAAATAGTTTCTGTGGCGCATCTGTCCTTGTTGGTTTAGCTAATGGACTGTAATAACACAGGTCAGTTGTATTTTTCCAGGCGTAATATTTAATTATATACTCGAATTTCATGAAAACTATGATTTGGAGATGGGTAAGATGCTCCAATTGAAGTCCATTATGCTGTCACTGATCGGAATGTTTGTTAAAAACAGAGGCAGGTTTGTGTTTTTAATAGCTTGTACCGAACGCCACACAGGGTCCAGATGTCCCCCTACGTCCCATGAGATCCTCACGTTGCTCTGATCTAGACATGTAGGCACAAAGACTTCATACAGCAATTTGCATTTTAATCTGTTCAGGGAGGTTTATCCTTTAATGTTTCCCTCAAAGTGCCGGGACCTCTGGCCTCTTAACCCCTCCACAGCTGTCATGTAAACAGCTCCCAGTAATGGATGAAAATAGAGTTTGTGAGTCTTTTTTAAACGCGCGCTGTCAGATTGTGTCCGTCTGTTATAGCAGAACAACAGAGCTGTATAATGTAGTTATAACAGAACTCAACAGTGAAAAGGTACAACCAGCGCAGCTCTTACAACACATTAATCAGCATTCATGGATGGATGGATGGATTGGTAGGTACGTAGGTAGATGGATGGATGGATGGATGGATTGGTAGGTACGTAGGTAGATGGATGGATGGATGGATGGATGGATGGATTGGTAGGTACATGGATGGATGGATGGATTGGTAGGTACGTGGATGGATGGATGGATGGATGGATGGATGGATTGGTAGGTACGTGGATGGATGGATGGATGGATGGATGGATGGATGGATGGATGGATGGATTGGTAGGTACGTAGGTAGATGGATGGATGGATGGATGGATTGGTAGGTACGTGGATGGATGGATGGATGGATTGGTAGGTACGTGGATGGATGGATGGATGGATGGATGGATGGATTGGTAGGTACGTGGATGGATGGATGGATGGATGGATGGATGGATTGGTAGGTACGTGGATGGATGGATGGATGGATTGGTAGGTACGTAGGTAGATGGATGGATGGATGGATGGATGGATGGATGGATTGGTAGGTACGTGGATGGATGGATGGATTGGTAGGTACGTGGATGGATGGATGGATGGATGGATTGGTAGGTACGTGGATGGATGGATGGATGGATGGATTGGTAGGTACGTAGGTGGATGGATGGATGGATGGATTGGTAGGTACGTAGGTAGGTGGATGGATGGATGGATTGGTAGGTACGTAGGTAGATGGATGGATGGATGGATGGATTGGTAGGTATGTAGATGGATGGATGGATGGATGGATTGGTAGGTACATAGGTAGATGGATGGATGGATGGATGGATTGGTAGGTACGTAGGTAGATGGATGGATGGATGGATGGATTGGTAGGTATGTAGATGGATGGATGGATGGATGGATTGGTAGGTACGTAGGTAGATGGATGGATGGATTGGTAGGTACGTAGGTAGATGGATGGATGGATGGATGGATTGGTAGGTATGTAGATGGATGGATGGATGGATGGATGGATGGATTGGTAGGTACATAGGTAGATGGATGGATGGATTGGTAGGTACGTAGGTAGGTGGATGGATGGATGGATGGATGGATGGATGGATGGATGGATGGATGGATATGTAGATAGATCAATAGATATGCACATGGATGGATGGATGGATGGATCAATAGATATATAGATGGATGGATGGAAGGATAGATCTATATATATATATATATATATATATATATATATATATATATGGATGGATAGATCAATAGATATATGGATGGATGGATCAATAGATATATGGATGGATGGATCAATAGATATGGGGATGGATGGATGGATAGATTGGTAGACAGACAGACAGAGGAGTTGGGAATATCACCTAAACATCTGTTTGATGCCTGTTTGATGAAGAAACTTTATATATCAGCTTCGTACTCCGATATTTAAACCGCACCCTTTACACTCAGATTAAAACACGTAAATGAGTCGGACGTATAAAATAAAGCAGAGCCGTTTCAGACATGCCTGCGACGTCCCTGCGCGTCCCTCACAGAAAGCCTGACCGGTGGTCCGTCCTCCGTGGTGGAGACTGATGTGATGAAGTGCTTCAGGATCCTGTGATTTTCCATTACAGCCAAAAGAGCATGATGCACTTTCACAAATCAATCAAACCAATCACAGCACACCGTCCACTAAACCCCTCCCCTGAGTGCCGAATGTCCAGCTGGAACTCGGCCAAGCGGTCAGACGCAGATGGAAATGGTCATCTTTCCTTTTACAGACTTTTAAACGACATCAACAAATATAATCTCTGAACAAAAAAGGAGTCGGGTTTCTGATCTGACGCGCTAACCTCAAACTAATATGGTAGCCCCATGAAAACAACAGTGTGTGTGTGTGTGTGTGTGTACACTATATACATTATATACAGTATGTATAATGTGTGTGTATATGTATGAGTGTGTATGCAGTATGTATAAGGTATGTATGTATGTGTATACAGTGTATACATTATATATGGTATGTATGTGTGAATATGTATGTGTGTATATAGTATATACAGTATGTATGTATGTATGTGTGTATGTATATACATTATATATATAGTATGTATGTATGAGTGTATATACAGTATGTATGTGTATGTATATAGTATGTACAGTATGTATATACAGTATGTATGTATAATGCATGCATGAGTGTGTATACAGTATGTATGTATGTGTATATAGTATGTACAGTATGTATGTGTATGTATATACATTATATACAGTAAGTATGTATGTATGTGTATATACAGTATGTATGTATGTATGTATACACACATAAACCTGGAAATAAAAAACAATACACTTCACACTTTTGAAATATGACAGGAAAGTAAAGTAAAATATGAAAGATGTGTTGATGATTCTGCGCCGTTTCTGGGCTGCAGTTGATCCTGAGCAGCGCGCGGCCGGAGCAGATGAAGGTGGGGTTTGTTGTGGTGGGCTGGATGGAGTGAGAGTCTCAGTGACAGTGCGGCCAGAGACGGAGCGGAGCAGAGCATGGAGGCGGCGCCGCGCACACTCCGGAGCGCTTATTAACACCGACACGGCACAAACGGGGCTTTACTGGCGGATTTCTCACACTCACAACCCCTGAATCCGAACCTGAACCCGAACCCGAACCCGAAGCACCACCGCGCAGCGGCTCGTGGACATGCAGCTTCAGGACGAGCGGCGCGGAGCTGCGAAGCTTTGTTGTGTGGAAGGAGAAGAAGACGGGCCTTCCAGGAGGTCCGGCTAGCGGGCATTAGCTGCTTCACCCCGAGCCAAACCGTCTAATTCAACCCAGCCGCTCGCCTCGCCGCTGGAAGGGAGAACCGCGGGTTCCTGAGCGCCGAACTGAAGAACCTAAAGCCAGCTGTTCCTTTGACATGGCACCTGACAGCTAGCTTAGCTTAGCTTAGCTTAGCTTTAGCTTTAGCTTGGCGGAGCTGCGGTTCTGGTTCCGCCGCCCGTGAACAGACATTTCACTGTCGGGTCTTCTGTCTGGTTCTGTGGCGATGGTTCCTGCGTCTTAGTCGAGCTTTATCAGTCATGTTTTTTAAAAAAGCCTCTTTGTTTTGAGTTCGGCGGGTTTCGCTGACGCTAAGCTAACGCTAAGCTAACAATGATGTAGTCCGTCGAGCCTGCTTCGCGAGCTAATGCTAACGCTGGCTAATAGAGCAGAATAGCCAGGTCAGAGGGTTTTATGTCCTGAAAAGATCAGCTGGTCTGTTTTGTTTAATTTGAGGGTTCACGGTCAGCATTTTAACGATTTAATGGCTAATTAAACTGACCGTGCATGCGAGCTAGCTGACGGGTAGCTAACCTAGTATGCTCAAAGCAGCTAGCATAAAGGAATTTTAGCTTTTTAGTCGACATATTTGTCAGAGTTGAACTTTTTTGGCTTGTAACTGGGCAAAGTAACCTCACCAAACCGCCAAACCAGCTGGCTGAATATTCACGACGGCCAGGCTTTTTTAACTGGCCGGAGTCGAGCCTGGGACTCAGTAAATCAGACTGTTCGGGTCGAATATTCGGCTGGGCAGCGAGTGTTAACTGGCTGAACTGGTCTGAGTGACTTCACGAAACCAGCTGGCTAAATATTTGCGACATTCGCCGTTTTTAAACTGGCCGTACTCGAGCCTGGGACTCGATTAATCGCCGCTCGAAGCGAATATTCGGATCCAGCTTTTGGCTTCAGAGAAAGCGCATCGTAACAGCATTAAACAGCTGAAGTTGCTCTGATGCGAGCGAGGATGGGCACTCAGGGCAGCCCTGTGAAGAGCTACGACTACCTGCTGAAGTTCCTGCTGGTGGGGGACAGCGATGTGGGGAAGGGAGAGATACTGGACAGCCTGCAGGACGGATCCGCGGAGTCGCCTTACGCCTACAGCAGCGGTCAGTTCTCCTTCATGCACATACACAAGCCGCACCGTATGCCCTCCTAACGATCCCTCTTTAGGGCTCTTTTGTACAGACAGGGGCTCTATAGAACCAGGAACACTCATAGAACCATTTGCATGCTTAAGTGGTTCTTTGTAGGGGTAAACGGTTCTTCAGATTGATGGGCAGTGTGTTGTGTATGGTTCTGTGTAGCATCAAAAAGGGTATGATGTATGTAGAACCGTACGCAACACGTTCCACATCAGTCTAAAGAGCCAATTAAGCATGCAAATGGTTCTTTTAATGTTAAGGGTTCTATGTAGAACCATCATCTTTACTTACAGCGTTTTTAGTTGGTGTGTTTGTTGTGGTTTAAATTAAAAATCTGGGATTTTTATTTTATTTAACTCTGGAAATGAACTGCACTGCATAATTTTTGAAATCACAAAGAAGAAATGTAAAATGGAAAAAAGTGAAATTGTGAAATTGACCACGTCGAGTCTTTTTGTACAAAGACGTCCGTTTTTTTTTAACCTCTTCTGTTGAAGCTCATGTTCAGACACCTGGGGTGGATTTGATCTTCTGATCAGAGGCTTTTGTATGTTAATGAGCTCACAGCCGTTGTTCAGCTGACTCAGTCCTGAAAGGTAAAGAGGGGCTTACAGAAAACAGAGATTCTGAAATTCATATGATGTTTAAACCCAATACAAACATAAGTCTACCATCTTTTATCTACACTCACTGTCCACTTTATCAGCTCCACTGACCGTATAGCTGCACTCTGTATTTCTACAGTTACAGACTGTAGTCCATCTGTTTCTCTGATACTCTGTTACCCTGTTCTTCAGTGGTCAGGACCCCCATGGACCCTCACAGAGCAGATACTGTTTGGGTGGTGGGTCATTCTCAGCACCGCAGTAACACTGACTGTGCTGTGTTAGTGTGTGTTGCGCTGGTGTGAGTGGATCAGACACAGCGGTGCTGCTGGAGTGTTTAAACACCTCAGTGTTGCTGCTGGACTGAGAACCAAAAATATCCAGCCAACAGTGTCCTGTGGGCAGTGTCCTGTGGGCAGTGTCCTGTGGGCAGCGTCCTGTGGGCAGTGTCCTGTGGGCAGTGTCCTGTGACCACTGATGAAGGACTAGAGGATGACCAACACAAGCCGTGCAGCAGCAGATGAGCTGTCGTCTCTGACTTTACATCTACAAGGTGGACCGACAAGGTAGGAGTGTCTAATAGAGTGGACAGTGAGTGGACACAGTGTTTAAAACTCCAGCAGCACTGCTGTGTCTGATCCACTCACACCAGCACAACACACACTAACACACCACCATCACATCAGTGCTGCGAATGATCTCTAACAGTACCTGCTCTGTGAGGGTCCATGGGGTCCTGACCACTGAAGAACAGGGTAACAGAGTATCAGAGAAACAGATGGACTACAGTCTGTAACTGTAGAACTACAGAGTGCAACTATACGGTCAGTGGAGCTGATAAAGTGGACAGTGAGTGTAGAAATGAGGATGATGGCTGATCGGGCTGTGTGTGTGTGTGTGTGTGTGTGTGTGTGGGGTTGTTTTCATATTTTCTGAGGTGGATAAGGTGAGGCAGGTAAGATCACTCAAGCTGTGTGTAAACGCTGCTACACCTGAACCAACATATCACAGCGTAATTATTCATGACTCAGTGCTATAAATAGCCAGTCAACTCCACGTTCGGTACAGCGCCTCAGTGGATTCTTCTTGTTTAAAAAGGCCACTGATTTTTAATCCGAGTGTCTAAAATCCCAGTTCGGCCAACTAAAACACCAAATAATCTTATTTATTATTGTTTTATTTTTTGGATGATGATAAATCATCTATTACAGTCAGTTTGGTTGTAAAAAATGCACCCATAAAAATGATTGATCAGTGCATCCTTACTGTTATAATGTATTAATCATCGTATTTGCCCCTTTAGTTTGATGATAGAGCTGGGCATTATGGCAAAAATGATTACCTTGGTATTTTAAAAAGTTTTAACAATACTCTGCATGTCACAATATATTTTTTTTGATTTATATTAAGTAGGAAAAGACAAAGTAGCACCACATTAAAAAAAAGTTTTAAAAAATATGGAAAGTGAACATTTTACAGCAGTAAATCTAGTTGAACCTGACTAATCAGAGTCAAAATGAGTATTTTTATTGTTAAACATTCAAGGAATTAGTTTTGGTGACGGCGTACAAGAAAACAGACGGTTAACACATTTAATTAAGGGAAAAATAAAATACTGTAAATACAGTAAAGAATAAAAAGGAGGTGGAAGGGTTGTTGGTGTGAAAGGAGCTGAAGACGTGTGTGAATATATATGATAACATGTCTGTACATGTGCAGGTCTGAATAGACAGGCTCTAAAATATACTAGAAAAATGATTATTTACCAATTATTCTGGACTAATATGAACATTTAACGTCTGTGCGTTTGTGTAAGCCAAGGCATTGATACAGGGTAGGTACTGTAGTACATAAAACACTCGGCGGATTCTTTTTAAGACTATATCTGTGATATCGTGACGAACTTTATCGTGATGATGATGATGATGATGATGATGATGATGAATATTCTCACATTGCCCAGCCCTGCTTGTACTGGCTTCAGGTGCCAGTAATCAGCGAGTGGAAAGCCGAGATGTACAGAAACCCGTCGCTACCGAAACGTTTAATTGTGCCATTAAATAGTCCCAGGTGAGCTTTGGCTGCTGAGCAGGTTTTACCTTTAGGGTGGAAATAACAGCACAGCTGTTGGAGATCATCTCACTTAATTATCCGAATATTAAGGGAAAAATCCACCAAATTCCTCCCAAATTATGCATAATTGAGTGTTTAAGATGTAAACAGAGTCGTTCAGAGCGGTTTGGTGCGCAACGCACTGTTCTAGAGAAACTTACTGGTCAGAATTGGTCACAGTGGTGGTGATAGGAACCAGACGTCTGAGGTTCAGATTCAGAATACTTTATGGGTCCCAGAGGGAAATTGCAGTCATTACAATTGCGACTGTTTAAGTAAAAGAATAAACGCTTGAATAATTTAAACCAAAAGGGAGAAATTTGCAATATGTACATGTTTAAATTCTTACAGATACAGTAAACTGGCCGTGACTGTGGTAATAAATATGAAACGTAATGTATAAAGCAGTTGAAATTATTGCACACATAATAAATTATTATTACATGTATAAACAGTAAAATTTGGGATTGAGTACGGCGCAGATGAACCGAAGAATCTCTACATCACATAAAGCTATTATATTAAATGCTTATGAGTTCATGGTAGAGAAAAACATGTGTTTTGAGGCAAAATAGACTCCAAAAAAACTTCATAGTCAATAAAATGTGTATATGCATGTGTGTTGTGGTCGTGGCGACCCCTGGTTCCTATCACCACCACTGTAAAGACATCTGAACCATTGCACCCCAGACCACCCTGAAATTTTAAAAATAGGTGGAGTTCCCCTGTGAAAGTCACTGTGCAGTTGTGGAAGAAGGTCAGCCTTGAAGAGAAGCCTGTTGAAAGGCCTGCAGGTCAGTCATGGAGAAATAATGTGGCCTTGACACCAGCATAAACAAATGTGGTCACCGCTTCATGTGATGAGTCAGGTCTTCAGGCCGGCATTGACATCCAAGTCAAAACTGGAGCACCGGCTGCCTATTTATATTACAGCGGAGTCTTTTGCTGTGGCTTCTGTTAGGCGCTCAGACCGAAGCAGTTGCTGGGCTCGTTGGGTTATTGAACATTAATTAAATATTAAACAGCCTATTTACATTTTTCTGGATTTTGATCCATTCCTTGAGGTCCACTTATGACTTATGTGGTGTTTTATGTACCGAAAACACAGAAATGTACTTTTATGTGATCATTTTCAATCTTCATCCCTTAGAAATGACTTTCTGCTACTGTGCTTTTAAGACCGATATATGCAAATGACCTCTGCTGTGATTGGCTGCACCTCTGTCTAAAAGCAGCCTGGGCTGACCCCTGTAACCGCAGTGTGAGCGTACACGGCTGAACGTCTGTAGGCTGAGTGGGTGGCTATATGTAAATTTGTTTTTGTGACATCACAATAAGACGGAAAGATAATTTTAATATCGAAATCGAGTGAAATTTTCAGATCACAAACCTTAGATTTTTATTATAGTCACCAAGGACACATTGCAAGTTTCAAGTAACCTAATTAGAGCATGTGAATTGTGATTAATTGTATAATAATTATTAATAATTGTAATAATATAATATTAAATAAGGAAACAAACCGTGACATTGCAACCAGTGTTAATAGGTGTATGCTGATCTTCTTAGCCACAAGAAAAGGCCCTCAGCTTATAGAAAATAATGTATAGAAAACAATCACAGTTTAAATTTAAAATCACAATACTGGTGATTTAAACAAAAATCGCAATTCAATATTTTGCGGAAAACGTTCAGCCCTACATCGCAAAAGACAAAGAATGTCGAGCAGGCGGCGTCTGATCAGCCTCTCGTGCTACATAAAAAATTATTATAATTTGGCCCTAAATTTTGTTAAACAGGACGACTTTTACCCTCTTCATGATGAAACTTGCAGTTGATCAGCGTCTACAAGTACTGACGATAAACTCTGGGTTCAGAAGACCGTATCGTATTCTACTGTCATATAATTGATCATGATGACGATATATTGCCATATTGCCATATTGCCCAGCCCTAACTAAACTCTCTTATTTCTCCGTATGGGCCCTTTTGATGTCGTACAGGTGGAATTTTACTGGTCATATCGAGGAAAAGCCGGGAGTCGCAGCCCAAATGTTAAGGCGTCATTTTGTCCTTTCGGCAAAAATCAAACCACCTTGGGAGCCTCAACGTTTTACATCAGTTTCACCATCTTGGCTGTAAATATGTCTCAGCCATGTGCCGAGTTAACGTCCTAATATAGGATAAAAATATAATATAAACAGAAACTCAGACTCACTCTGCTCTGCTTTGAGCTTCAGCTCAGCTACAGCTGCTTTTCTCACATCTCCAGCAGGAAACTCTTCCACAGAAGTAGGTCAGTTTCTTCTAAAACGTCTCTCAACGTTCGACTTTTTACGAGGCTGAAGTCGCTTCTTATTCACCAGCTTCTTGTTCAGATTTCCCCGTTCCACCTTAAAAAGTGCCTGAGGCAGCAGAATGTAACTGCTGTACCTTTTAAGGTGGAATGGGACAATTCAGACAAGAAGCTGGTGAATGAGAAGCGACTTCACGACTTTTTATAGTTCGTCAGTTTCTCACTGCAGATTAAACGTATCAGGAGACCAGCTGGAGTGACTATAAACACTAATCAGTCCATTCGTCTCCAGATTATCGATGTCCGTCTTAAATCTCTCTCTTTGCCGTTTCGTAGCTACCAGCTGGGCGGGGCTGTCGTCTGTGTTGCTATGGTGACCAGCCGTCTGGGCTGATCTTCAGGGTTAAAGGGTGAATCAGCAGTTCTACATTAACTCCAGCGTTTAAGACCATTTACTGTTAAACTGTGTTGAAGGATCAGCAGAGCTTTATTTTACTGTAGAGGAGGATTATTTTATTATTACCTGCTGATCTGATTCAGCTGTGGAGCCACGACAGGGCGGTACCAGAGCTCCACAGCTGCATGTAATAAGGTGTGAACAAACTGAAATAGTTTCTGAACAGATCTGACGCCTCCTGAAGGTGTAGGGTGATGGCGCACCTGCCAGCACTGGACCCCGTGTATCCGGCGTACGTGAGATTTGTTCTAAATTCGCCTATGAGAATAATAACAATAAAAATATGAATCATGCACCCCGATGCCTGTAGCGCGCTTAAACTGCCGCCTTGCGTCGGGTTGGATTTGATTTCCGTCTTATTTTATTAGTTTTATTTCAGCTCGACTTCTAGGCGACCGACGGTTTGTGTCTGTAGGACTTGGTTATGGTGCAGCGAGAATTCCTGCTGTAATCCGGCTGCACCGCAGCTCGACCGCTGTCTGTGTGAATGGCCGGCACGTTCAAGCAGCTGCAGTGGTCACCCTGTCGCATCGCTCATGTCATGCAGAGGCAGTAACAGCGTGAAACAGGCCTCAGCTTCAGGAGACATCACTGGGCAGGTGGTAAAGTGAGTGGTAGGCTGGCAGCAGCTCTGTGTGACCTTCATTTAAATACTAAAACTCAAGTTTACAGCGCATATGAACGTGCAGGTGGCAAAAAATCCAATTTTTTGTACTTGATTCTTTTCAATCTTCATTCTTTATGCAGGTCGTCTCCAGACCTGTGTACTGTGGGACGACGTTAAGGGAAATCCGCTGATTTTACAAAATTTCTGCATAGTTAAATGAGATGTAAACAGAGTGGTTTGGCGTGTTCTAGAGTCAGAGCCGTTCCCAGTGGTGGTGATGGGAACCAGACGTCCCTCTAAAAGCTCCTACAGAAAGTTCCTACATGAACCGGTTCTGATGACTGAGACGCTGTTTTATGAGAGTTTAGAGAACTTCAACTCCATTCATGGTGGAGGGAGACATGCAGGGCGCTGTGCGGCAAAATAGTCCTCAGGCCAAAATGTGTTATTTCCTAAATAAATGTCTGTATTTGTGTCATCAAACGTCAGAAACGCTCTGAATGACTTTGTACCTCCGAAGCCGAACGTTTGACGAATGTATGGAGTTCTCCTTTAAAGAATAGCTTTGAGTTTGAGTGTTCAAGCCTTCAATAAGGTCGGTCTCGGAGTGCGAAGCGCAGCATGTAATCTAATCTGAAGAGGGCTGTTCTTCTCGCGCCCTTGGCCGTGTTGTGTAATGCAGAATGTGCCATATCTACTGTTCTCTGTTTCAGCCTCGGGCATCGTCACGCGTTGGCCTTCAACTCATTTTTTGAGCTAATGATCAGGCTTAGAGTCTGAAATGAGCATTTTAATCGCACGGATTTGATTTTTAGGCCCGTTTTTGAGCTTTGTGAGGGGTCTGTAGTTCGTCTGTCTGTACTGGTATATCAATTTATATCAACATGTGAAACTCGATCTTTTAGCAGTAAGAATAAAGAGCTTTATAAAGAACTTGGTTATCGGAGAAGCAGAACCAGACAGTCCGAATCAAGCCAGCAGCATTCAGAAAGCGTGGATTCCTTTAAAGGGACAGTTTGACAATGTTTACATACTTGACTAAACAAAACGTGTGAACACTGGTTTTTATTCACTCTTTGGCACCTAATCCAGTTAAACAGGACTAAGTTTGCTCTCTTTATAGTGAAACCCGGCAGCTGGTCAGTGCTCTAGTACTCGGCCGTCCTTCTGTAGTAGTATATCGTTGTAGAACCTATTTAACTTGCCTCATGTTCCATATAAGTGTCCCTGCTGCCATGCTGGTGGAGCTGTGCTCCAAGTTCTAGGAGAAGCAGAAGAAACTAAACTAAAAAGAACTTTTGACTCTGAGTTCTTTACCATTTCTTTACGGGTTTTCTGTATCGCCATGACTACAACACAGATATAGACACTTTATTTACCATCCAGAACCTCCAGAGAACCTACACGAGTCTTCTGAGCTTATATGGAATGTCGATGATGGAAAACAGTGGAAAATCTGGAATAATGAGTTTTCTTTGGGGACTATTTTGCCGCACAGCGCCCTGCATGTCTCCCTCCACCATGAATGGAGTTGAAGTTCTCTAAACTCTCATAAAACAGCGTCTCAGTCATCAGGCAGTGAATTCAGAACCATTTCATGTAGGAACTTTCTGTAGGAGCTTTTAGAGGGACGTCTGGTTCCCATCACCACCACTGTGAGCAGCTGTGACTCTAGAACAGAGCGATTCACACCAAACCGCTCTGAATGACTCTGTTTACATCTCAACCATTTAATTATGCAGAAATTTTGTAAAATCAGTGGATTTCCCCTTTAAGGTGTCCCACAGTACAGACGTCTGGAGCCGACCTGTTAAAAGACCGAAGATTAAAATGAATTAAGAACAAAAAGACGGTGAATTTTCTTTTTGAAGTGTTCATTTGCTTTTAAAACGGTCCTTTAAAGGGACAGTTTAACAGTGTTTATGCAGCTTAACAGGACGAGGGCGTCTGACTGTAAAGCTATGTACCTTCTCATCGGTCGTCATCAGACTGAGGGTCTCGGATTAGACTTAATGATAGACCCTCAGCTGCCGAGCCTGATCAACGTCTGCTGAGGGCATTTTCTCCAGCTCAGCGTCTGCGTGTAGATTAGAGGTGGGCCATAAAATATGACATCACATATTTCGAGAAGTTTTCAGAATGAACAGCGTCATATTTACGTTTTATGACCTGTGACTAGATGGAACGGACAACAAAGAACCAGCCATGCGGCACACAGTGGTTTTAATAGGTTTACACACTGATCTGCACTAAATCAGTTTTACAGGAATATTTATGCCCTTTTTGTGTATATATTAAAAAAATAGGTTTTTTATACAAAAGTTCATTTGTCGTTTTTTTTGAAAGGTGTTTTTCTGATTGATAAAAGATGAAAAAAAGAACAGCAGTTGTAGCTGATATAAAACCAACACTAAACGCTGAACGTTTTATTTAGCAAAAACTGTGTGTGTGTGTGTGTGTGTGTGTGTGTGTGTGTGTGTGTGTGTGTGTGTGTGTGTGTGTAAAATATAAAGTGTGAGCTGCTAATTAGTGGAGTAGCCAGATGTGGTGCTTTTGATGTGACTGTAAAGTAGCTTGGAAATTGTTGCATGAAAGTTTCAGCGTGTGAAGCCAGCAGAACAGCCGGGCCAAAACCGGGCCAAAATCACTGGAACTCAGCACCCGCAAGTGCCGTGCTGCTTTGGTGTCCGTTTCTCTGCTGCGGCGGAGTTTGAGCTGTGTGACCAGAGCCGCCCCGGCGGGTCAGGTCTGTGTGTCGTAGCCTGGAGGATTTCGCCTGCTCGTTTGCTCTTAGACGCCATTTTTAACGATTAAATTAACAATTGAACAAACGTAACTTCCTGTCACAGTGGACTTGATATTTGTGCGTCTCGTTATTAAGTAAACCGGTCAGGCGTAACGTTCTGACCACCTCCTCGTTTCTACGCTCACTGTCCACTTTATCAGCTCCACTGACCGTATAGCTGCACTCTGTAGTTCTACAGTTACAGACTGTAGTCCATCTGTTTCTCTGATACTCTGTTACCCTGTTCTTCAGTGGTCAGGACCCCCATGGACCCTCACAGAGCAGGTACTGTTTGGGTGGTGGGTCATTCTCAGCACTGCAGTAACACTGACGTGGTGTTGGTGGTGTGTTAGTGTGTGTTGTGCTGGTCTGAGTGGATCAGACACAGCAGTGCTGCTGGACTGAGAATAGACCACCAGCCAAAAATATCCAGCCAACAGCGTCCTGTGGGCAGCGTCCTGTGACCACTGATGAAGGACTAGAGGATGACCAACACAAACTGTGCAGCAGCAGATGAGCTGTCGTCTCTGACTTTACATCTACAAGGTGGACCGACAAGGTAGGCGTGTCTAATAGAGTGGACAGTGAGTGGACACAGTGTTTAAAACCTCCAGCAGCACTGCTGTGTCTGATCCACTCACATCAGCGCAACACACACTGAAACACCACCACATCAGTGCTGCGAATGATCTCTAACAGTACCTGCTCTGTGAGGGTCCATGGGGGTCCTGACCACTGAAGAACAGGGTAACAGAGTATCAGAGAAACCGATGGACGACAGTCTGTAACTGTAGAACTACAGAGTGGAGCTATATGATGAAATGGACGTGGAGTGTAGAAGCGTTTACTGCTGCTGGCTGAAGACGTCTGAAGTTATCTGGAAGCCTTTTCTTCTGGGAGGAATCAAAGCGTTTCTAATATTCTGTCTTTTCCACTGGCAGTGCTGCCTGCTGGATTCAGCCAGACGCCCGTGGAGAGTGGCTGTTTGAAAGCTCCTTTTTTTCCACCCTCCATGTCTTGTTTTTCTGAAACTGTGGAAAGAGGAGAGTCCTGGATTGATCTGAGAGCGATCCAAATCCCAGAGCCTTCATTAAAACTGGGCCATGCGGCGAATCGCTGGCGTGTTTACTCCCAGGCGTTCGCGGCCATTGATCTGCGCTTCTCTCTGACTGAAACAGCACATCTGTAAATATTTAAAGAGCGGAGCGGAGCGAGAGCATGTTTTGGTTGGCTGGGCCGTTTTCTGATTGCCGGCGGGAATAAAGCAGAGCATGGTAACGCGGGACTGTGACGCTCTTCTTCCACCGGTTCTCAGAGTGGTGCATTTACCTGAAATGACCGGACCGACCGGTTAAATTTGAGCGGTGTCAGTTAATTAGCTTCGTGCATCAGGCCTCGTCTGTTTGTCACCGTTTCCAATAACCTGGTGTTTATTTATGCCTCAGCTAATGAAGTTCCAGGTTCCAGGCGTGTTGGGACTGGATTTATGCGCTTTTTAAGGCGGGATTGAGCTGATTGAGGCAGTGTTTTCCTACTGAAAGTGGGTTTTTACTTTAGCCAGATATAAAAACGTGCAGAGGATGGAGGTCAGAATCACCGGAGGCGGTGTGATACGATATTATTGATATTATTATTATTATTATTATTATTATTAAGCGTTTTGCGATACGCGGCGTATTGAGATAATTATAATATATATTGTGACCTATTATCTTGATCCTGCTCCAACACCTTCTCCTCCTCCCTCTCTTCACTCCTCACCTCTCCTCCTTCTCCTCCTCCCTCTCTCCTTGACTTCTCCTCTTTTCTCCTCCCTCTCCTCCTCCTCATCTCCCGCTCTTCTCTGTTACCGTCTCTCTCTTCCCTCTCTGCTTCTCCCTCTTCTCTCCTCCCGTTCCTCTTCTTCTCCTCCTCTTATCGCTCTCCTTCTTCTCCTCCCTCTTTTCTTCTTCTCCTCCTCTCCTCATCCTCCTTTTCTTCTCTCTCGCTCTTTCCTCTCTGTCTCTACTTTTATGATTTAAAGTGACACAGTTACCGTTTTCTTCTTATGTTCATGTTTAATAATGGAGGATCTGCAGGCCTGCAGGCCCCCCCACCATTCTCCCCCGTCTCTTTCTTTCTTTCTTTCTTTCTTTCTTTCTTTCTTTCTTTCTTTCTTTCTTTCTTTCTTTCCTTCCTCTCTCTCCTCTGTCTCTCTCTGTCTCTTTCCCCGTCTGTCTCTCTCTCTCCTTCTGACTCGATTGCTCCCCCCCTTTCCCCCCTCAGCCTTGTTCTGTCACTAGATCATCAAAGCTTTACGAAGCATCTGTGACTTCCTCTCTCCTTTCAGCTCATCGTTACTGTCACGACGGCGCTCACATAAACGTCTGTGATGGAACGCGACGGTGCGCCGCGGTGGTTTCTCCTCCGTCTCTAACCGTGTTGGAAATGAGCTTGTTGGACGCCACAACCTGCAGGATTCACGCGGCGTCTTTGTAAACGAGTCTGACAGCTTTTGGAGCCCATTAGAGGCCCACATTATTATGGGCTGCCGGCGCCGAAGGTGATCCGATTATTAGGCCCAGTCCCATTTCTCCTTTGTACCCCTACCCCTTGTTTTCGAGTGTCACCCCAACCCCTCAGAGCTGAGCTACAGGGCAGTGGTTGAGATCTTCCTCTGAAATGAGCCCCTCTAATAAAAGAGCATCACTTCATTATCAGCTACTAGCGCCGCTCTGTAGGCGACCCTGCCCGTCTGCAGGGACAGCAGAGGAGGGGAAAGTTCAGCTCCTCACTGCTGGGCTTTAGTTACATTTAGGGATCATACGCCTTCAAAGAGGGGGGCAGTTATTTATTATCACCCCCCCACTAATTCTTCAGTGATATGAAGCTGAAGTCAGAGATTCTCCAGATTCTCGTTCAAATTTTCCCGTTCCACCTTAAATGGAGCAGCAGTTACATTCTGGAGCTTCAGGCGTCAGAACTGCTGGACTATTTAAGGTGGAACGGTAAAGTTCGATATAATACGATGGTTATTGTATTTTTTATGAAGAAAATACTCAAATTTAAGAGTTTCTCTGGTCTCTTGTTCTCCGTCTCGCTGTTTTTTCTGTTTTTTCTCGTATCTCTCTGTTTGGAGTCTCTGAAAAACCTCAGTTTGGAGGGTCATGTAGCCCCAACACTTCACCCCACCCCTCTATCTCAACAAGAATCGGGACACCCCACCCCTAGACGTGAACGCCAACGCAGAGGGGTAAGGGCTCGGTGGTAGGGGCGAGGGGTGAAGTGGGACTGGGCCTTAGAGTGCGGAAAACGACAATCCGGCAATAAGATGGGCTCTTTTCACCACCGAGAACATTACAGTGGCCTGTTCTGTATGAAAGAGGGGCACACAATGGTCTTCTGTCGGGGGCAGAGTGCTATTAAAATGCAAAGCAGGACAGAAAACGGTCCGGAGCAGCTGTTTCACGTCCCCAGAGCGCGTCCTTGGTCACGTGGTGTAGCACTTTAAACACATCAGACGGATGCAGATTGCAATTAACTCGACAAAGCCTAGGTGTTTGAATGTGGGCCGCTCTCAACTCCTCGTCTGAAGCCAGATGATCCGTTTTGGTGACGCGCCGCAGTCGCGTTATTGGCTCAAATTAAATTGGCCAGCACCAAAACTTCCCGCTCAGCTGTTGTCGCTGTCGTGCCTGGTTTCTGCCAAACATGCTGCATCACCCTCCAACAGAAATCTGCTGATTTTTCTCAACACAAGAGCTTCTCACGACAGGAAGCCTTTAAAACGAATAAAATTAGCCTAAGTGCTTCAGAACAGGGGCACCATTAGACTCCCAGGACACCGCAGCACTTAAAACCATGTTTAAGTTGGAGTGAGTCGGCTGGAAAATGGCCTGCCGGTTCTGATCTGCTAAAAGCCAGCGGCCAACTCCATCTTATTATCCTCTTTATTTATTTATTTCATTTATTTCTTATTCATCTCCCTCTCTGTCTCTCTCCGGCTTTCAGGAATCGACTATAAGACCACCACTATCCTGCTGGACGGAAGGAGAGTGAAGTTAGAGCTGTGGTGAGTACGTTGGCCGAACGGCGTCCGCTGTCGTTGAGCATCAGCCGTCATGAATTTAGCCACAACTAATCTGGACTTCATGCAGTTTGAATGCAACAAAGAATCTGCCTGTGAAAAAGTGTTCACACTGCAGGAAATCCGGTTTAGGTGTGCGACACTCTTTGAATACACGGTTGTATTCAGTCTGTGTATGAAGAGCTCATTTGCATAAGATGATAAAAGCCCTTCTTTTACAAAGTGAGCTGATCCCTTAAATATTGCACTTCAACGTGTGTCCATTAACACATGAATTGACCATTGACGTTCTCTGCTTTTACCAAAGTTAATTGCATTTTGATCAGTTATTTTATGTATTTATGTATTTATTTATCATCAGTTTGATATTACCTGCAATGCACGATAAAAAATATATTTATTGAGATTTATGAAAATTCATTAAACTGAAGATATCTCTTCAAATCAATCCTTCATATTATATTCCTTACCGTTTCACAAAATTACAGCCATTAAATGTTTACATTTTTTGTTTTTTTTGTTTATCATGTGCAGCTTTATTCAACGTCATGCAAAGCTGCGTTTCACAATGTAAACAAGAAACATTATATTACATATCACTCCAGTAAAAGTAGAAGTTCCTCCCTTTAGACCTCCACTTGAGTAAAAGTACTAAAGTATTTGCCTTCAAATGTACTTAAGTATAAAGTAAAAGTACTAAAAGAGTAATTCTGGCTCTGATGTCCTGTTATCATTTTTATAACCAGACTGGCTTCATGAACTCATTTCAGGTGAAAGTCCTCCAGCGTCTCTCTTGGTAAACCAGTCTTTTAATAGAACGTCATTAATTAGCGACGCTGACGTCTATTAAAATGATCAGAAGCACAAAACACTGAAGGTAAACAGTTTCCATCAGGGAGAACCGAGTGGCTCTGAAATCACTTTTTACACACAAGCAAAGTTTCAGTTTCAGATTTATTTACAACTTAGTTCCAAGTTTAAGTTGAATAAAAACTGGCTTTAAACTCAGGATCACAGATGAGCTCCTTTACTATGTTGATCTGTAGGCGTCTGTTCATAAACATAAACCAGCCCAAACTCATTTACTATAAAATGAACTGGTGTTTGTAGAAATTCAGAAAAAAGCCGCGTCAGTCTCGACTGCATATGTGGACATATTTCTATATTGAGCTCTATTTACACAAAGTTAGGTTAGTTCATCATTTATGTTGAACAGACTCTCCCAAAGTTTTACGCTGCTGCGCTGACGTTGAACCGCGTGCTGCACTGGGTCGGTATGACCAACAGGTCAAAACCAGCTCTAAACAAAGTGACCGCTGGGCCCTGATTGGTGCTCTGGCTTTGCGCTTCTTTCGTTTTGACATGTTACGTTTTTATACACACAGAAACCAAAAGGAACGACAGATTTCTCAAAATGTAGGAGGAGAAAGTCGGATATTAGACTCTGAAATGTAGTGGAGTGAAAGGAAAAAGACGCCCAGAACGGAGAAACTTCAGTACAGATACACCAAAAATACTAAAGTACAGAAACCAATTACATTTACTCAGTTACTCAGATACTCAGTTACTCAGGTACTGTCCACCACTGCCTTTACTAAAGACCCCTTAAAGCACCACTTTCTTAGGGATGTACTAAAAGCGCCCTCGTGCAGGTCCTGGATGGATCAGCTCTGCCGGTGCCGGAGTGCTGTAGCTGCAGCTCTTGTCCTTCTAAATGCTGGAATGTGAGAGAGGTGGGGCGGAAGTGGCCGCCGAGCTCCGCTGGCCATCTCCTTTTCCTTTTTGGCTCTTCAGGATGCAGCGTGATGCATGATCTACTGAGAGCAAATGGAGGGCTGTTAATGTGCGGAGTGATGAGTCCAGCACTTCACAGCGGCTTTCGGCGCTCAGACAGAGATGGAGCTTTTACCAGAGAGCCGCAATTATACCGCTAAAGAGACGCCTAGATACCAGTCTCCCTCCGCATCAATCACGGCCTGCCTCTCTCGCTCTCGCTCTCTGTCTCTGGGGTACGGCCCGGCCCGGCCCGGCCCGGCTGACAGCATTATTAGCAGAGTAACATGAAGGGGTTGTACACAAAGTGCGAGAGCCAGAAGTGAGAAATAAGCGGTGCTCATGAACGATGCCTAGTGCTGTATATGTGAAACCAGAGAAGCCTGCAAGGATGTCGTTCTTCAGAGAGAGGGGATTTCTAGGTTTCCTAGGCGGCGTTCAGACGTAGATTCCACAAAAAAATACCATCTGAAAAAATACCATTGAACACAAACTAATCAGGCTCTGTGATAAAATGTAGTTTGTCGTTATTTTGAGCTACTGGCCGTTTCCACAGTTCCTCAGTTCTCAGACCTGTAGCTCTGAAAGGCAGTTGGTATCTGGGTGGTCTTCCCCCGCCTGCATTGCCTGTTGAGTTGAGCCGTCATCTCTCGTTCCCAGTCTCTGGAATCAGAGTTCGATCTCTCTGATAACGCAGGTGTGGTGTGGATTCCCTGACTGCTGAGCTCAGAAACAGGACTAGTCAGGTGTTTTAACGAGGACATGCAGGAATTCCCTGGTTGCAGACAGTTGAGCCCGTTTGTGTTCATCGGCCCGAGTTGTGGAGCTCAACCTGTTAAACCCGTTTTTCCGGGCGCGGACGCCGCCGCGAGCTGCCGAGTCATGTTGTGTTCGAGTTATCCAGAACGTTCCTTGTGATCTCAGATGTTGGCCTGTTTTGACGACGGACTGAAAGGGAGAGTTCTGTGAATGTTCTCTGTCCTGACCCGTTTCTCTCCCGTGTTTTTGTGTTTACAGGGACACTTCAGGACAGGGACGCTTCTGCACCATTTTCCGCTCCTACTCCAGAGGGGCGCAGGTGAGGACGACCAGCGCAGCGCTGGTTCCTGTCTCTTTTGACCCACGCTGACGGGACTTTGATCGGTGCCCTGCGCTGCCCCGACCCGCCCTGCCTTCCTTTGTTTACTCGTTAGAATTACGCAAGCATGAAGTGTTTCTCACGGCAGAGCTCAGTGGTTTGTACTCCACATGTGAGCGTGGTGCACTGCAGGGATGCACCGATATGGGAATCAGTGCTGATATCTGGTATTTTTAAGTCATTTTATCCAGTGATAAATTTCTTTATTTGGTGAAATTATTTTACTGCTTTAATCATTATTTCTTGAAATTGGTAATGGGCCACAGTCTGCCTGTAAAAAGACACTTTCACTAGATAAAATTACTTAAATATGCAAAAATAATGATCTTATAAATCTAAAATCTTTCATTTTGTCTTACACTTTGTTGTTTTCACTCTCTGGGATGTTTTATGCGGTGCAGTATTACCACATTTTAATACGTCTATCAAAACTGCTGAGTACAGTGTTTTATTTAACGTTGCTCACTCTGCTGCACTAAATCCAGTCAAACAGGACGAAGTTTGCTGTCTTTGTAATGAAGTCAGCGCTCTTTAAGTACCCGTGACGTCCGTGACCTGCTTAGAAAAGCATGTTTGTCACCAATACCCAAGATGATCATGAGTACAGTAAATACCTCGTACCTATGTATGTACTTACCTATGTACCTACATGCATGCCTACCTACCTACAAACGTACCTGTGTAGCTTCCTACGTCGTACGTACCTCCTCACCAACGAACCAGCCAAAAAAACCCCCCAGCTAAATGTCATTTGACCTACTTTTGTGTACGACTGCAGCTGCTTAATGATCACCAAACCTTTCAGTTTTTCTGTTTTTTCCTCCCTAAATTGAAAAGTAAAATTAAAATAAAAAATTCTGAAGAATTCTTTGTTCATAAAGTCTCACAATCTGAGCGCTCTGGCTGGAAATGCTCAAGAGCCTTTACTGTCATTTGATCTGCATACGAGTAAATACGAGAGACTTGGGCAGAACGCGGGGCAGAACGCGGGGCAGAACACGGTACTGAGAGAACGTAGGGCTGCGAAGCAAGATAGAACATGCTATGACACATTAGCCGATAGCCTAGCTTATATCAGCATAGCGGTCACTGAGGCGGCCAGAACAGCAGCTTCAGCCCTGAGTTCCTCCGTTCCGCTCTGGCTGGTTTGTACGTGTCCTGCTTTCACTGTTCATGTCTCTGCTGCGTGTCCAGGATGTGGGAAACAATGCTTATTGTTTATTTGTCCTGCACAGGGGATCCTGCTGGTCTATGACATCACCAACCGCTGGTCTTTCGACGGGATTGACCGCTGGATTAGAGAGATTGATGAGGTAAGAGGTCGTTGCTGGGGGATTAGAGCAGCTCCACAGCTGTCCTGCCGGGGCTGCTGTCGATGGACGTGAGCCTGCTGTGTGACCGCTGTGTGCGCATGGATGCCTCCGGCATTAGAATGTGTGTGTACATGGTTTTGTACAGTGTCATACCCTACATATGTGGGTGGGTGGGGGTGTGTGTATATATATATATATATATATATATATATATATATATACACATACAGACACTCTCACACTCTCTCTCTCTCTCTCTCTCTCTCGCTCTCTCTCTCTCTCTCTCTCTCGCTCTCTCCTTACACTGAAGGCAGAGGTTTTTTTTTCCTGTCTTTTGTTCCGACAGCATCAGTCAGTCTGTCTTTATCTATCAGTATATCTTTCTGTCTGTGTCTCTCTGTTTGTCTCTGTCTGTCTATTATTGATTATTATTAATAATATTGTTTCTATCCAAACAAAAACAAGTATCTCCAAAAGTGGCGAGTTGACAGGTGAAGGATTTTATTTCGAGCAGTTTTTGGAGCTTTTCTATTGATCCATTCATCACTACGTTTTCACACAAAGGGCAGCTGACTTTCTCAGAGTTTTCTCAAAACCGAAAAACGTCTCACAAAGTAAAACACGAGACGCATTACATGTGTGTAATTACACGTGTGTGTCAGCCCTGCGTGTTACTGTGAGTTTCTCTATGTGGAGGCCGATATTTTTGGCCTGGTGTCGAGGTGTCGATCTCCTCCTTTAGCAGGGCTGTTCTCCCTGTTTCAGTGAAAAGGACCAGACTTAAATAAATAAAACAGCTGTGGAAACTGATATTATAACTGAGCTTATATTCTCTGTCTCTCTCTCACACTTCTCTCCCTCTCTCTCTCTCTCTCTCTCTCTCTCTCTCTCTCTCTGTCTCTCTGTCTCTCTGTCTCTCTCTCTCTCTCTTTCCCAGCATGCTCCTGGAGTGCCGAGGATTCTGGTGGGGAATCGGCTACACCTGGCGTTTAAGCGGCAGGTTCCGACCGAGCAGGCTCGTGCGTACGCCGAGAAGAATGGCATGACCTTCTTCGAAGTGAGTCCGCTCTGCAACTTCAACGTCATCGAGTCGTTCACGGAGCTGTCGCGCATCGTCCTCATGAGGCACGGCATGGAGAAGTTCTGGAGGCCAAACCGAGGTGACTCGCTGCGCTCGAGAGAGAGAGAGATAAACTGTCCAGGCTGCCGGCTGTGTGGGTGACTAACTGTACTGTGTATGCTTGGAACGTGTCCCTCTAACCACAAACGTCTGACCAAAACAAACGCCGCTGATTCAGCAGAACACACCGTCTTCCTGCAGCTCGCTCTGTTTCGGCTCCTCGCCTACAGAGACGATCGCGGGCTTCAGTAGAGCATTTCAGTCTGAGCATGAGCTGCAGGCTTTGTGTTGTACAAAAATAAACGTAGTAAGTATCGGTCAGGCTCAACGCGGCCTCGCGGCGTCACGGCGAGACTCGGCAAAACACTTTTAGAGCGGCGCTGAGACCAAATACAAGCTTGATGCAGAGCTGGAGTTTCCCCATTATCTGATTTTCTGCAGAGCTGGATTATTAGGTGCATGTAAACATGCTCAGTTCTTTATAGTGACCGCTAATCCCGCTGATGTTTTAGTACGTTTTAGAGGAATGCCATGTGAATCCAAACACTGGAGGTGCTTTGAACACCTGTAGGTGGTGCTTCATTGTGCCTTTCAGACTGAAGGTTCTTCTGTAATGAAAGACTCGTTATTTGAAGCCGTGTTGAAATGAAAGGTTTTATTCAAATACACATTAAAAAAAAACTAGGAAATATTCTTTTTATTCTTGGATATGGTCCATACCTACCAGGAAACTAGTCTCCTCGGTGGTGGAGATACCTGCACATACGCAGCGCTGCCTTGGTGGATCGGAGACGGAGCTGAGCATCGCCTCGCCCCCCAAAGCGCAGCCGCCCCGCAGTGAGGAAACCACCGTCTACCATCCAAACCAGCGTCGTAATTAGAGGCAGAAGACTTTCTCCCCTCTCGCTCGTTCTCCTGCGAGGTGTTGTTACCCCTGAGAGTCCAGCGTCCTGCAGTGCTGTTCAGTGTGCGGTGGTGTTTGCGCTCTTCCCCCGTTTGAGTCCCTGGTGGTTCATTTTGTCCTTTCTTGTTTTTGTTTAGTTTTTTCCTTCCCTCTTTTCTCTCTAACTTCCTCAAACCGCACCGTTTCCGCGCTGCAGCTCCAGCGGAGAGGCTTCCTATTATTATTATTATTATTATTATTCCGATTATTAAAGTACAGCAGCTCTGAGATTCAAAAAGGCACAAATCAGCTGATTTCAGTCCCATCTGTAGGCAGATGTGAGCGTATAAGCCTGTAACCAGCCTTTCACACGATCACGGCGGAATCATCCTGATTTAAAAGCCGTAATCGAGCAGCTTCGTTTAAACACGGGAGTGAGAAATAAGGTCGTGTCTTATTTTGCTAACGGCTTTTAATTAATCTTTATTGTTATAGTTGTTTTCATACGAGAATTCAACCAGTTTCAGTTTAGCTGTGTGGGTGTGGGTGTGTGTGTGTGGGTGTGGGTGTGTCTCCATGTTTGTCTTCATACATTTTTTAAGGCAAAATGCCCTTAATTTGTATTTAAACCAGAGACAAAACAGGACTAACATACAAAGACCAACAAAATCCTCCTGACTTTGTAAAATGCTTCTTTGTTTATTAGAAGAAGAAAGCCGTTTGTTTTTGGTGCCTGAGGTCAAGGTTTGGGTTTAGGTTTAGGTTTAGTGTTACCAATAAAAACTTTATATAGCTTATATATAGCCGTATAGCTGCCCTCTGTAGTTCTACAGTTTCTCTGATACTCTGTTACCCTGTTCTTCAGTGGTCTTCAGCAGCACTGCTGTGTCTGATCCACTCAGACCAGTGCAACACACACTAACACACCACCATCACATCAGTGCTGAGAATGATCCACCACCCAAATGGTACCTGCTCTGTGAGGGTCCATGGGGGTCCTGACCACTGAAGAACAGGGTAACAGAGTATCAGAGAAACAGATGGACTACAGTCTGTAACTGTAGAACTGCAGAGTGGAGGTTCATAATGTTACGCCTGATTGGTGTATAACGTGTGGGATTCCTGTTACTTGTATGTAATTGTAATTGTAAGTCGCTGCTGTTGGAACAAAACCTCGCATCCTCTTTTGTGTCGTTTTTCGTCGTTTACATCGTGTGTAAATTTCATGATGAACGGACCAAAAGAAACGGCCCAAAATAACTCGGAAAAAATTCTGGTTCCGTTAACTTGCATTAAAAGTAAAGTATGTTTTTTTTCCTTCTCCTGTAAAAAAGTTGCTGTTTCATATAAAAATGCTTTGTTTTTCTTTCCTCCAGTGTTCAGTCTGCAGGACCTGTGCTGCCGCGCGATCGTCTCCTGCACTCCGGTTCACCTGATCGATAAGCTGCCCCTCCCCGTGGCCATCAAGAGCCACCTGAAGTCCTTCTCCATGGCCAACGGCATGAACGCGGTCATGATGCATGGCCGCTCCTATTCGCTAGCCAATGCCACGGGCAGCAAAGGCAACAGCCTCAAACGCTCCAAATCCATCCGGCCGCCGCAGAGCCCACCACAGAACTGCACCAGGAACAACTGTAAAATCTCCTAGCCTGTGACCCCGGGGGAGGGGGAGCGCCCCCATCTCTCCCCAGCGCTCAGGAGTACAGACGTGAGGATTTTGGGGCGAAGGTGACTGGAGGTGTCAGTGCAGGGGTGGTGTCCCCCCCCAAGATTTGCTGCAGTCGTATTACTACACTTACAGAATTTACACCTAAACAGCGATTTATTACACAATCTGTGAAAATGTCCATCTCTGATTTCACCTCTATTGCAGTAGCGCCCTCTGGTGGAGACGGAGCGACAGAGAACCCGGCCCGTCCAGCACTCCGATCTCCTCGGCTTGTTAACCTCCAGTTCCGCATGTTTTTTTTCCCCCTCTTTGTGATAAACTTCTGGCCTTGAAGGATGGGGACACATTCGGGTTCTTCCGCCTGACAATGAACTGCTTTTAAAGACCACCGCGTCTTGCGTGCTTTGCGTGGACAGAGCATTGAGGAATGGCTTCGTATGGATTGAACCATTAAAGACGAGAGTTTCTCTGCAAGATCGTGGTCTCTGAATTGGCCCACGCGGCCGATGGTGACAATGATGAACCTTATGATGGTCTGAACGTGTTTATTTTTCCTGGAAATTTTGTAACAGCAGCTGTTGTTTCTGGGCGGATAACGACTGGACTTTGGAAATCTCTTGGCAAACTCGGCCGGAAAATATTACTTGTTGGGTCAGGACTTTCTCTGCGGATCACGCTGAGAACCTCCTCAGGGGTCAGTTTTGGCAATTTAGTTTCTCCTACACTTGGGACGCATCATGCTTGGTCTGTTTCTCTTGCCTTTTACAAGCAGCATCATCGCTCACAGAACCATTATTGGAACACATCCCTGTCAAGCTCCCTAATTTTCCGGTCGTGGTTTTTTGTACAGCCTGTGTGCCAAACCCTCCATAACCTCCACGTAGAAAGTGTTTGTTTGTTTGTTTGTTTGTTTGTTGGTTCTTCTTACCAGTTTGAGGCACCAGGACAGGTTTTTTCAGTTCAGCTGTTCCCCGTTTCCGTTCCCTGTCGGTTTAAAGCGGCTCAGTGTTTTTGTAAACTCAGTGTTACTCTCAGCACGAGTGAAGCGCACTCGTCTCTGCTCTAGCCTTTCTCAACTGCACATAGAACAAAGCATGGTTCCTGTATGGACCCTGCTGACCGCTATCGCTTTTGAAAACCTGCGGATGTAGAACAGAACGTTCGTCTGTGTCTTTTAATTTAAAGATCGAGCACAGGCTTCGTCACGCCGCCACTTTTAAAGCTGTACTCCCGTGTTTTCACCCTGATCTCTGTCTGCTGCACCTTCCTACAGGTAATTACCCTAAACAGTATCGTTACCCGGTACCGAGTCCCGTCGCCCAGGGCTGAACGAGTTGGGGAAAATATCTGCCATTTCTCTCATTAATATTGCGACTGCGTAGATTAAAATCCAGGCCTGTTATTTTGGCCCCAAACACCAGATCATGCAGTTTTTCTGTCTTGAGAGTTGAACACAGTCTGGCTTGATCAGTGATGTCACAGCATACGGTCACTTCTGATTGGTCTAACTTGTATACAGGTTTACATGCTCTGATATTGGGTTAATGTTCCCACGACAACAGTGGTGATAAAAATTGGCTGTAATTAAAATTGCAGCCCTTATGATTTGAAAATTGCACTCTTTAAATCGTGATTTCAATCTAAGAACAATTAATTTTAACATTTTTAATCGAAGCCAATTGAGCTGCTGCTCTGGTAGCTTCTCACTGGGTTTCCTCTCTTGCCAAGCACAAGAAAAACACGACGACGTCCGCGGTAGCTGACCGTACGATGCGAAGCGCAGCAGAAGTCGGGTTAAACGCCGGAGTATTCCTTTAATAAAGCTGTGTTAAGGGACAGTGGGCCTTCTCCTCCACTCTCATCCGAGATCCAGTCCAGTCCATGTTCTGATGCATCCAAACCCAGTTCAGTCATAATAGATTCCCCTCTCAGATCTAAAGAGATTTGACCAGCTGGTCAGCCTCCTCTGTTCTCTCGGTCCTCCACCCTCCTCTATCTCAGGGACTTGCCCCAAATCCCCCCCCCCCCCCCCACAGCAGCCCCACCCAGTGAAGCCTGTGGCCTGGCTGAGCGGTGCGGCAGCCACCGGGGGGCGCCCCTCACCCCCGAACCCAAGGGCTGCAACTCTTCACTGCTTCACGCATAAGCTACTTCGGAAAGAGGAAAACCACGTAGGCCCCCTGCATGTCTAGCGGACAGCCGATAGAGCCCCACTGTGAGAATCCGTGTCTGAAGAGGTTTTTCCTTTAGTGACGTTAAACTTGTCGGAATGTTTTGAAGGAGCGAGTGATTTTCTTCACGTCCGCAGAACCCTTAGTATTAGTTTTAGTCTTGGCGGGGAGGCGGTGGGCTGTTCTTTTCCATACTGCACACTGTAACGTGCAACAGATTTATGTGGCTTAGTTAGAAGAAGTCGATCTCGTCCGTTTCAGCTCTGGTTTTGTATCGTGAGGTGTTTTCTGTTTCTTTTCTTACAAAGAAGCCTCTAATTTTGATCTCATTACATATTCCGAACCTCCTCCTTTAAAACAGAATGAGCTTGAGTGCCACTTTTCCACACACAGCTTACGCCTGTTTTTCCAGAATTGAAATAAATGAATGAGGATAATTGGGTCAGAGCCCAGGCTTGAGCAGTGTGTGGAAAAGCAGCCCCGTGCCGTAACGCGTGCTGTGGGCTGGAGAAAGGGAAGAATGATGTGAATGCAATGAACATACAATTGTGAACACTATATTTTTGTTTCCTTTGGTTTAAGCTAAAAGCTGCTGAGTAACTTAAATAAGGAATAATCAAGTGTTCTTGAAACAACAAACCGAACATGTTTTTAAATTATTGATTGTACAGTTCTTAGTGTATGAAAGCAACGACTTTTTCACAATAAAAGTACAGTATCATTTAAATAAGTTTTAATTTCTTCAAAAAAGTGTTTTAGAATTTGTTTAAAAAGTTGTGCTGCAAATGTACTGATGACAATCTTCACGTACAGAAGGTAAAACAGACTTGAAAAGGTCTGCAAGACACTAAATGGCCTTGAGCGCGTGCCTGTTTTAGTGGTGGTTTGCTGGCTGCTGCTCTGAAAGGAAGCCACCTGCTGGATCAAGCGCAGCAGGCCAATCCCATAAATCCCCGAATCCCAAACCTGTTTTTTAGTTTGCTGTTTCCAAAGTCAACAACAGACTGCGTATTTACTTGGAGTTGAATCGGATTTGCTTTCACAGGGCAGTGCTTCATCCCACCATCCCACCAACTGTCCAGGAGATGGCGCTCTTTCGCAAAGTTTGGCAAAACCTCAACAGTGTCTCACATATCCAGTGGGAACGTGTTCATCCAGTTTTGGTTGAAGTATGTCCTCTCAGTGTATTCCTGAAAGAAAAATCCCACAGAAGAAAGTCGGCAACAGTTCAGAAGTGTCTTTAAAAGCAGTCGAGCTAGAGCCCTACACTGACAGCACCCGGAACCATACCTAGAACACACTACAGCGATGGTTCCACCAAAAGCCAAACTTCCAGTTTCCCTCCCAGCTGCAAATCTAGTTAATCAGCCAAGATGGGCCGAGTGTCCGAAGTGGGCTTCTTTATTTTGGCGCTGGAGCCGCACGGCTGATGCACCTGATCTAGAAAGGAAGCTTAGAGTCGTGTGCCGAAGTCCGAACACCCCCAGTCTAATGCCGTACTGTTTACACCAATCAGGCGTCACGCTCTGACCACCTCCTCGATTCTGCGCTCACTGTCCACTTTATCAGCTCCACTGACCGTACAGCTGCACTCTGTAGTTCTACAGTTACAGACTGTAGTCCATCTGTTTCTCTGATACTCTGTTACCCTGTTCTTCAGTGTCTGATCCACTCAGACCAGCACAACACACACTAACACACCACCACCACGTCAGTGTTACTGCAGTGCTGAGAATGACCCACCACCCCAAATAGTACCTGCTCTGTGAGGGTCCATGGGGGTCCTGACCACTGAAGAACAGGGTAACAGAGTATCAGAGAAACAGATGGACTCCAGTCTGTAACTGTAGAACTACAGAGTGCAGCTATACGGTCAGTGGAGCTGATAAAGTGGACAGTGACTTCTGATTGATGGAAAATGTGTTGTGTTGTATATGGTTCTCTATAGCACCCAAAAGGGTTCTGCTATTGTTACTAGCTTGACACCGTAACAACGGAAGCAGCCTTTTCAAAAAGGTTCTAAATAGAACCTCCTGCAGCACATTCTCCATCAGTCTGAAGAACCCTTTCACAATGCGAGGAGCGATTTAATCATGCAAAGGGTTCTCCGAGGTGTTCACGGTTCTATAAAACCAGTTTCTTTACTACAGAACTCGTGAAGGACCATCCTGTTTTAAGAGCGTAGTTAAGAAATTGACTAAGGCTGATTATAAATTGCAAATCTTGTGATTTCGATATAAAGATGATGAATATTTCTGCCCTACGCAGGAGCCTTACTAAGAACTGCTTAAACAGCGTCTCTCCTAAAACAAGGTTCTCACGGAGAACACGGCAAACGCACATATTATCTGATCCAAATTTAAACACCTGGAGAAAACCGACAGCCGTGTTCCGTCTGTATTTAGTCCCTATTTCTCAATAACTGATTCGTAGTGTGAGAAACCATATGACGAAGTCTGATCACTTAAAGCACGCAGACTAAACAAACCTAATCTGGTATCTGAGCTTCCTTCACTAGTTAGATGCCTCAGCCGTGGAGCTCCAGTGCTAAACTAAAGTAGCTTCAGTCACCAGACTTGTCTTGTTGATTGACTACATTTCGAGGTGAGCAGAGCATTTTATAAATATAATATTAAGCAGATCCATCATTTCGTTCTCACTAGTCTCTGTCAGTGAAATGAGAAGGTCTCCTGCTGGACTGGCTGAAGGCCGACTGCCCTGATCCTGGTCCGTTAGCGTGGGCCTCCCCACTATTGGGTCGGTCCTGGGTCTCAGGTACTACCCCAGGTAGAAGCATGTCTCTCACAGGTAGGGGTTCTAGCCTGGTGTGCCTGTGAGGCCTGTTACCCAGAATCCTGACTGGCCACACAGGTTGGGAGTCGAGTGCTGGGCTTTCATCCTCCACAGAAAGCTCTGACCGAGCAGCTCGTCCCCGGCCTGGACTTCCTCGCCCTAGTGCCCCACGACGTAAACAAAACACCACATGGCTGTTTTTCATACTGCACTGAGTACAGTAAAGGCCAGTGCTGCAACAACTATCAACTAACAAACTATATATCATGCAGCCCTACCTCGCCTGGGGCTCTGCCTCTGACCCCGTGCGGGCTGGACACCCAAAGGTCTGTGAGGGTCTCTGGTGGGCTGTATTGTAGCTCTCGCTAACGCTGACTTCTCCTCTCTCGGAGGCTTCACTGCTGACTCTCTCTCAGCAAATCTGCCTGCTGCTGACTCTCGCCTGCCTCCCTCATCCTTAAAATATATCTGAAACCCATATGCATAAGCACAGTACGCACTGCCCGGGCTGCACTCAGCAACAGCAGCCACTGCAGTACTGATGCCAATCAACGTTCAACCGGCCACAGTTCTGCACTGTGTGAGGTGCATCCTGGCCAATCACAGGGTTTCTGTGGGTGTCGATTCAAAGTATATAATCCAACAGAAGTAAATCATGAGGATGGACTGATCAGACGGATGTGTGATAAAGTGGTTATCGCACTTTGACTGTGCACACTTACACCGGTCAGGCATCACATCCTGACCACCCCCTTGTTTCTACACTCATTGTCCATCTTATCAGCTCCACTTACTGTATAGCTGCACTTTGTAGTCCTACAGGTACAGACTGTAGTCCATCTGTCCAACATGTTACTGCTGGACTGAGATTAGTCCACCAACCAAAAATATCCAGCCACTGACCACTGATGAAGGACTAGAGGATGACCAACACAAACTGTGCAGCAGCAGATGAGCTGTCGTCTCTGACTTTACACCTACAAGGTGGACCGACAAGGCAGGAGTGTCTAACAGAGTGGACAGTGAGTGGACACAGTGTTTAAAAACTCTGCTGTGTCTGATCCACTCACACCAGCACCACGTCAGTGCTGAGAATCCACCACCTGAACAGTACCTGCTCTGTGAGGGTCCATGGGGGTCCTGACCACTGAAGAACAGGGTAACAGAGTATCAGAGAAACAGATGGACTACAGTCTGTAACTGTAGAACTACAGAGTGCAGCTATACGGTCAGTGGAGCTGATTAAGTGGACAGTGACTTCTGATTGATGGAAAATGTGTTGTGTTGTATATGGTTCTCTATAGCACCCAAAAGGGTTCTGCTATTGTTACTATCTTGACACCGTAACAACGGAAGCAGCCTTTTCAAAAAGGTTCTAAATAGAACCTCCTGCAGCACATTCTCCATCAGTCTGAAGAACCCTTTCACAATGCGAGGAGCGATTTAATCATGCAAAGGGTTCTCCGAGGTGTTCACGGTTCTATAAAACCATTTTCTTTACTACAGAACTCGTGAAGGACCATCCTGTTTTAAGAGCGTAGTTAAGAAATTGACTAAGGCTGATTATAAATTGCAAATCTTGTGATTTCGATATAAAGATGATGAATATTTCTGCCCTACGCAGGAGCCTTACTAAGAACTGCTTAAACAGCGTCTCTCCTAAAACAAGGTTCTCACGGAGAACACAGCAAACGCACATATTATCTGATTCCTCACTGGAAGATGAGAGAATATTGCATTCTCTTGCACTCTCCCTAAAGCAAAGTGACATTTTCATTTTTTTACATGGCTGCTGATTCTCATATTCAAAGCCGTTGCCGTACGTTTCTGGCTGTGTTTAGATCTGTGGGCGTTTAATTCCTTGCGGTTTAATATTTCACAAATGACCTGTCTAACACTCCAGCTAACAAGAATCAACAACAGCAGCCTCCCTCCACAGCATGCCTGCCTGGCATTCTCCAATTGTGCATTATTCATGAGCGATCCATCTTTCTAATTTGCTCTGATTCAGATCTGAAAATGCACATAACACAGAGTAAACTAAAGCTAGTCTTCACAAACAAAACCATTAGTGATGGGAACTGGAGTGCTATTGTTATTAAGGGCGGTAAGAAGTCACCTGGGGCCTGAAGGTCAGGGCATCTCTTTTCTGTTTCCGGGCGTTCTGTAGTCTATTCAGCAGGAAGGCCTTGTCCTTTCCCTCCTAATAAAGAGAAGGAAATCGGGGATTACGGAGGATAAGAGGAATATCTGGCAAGGAAATCAAAGTATTTCTTTTCTCTTCTGTGAAGCTGCTGCAGTGGTTCTGCTGCGCAAGACAAAGAGAAGTATGTGGATATGAGCACACCAGGCTAGGGACAGGCTGACCAGCCCTGAGGCTCTCTGAGCTCAGCACTCACATTGACAATCTGCTCTCGGAGAGTCTTGATGAGCTGCTTCCGGCCCTGAGAGACCTGCCAGACTAAATAAGTAAAAACGCTGAAACGAAGAAGAGATAAGGGGGGAATTAAACTTCCACTTGAACCATAAAGTCTGTGTATCTTCTGGTCATTCCATTTTCATCTCAAAACCAGTATATATATATATAATTCCCAGCCACTTTATTAGGTACCCCTTGCTAGTAAAAGGCTGGACCCCCTTTTGCCTTCAGAACTGTCTTAATTCTTCTTGTCAGACGTTCCTCAGAGATTCTGGTTGGTTATTTGAGTTCCTGCTGCCTTTCTATCATCTGGAACCAGTCTGCCCATTCTCCTCTGACCTCTCACATCAACAAGGCATTTTCGTCCACACAACTGACCGCTCACTGGATATTTCCTCTTTTTCGGACCGTTCTCTGTGAACCCTGGAGATGGTTGAGCGTGAAAATCCCAGCAGATCAGCAGTTTCTGAAATACTCAGACCAGCCCGTCTGGCACCAACAACCACGCCACGTTCAAAGCCCCTTAAATCCCCTTTCTTCCCCGTTCTGATGCTCGGCCTGCACTTCAGCAAGTCGTCTTGACCACCTCTACAGGCCTAAATGCAGTGAGCTGCGGCCGTGTGATTGGCTGATTAGCTGTTTGTGTTAACAAGCAACTGAACAGGTACCTAATAAAGTGGCTGGTGAGTATTTGTGAATTTGATAAGCAGGAAAACTCCATCCATCCATCCATCCATCCATCCATCCATTTTCTAAGCCGCTTCTCCGTCAGGGTTGCGGGGAACCAGGAAAAATATTTTTAGAAATACTGTCAAAAACTTTTGAATACATTTTTAAGATTTCAAATACTGCAGTAAACCAAATCCAATTAAACATGACTAATTTTGCTCTTTGTCATGAAACAAGCAGTTGCTCAGTGTTTAAGTACTGATGACATGCACAGTCATTCCAGAACAGAGTGCTAATATATCGTCATATTGCCCGTCACCAGTATATGCCAAAATAAATGCTACCAAAAGAAATCATATTATTAAAAAATAAGAGTAGACTAAGGCTACGTTCACACAGCTGGCAAAAGTGGCCCAAATCTGATTTTCTCACCAAATCTGATTTTTTTGTTTGGCTGTTCACAATACCTTGTAAATCTGATCTGCATGCGACATCAGTGAACAGATCAGCTCCTAAACTGCGCAAAAGAACAGAGCTTCACGCCGCTTCACGCCGCTTCACGCCGCTTCACGCCGCTTCACGCCGCTCATCCAGAGGTAAACAATCACGACTATGAACGCCAGTCGCTCCCAAAGGTTTCAGTTCCATCTTCACCAGCATCACAGAAGCCATCACGAGGTTCCGATGGCTGACAGCTGGGCTCATCACCCAGAACGTGTTCAAGCTCGGATTAAAGGCGCGCTGTTCCGCCACAGTCACTTCTTCGGTTCGCGTCCTCGGATTCATTAAACTTTGCTTTCAGACTTTTAATTGTTCTTTGGCGCTGCAGCCTCATTCTCCTCCGGCAGGGATGTCTCTTCTAATTTTTTGCACAGAAACATCAGCCTAGGGCTGGGCGATAAAACGATAACGATAATTATCACGATATAACTTTTCCTCGATAGAGCAATAAGAAAGTTTTCTACTGCAAGGAAAGCGACACTACTCTGCTGTCGCCAGGAGAGGGCGCACTTCAGAGTTTTTCGACATGATTAGAAAGGGAGGGAGCGATGCGACCTTTCACCTGTAAACGCAGCCTAAAACACAGACATAGCGACTTTCGCCCTCCAAAGGTTAAACAGGCTGGAGAGCGGCTAAGGTGTGCATTAAGGCCTTACAGGACGATGAGAGTGATGAGGTAGAAGAACAGCTCGTTTCTCAGCACGTGCTCAAATGTCCACCAGGCCCATTCCGATCCTGGAATATTCTGGACGCCTTTCATCCAGTCGAGGACGACTTGGAAGGGTTTGCCGAGGTTCTGGAATGGCCCACACTGCTCGGAAGGCTTCAGACTGCAAGGCAAACAAAATGGGATACTGGTGGGTCTCATCACTGGGATTAATGTTCTTCATGCTCTACTACACCTGATTCAGCTCATCTAACTGCAAAACCCCTCATGAGTCAAATGAAGTGTGCGATCATCATCTAAAGCACAATCTGAGTTTCTTAGTTCTCAAATGAAGTCAGAACCAACAACAACGGCCAAAAACGGCCATTCCTATTGGACAATATCAACCTTTGACTGAAACCTGCAACAGCTTGAAATAGTAATAGCTTGGCAAAAAATTATATATATATATATATATATATATATATATATATATATATATATATATATATATATATATATGTATATGTATATATATGTATATGTAATACACATTTTTCACACTTACAAGTGTGTAAATTTGGCCGGGGCACATTTGGTGTTTGACGTTTGCTTCTTTAGTGTTTCCCTGGAGCCATGAGGCTGATGTACCTCCTACCTAATGTACCTAAGTAAGTAAGTAAGTGATACTTTTTGGATCCCACAACTGGGGAAATTCCACCTCCGCATTTAACCCGTCCGTGAAATGAAACACCACATACACACTAGTGAGCACACACACTAGGGGGCAGTGAGCACACTTGCCCGGAGCGGTGGGCAGCCCTATCCACGGCGCCCGGGCAGCAGTTGGGGGTTAGGTGTCTTGCTCAAGGACACCTCAGTCATGGACTGTCGGCTCTGAGGTTCGAACTCTGATGTTTAAAAGGTTTATAATTAAATGATTCTTCTTCCAAAAAAATCTTCATTTCTTTCTTAACTTTGGACTGGTCATGGACTGTCGGTGCTGGGGATCGAACCGGCAACCTTCCGGTCACAGGGCCAGATCCCTAACCTCCAGCCCACGACGAACGGAAGCTTATACCCACTAATAAACATCAACATTTCACATTATGACCACTAAAAATGTAAAGCATGTGGCCTGAGTGCCCAGCTGCCTTCGAGATCGTTTCCTGCTTTCTTTGTTCCGTTTTGATGAAATGTCGTTAACCATAACCAGTGCTATATATAACATAGGGTGTGGGGACTGTAGGGTCACCCCTGCTGAACTGGTTCTCCCGGCATCACTGATGCTGTTCCAAGGGATAAAGCTGCCTAATTCCACACTAAAACAGCAATTTTCTCATTAATGTAAAGATTTTCTATAAAGATTCTGTTTTATAAAACAGCACCTGACTGTTTTTGGTCCTGAAGCGTCTCTGTTAAATGTAAACACAATGCCCACGTGATTTAATTGGCTGGGGGCCCCAGTTTTTTCTTTGTGTGTGGTGTTTATTAGACTGTTAAATATAAAAATGTTGCTGCTGTTGGAACAAAACCTCGTTTTTTGTCATGTTTCAGGATTTTGACATCATTTGGAAATGTCTGTTGCCCTTTACATGGTGTGTAAATTTCATAATGAATGGATCAAAGGAAATGGACCAAAGTTCTGGTTCCACTGACTTACATTAAAAGCAAGTTTTTTCCTTCTCCTGTAGCGTTTTCACCGTGGAGGTTTTGTTCCGACAGCAGTGATGATGTACAAGCGTCGTAAAACATACATTTTGTTCAAATCTTTGTAAATGTTTATACAGAGCAGCATATCAACCGCCATTCTTATTGCAGGGCTCCAGACTGTGACTAAAATGGTCGCAGGTGTGACCACAACTATTAATTTGCGAATAATAAAATTAATTAAATTAATAAAATTAATCAGTGGCGTCAGGGAGCAACTTTGGACTTTCTTTTTGAGCTGCTGTTTATTACTGTTGTCCTGTATTTATTACCTTTTTGTTTTTATGTTTTTTCCTTTATCATTTTTTCATCTCAAAAAATAACTGACAGGCTTTAGCATGACATGGATGCGTCCACCTATCAGAAATATCAGATATTTTTCCCATAGTACACGTCTCTGTGAGACCTCAAGAAGCCACCTGCTCAACCCCAGCCTGACCCCCAGTGAACCAGTGAAAGACGCAGACGAAGATGCACTTAAACAGCCTTTCATGAAAAAGTACAAGCACAGAAAGATTTCCGTTCTTCACCTCTTGGCTTCAGGAATTTGTGCCGCTCAGGTATGTCAACATCAAGCAGACTAGATTGCGGATTCTGTCCGAAGGCAAAGAGCTGGAAAATGGATTTCTTTACAGGAACACATCATCTCAAAAGAAGAGACTGAAAAAACACGGCGAGAGCCAAATGTGTAAACATGCAGGCGGTGTTATTATCGCAGTGCTTCTACCCCCTTAGCCAGCGGAGCGTCACCCCCGCTGAGCTGGTTTCAAGGATTCAAAGAGCTTAATATGATATTTAACGCAGCCCACACGACAGCACGCAGAGAACGACCCTCCACCACATTCAGCGGACTGGATGTGTCGAAGACGTCTGAGAAAATGTAAGACAAGAATCAGACACTGTGGAAGGATCGCAGAGCTGATCTAAGGTGTGTTGAAAGGCTTTATTTTATTGATTTACTTCATTTTTTTTTGCATATTATTATTTGGCACTTAAAAAAAGCTACTGGCACCTTTTTTTTGTTTCAGGAGCTGGTGGCTCCTTATTTGTCTGGAGCTCTATATTGCCAATGACCGCCTGCCTGACTGAAGAGAACAGACCAGGTTTAGTGTCCTACCTCCACACTGTGTAGGCCACCATGGACAGCGCGCCTACGAATGAGGGGAAGAAGAGGAGAGCGATGTACACGGTCTGCATCTGGGCTGCCCTGCCCGTGCGCTTGGGCGGCTGGCAGTTCATGCTCAGGCTGACCTGGATGAGGGCCAGAAACCCAGCTGAGAACCAAGTTCACGTATGGCATGTTATCGCAATGTCAAGAGACGTGGTGATGTCACAGCCTGACGTACCTTTTTCAGGTAAAAGATAATAAACAGCTTAACGACTTGAATGACGGGAAGGAGTGGAGAGAAGTAAATTCCAATCCTGTAAAACAGGGCGAAGTAGAGTGAGGTCTAATTTTAGTGTCAAGATATATATAAATATAACAAACTGATAAGCACTCTGACTCAATTATCCAAGCAATAAAATATAATAACAATCCACATACAATAACATACCATGCCAGTGTCTGGGCGTAGATAAGATTCAGTACATTTGTAGCAACGTCAAACTCTGGGACACCCAGACTTCGAAAACATTTAGTTCCAATTATGCTGCAAATGCAAAGCAATGACATGAAATGACGGGTTACAGAAGGCAGGATCAACATTCTCATTCCAGAGCTTTCATGAGCAGCAATTTACTAAACTCTGTAAATGTCACTTTTGGAAATTACAGTCTAGGAATTACAGCAGGACGGTTATTGTTTAAGGATTAAACAGACTTTATTCTGAAGGACGGTTGCTGGACTTACTTGGGCAGGAATTCTGTAAAGAAAGAGCCAAGCAGGCAGAATATGAAGTCGACTACCACCAGCCGATAAACGCTCTGACCCACGAAAGATTCCCAGCACTAAAAAAGAGCAAGAAAACTTCACAGGTTTAGTAAAATACGACATGATAGCGACGTGGGATTAAATGACGTTTAATATACTTACTGAAAAGTTAGTGGGAACATCACTCAGCCAGTAATAACAAAGAATTCCCAGGATGGACATCTTCAGCAGGACATTTCTGAGGAGCATCATGATGGCTGAATCAACTTACACTATCTTTTTAGGCACATGTTTTTACATAACAACTGGATTTTTAAGCCCATTTTTTTGGGGTTGTTCGGTTAAGAGGTAAGAACAAAGTTGCAAGTAACAAGTTTCAAGTCTTCACTTAAGTCCCAAGTCAAGTCTCAAATTAAGGCAGTCGCGTCTCGATCCAAGTGCTGAGTCTGAAGTCGAGTTCCAAGTCAATAGTCCTAATCTCCGAGTCCTAAAGAAGTCGGTCTGCTTTCTTCAGCTAATTTAAGGCCGTGACACTTTTAATGACAGCACATTAGCAGTGTATGGCTGCATATTCAGTTTTTTATGATTATTTTTTTTACCCTTCCAACTAAAGTACGAAACCCATGGTTTCGATAACCATAAGAGGCATGCTGCACACAAAAAGAGTACTGCGCAATTAAAAAAAATATATATATATCTCTTTGAAAGTACTTTTTGATGATTTTCGGGAACACTGGGTGCACAGGATTAAAATTAAAACCAGCTCGGCCACCTAAAAACAACCGCTAGTTTGAACTGAATTTAGAAGACATCAGAAGCCAAAACGACCGAGCTGAACACAGTTTACAGAAAACAGCACAAAGATGCTGAATCCACGAAGCTGACGTTGACTTGTTTTGCCAGATTCTTTCGATTTTTCCGCTCCACCTTAAACGGTGTAGCAGTTGCGTTCAGGTGCCTGACTGACACACATGCTGAAGGCCAATATGTTTTGTTTAGAACGTCTTGCACTCGATATGTTCTCAACATGCAGTACTGAGCAGACCTTAGGATGATGACGTAGACGTTTGTACGAGGGTTGGTGTAGTGCTCCATTTTATTAACGAGGGCGTAGATGAGAGGAATGACGAGGTTGATGAGAGACACTACAACAGGCACGAGCAGCGTGGAGGCTTCCTCTTCTAAATTCCCTGAATCAGATATACTTGGCATCTGGGATGAGGAGGGAGAAAAGACAGCATGCAAGCAAGAAACGTTTATGGGCCGAGCCGTGTAGATTCTCCTCGGCTCATAACTACATAACTACTGTGAAAGTAAAAAGCAAGTTCTGCAGTTATGAGAATGAAGAATTAAACTCACACCCAGATCCTCAGGGCACCTGAGACACGTTAAGCACAACATTGTATTTAGCATTTCAGAGATACCTACTGGCAGCAGACATGAACCAAATTGTGCTTGTAGGTTCTAACGATGGAGCACTTTGATATTCCAACATGGTTCAGGGATAAAAGGGGTGAAAAGTCTTACCAGCTCATTCAGATTTAACTCCAGGAAGTAGATGCCTGTGCAGGAGCCCACGGCAAGCCCTAAAGACAGCAGCCAGGCCAGGAGCTGCAGAGAGATCTGCTGGAGCTTAGCTGACACGGAAACTACAGCTTTCTTCTGCAGTCGCTCGGATAAAGACTCCTGAACAACACAGGCAACGATGTAAACAAATAGGGACACTGCAACTTCAACAGGGACCAGTCATGTCAGTGAACAGCCCTGATCAATTCCCAAGCTCTCTAAATAAAACAAAAACATGACATTTTGCAGTACATGTCTAAAGATATTGGCCGTTTTTGAACCAAGAACCTACAAAGCTTGATCTCATCAAAGCTTGAGTTCATCTGGACTGTTACAGCTGTTGGGGGTGGTGCTATATTAGGGGTGGTGCTATATTTCACTGCCGTGTTGCAGCTCCACAACAGAATTAGATTTGTAGGTAAAAATCAAAGTAATCCTCCTTTACAGTAAAACTTTTACAATTTGAGTTAATGTTGAGCTGCTAATTCACCCTTTAACCTGGCATGCAGGCTGCTAGTCACATACAACAGGGACAACAGTCTCGCCCAGGTAGTAACTAATGAAACGGCAAAGAGAGAGATTTAAGACGAACATCGATAATTTACAGATGAACGGACTTATTAGTGTTTATAGTCACTCCAGCTGGTTTCCTGACACGTTTAACCTGCAATGAGAAACTGACGAACACTAAATAGTCATGAAGCTGAAGTCAGCTTCTGGTTCCAGCTTCTGGTTCGAATTGTCCCGTTCCACCTTAAATGGCGCAGCCTCAGGCATCATTTAAGGTGGAACAGGAGAATTCAAACAAGAAGCTGGTGAATGAGAAGCGACTTCAACCTCGTAAAAATCGTACATTGAAAGACGTTTTACAAGAAACTGATCCACTTTTGCAGAAAAGTTTCCTGCCAGAGATGCGAGAAAAGCAGCTGTAGCTGAGCTGAAGCTTAAAGCAGAGCAGAGTAAAGGAAGTCTGCGTTTTTGTTTATATTATTTTTTTTTTCCTACAGTGAATAAAACATCAGCACATACTGAGATGTATTTACAGCCAAGATGGTAAATTGGACATAAAACTTTGTGGCTCCCAAGGTGGTTTGATTTTTGTTGAATGGCTCTTCTGAACATTTGGGCTGTGACCCCTGGGCTATATCAACACTTTGCCAGTGGGTCTTAAAATGTACAATGTCTATGGAATTAAGGTTTTAACTCTGAGAATAACACCTTCTGCAATAGCAGTAAAATGCAAGAGGAAGACGGAAAGACCTTTAGCTGGATGGAGAGGTTGTCCTTGTTGTGCTGGATGGCTTTCTCGTTGATAACGCTGAAATCCCAGCTGCACAACAGACGCCACGCTCCGCCGTAGGCGGGACCAGCCACTAACACAAAGTTCCTCTGAAAGGACCTGGCCATGCTGAGAACAGAGACTCCCATACAGTCAATCATACTACCACTGTTTTAGCAATGCAGCGTAATTCTGTCCACCTTCATGGACAAAAAGAAACTGCATAAGTACGTCTATCTGAGATTATGTAACAGCTGAAGGAGAATTCCACCAAGTCTTCAAAATTTCTGAATAATTCAGTCCTTGATAACAGAGTCATTCAGAGTGGTTTGACGTGAAATGGTTCACTGCAGACTCGGGTTTCTTTACAGTGGTGGTGATAGAAACCAGGGGGCGCCATGTCTACAAAATACATAGCCATTTTATGTACCATCCAAACCCACCACAGTCTTCTGAGTTTATATATATATATATATATATATATATATATATATATATATATATATATAATGTTAGCGGTAAAAACATTAGCACTACTGTGTCTGATCCACTCGTACCAGCACAACACACACTAACACACCACCACCACGTCAGTGTTACTGCAGTGCTGAGAATGATCCACCACCCAAATGGTACCTGTGAGGGTCCATGGGGGTCCTGACCACTGAAGAACAGGGTAACAGAGTATCAGAGAAACAGATGGACTACAGTCTGTAACTGTAGAACTACAGAGGGCAGCTATACAGTAAGTGGAGCTGATAAAGTGGACAGTGAGTGTAGAAACAGGGAGGTGGTCAGAACGTGACGCCTGACCGGTGTATTTCTTTAAATGTATAGTCCAGCCAAATTACTCCAATGTGGTAAACAATTAATAACACTTTGTCTTGAGAGGCCAATTTTACGACTTAGGAATATTTCCTAAACCACCACATTAAATGGCGTTCCACTCTTCAAACTGACAGGTGAAGCAGGTGAAGGAAACAGAATACTATAGAATTCAAAGTATATTCCAGCATGTACCACAAAATAGTGTTGTGTATATCAGTTTTGGTGTACATTACCTATAGATAAGGGACACTCCACAAAGCACCAAGTAGGCTGCTATGGTGAAGAGATAAGCCAGCTGCATGTTGTAGGAAGGCTGTGTTTTAATGACTTCACCATTATAGCCTCCATAGAACAACACTGTCTGATTGAAATAACCCTGTAAACACAAAACGAGCCACGTGGCTGTAATTCCCCTGCTAGAATTGATGGAATTGATCAAAAATGTTAGGATACAACTGCCAACACGGCTATCAATAAATGATCTCATTCGTCCTAAGTAACTTAAGACCGTCTGTGATCAAACATTACGTCTTTAGCAGAACTAAACTCACCGCTCCTGTGAGCAGCTCCAGTCCTCTGAAGCTTATCGGGTGTGTGATATTTGGAGAGCGCACAATTTGGGGGATTGTGATGAAGCAGAAATTGATGAGGAGGGAGAAGATGTTGAACATGAGCAACCATTTCAGGAACTGGAAGTACGAGAGGACGGAGGTGCCGAACCTGCCCCCGATCTCCTTCAGGGTGTCCTGCCATATCACCAAGCGCTGCCTGACTGAGGCCCAGCCTGCGCCAAACCTGCGGAAAAACTGAGAAATGAAAGGAAAGAAAAATGGAGTAAATTAAGAGTGAAGCACTCATATCAGTTGATCTTTATTAGCTCCTGCACGGCTCAACCTGAACGTATTACGGTTGTTAAGGTCAGGTGACTGTGACTAAAGTTAATGATTCATTTACTGGTCTGATCAGACTCATAAATACTAAAGGTAAAAATAATAAACAGGGTAAATAAATATTTCACGAAACAAAAATAAACAGCCTTAAATGTGCAGAGCTGCTGAAAATGACCTCAAGACCACAGAAACTGACCACTAAGGGCTACAGGACAGCCAACCCAATCCTCAGCATGGCACAGCCATAGCAGGGGGGTTTCTGATAAAGTGTCCAGCGAGTGTAATGCAGTCCTCACCAGAGAGACTTGCTGATTGCAGTCAGTGCAACACGTAGGGAGGATGTTCTTCTCGGAGAGTTTGACTGAGATCACTCTGCTCCTGGAAACAAAACAGAATGTGTCAATTATTCAAAAGCTGCCACACTTCAGAGGCAGTGTGTGCCGCACAAAATGCTGGCATAAAAGGTTGAGAACTGTTAGAAAAATAACCATAAATAACCTGATATTTCGTCTCTCGCTGAAACTCATGGGCAGGGATCGTATGGCCTGCATTCTAGCTCTATTTGGGAGCTTAACAAACTCTGAGACCAATTCATATGTGTCTGGAAAAAACAAGGGACCACGGGTGGTGTGGTATCAGTCAGCCTTTGAATCTGTAAACATCCTCACAAGATCAACACATCACACGAAATAACTATCTATTTCACAGAAAGTACAGCTGCTTACCATTCTCCACCTCCTCTCTGATCTCCTCTTCTGTCAGCCCAAGGTTTCCCAGAGAGGTGCCCCGGCGGGGGAATAAACTCATCCTCCGCATCATCTTTTTCTGTTTATAAGGTCGTCCTGACAAAGACAAATAAACCCGCTCCTAATATGTTTATCATTTGAGCGCTGGTGGGAGAGTCGCCTCATTCGGTTCCATTGTGTGGCCGAAACAAGGAAGTGGTGGTTTAATTATTGAGGAGGATACAAGGTACAAGCAGGGCGTCGCTCTTCTTTATCTTTGCATGGTGTCGTCCAGGCAACGAGCTGTCAGAAGCCGGTTGTGTGCAGGGGGCACATTACGGGCAGGTGTCAAATGACAGACAGAATTAGTGACGCACGGCCTGTGCTGTAAAGTGACGGTGGAGGCTTTTATAAATATTGTAGGAAGACACTTCTACTGACTTATAATTCTTCATCTTGTTCATTTTTCATATTTTATCTTATATTTTTCTTATTTTTTCCATTCAGTATTCTATATATAGTCTATATAGTAACAAGAAGGGCTGAAAAATGAATCGTTTTTATATCGAAATCTCAACGTTAAAGAGTTTTCAAATCGCAAGTGCTGCAATTTCCATCATAGTCTTATGGTCTGTTTCCAACTCCAGTCTTAAAAAAAAGATGGTTCTCCAAGGGTTCCAAGGAAAATGGATCTGTATAGAACCATGAACACCTCGAGGATTAGATTACATGGCTCCTGGCATCGTCAAAGCGTTTTTGAAGCTGACAGAGAATGTGCTGTAGATGGTTCTACAAAGAACCTTTTAGAAAACGGTTCTGTGTAGCACCCAAAAGGGTGCTTCCATTGTTACGTTGTCAAGCTAGTAACAATAGCAGAACCCTTTTGGGTGCTACACAGAACCGTTTCACAATGGAGAAAAACATTTAATCAGGCCAAGGGTTTTTTGAGCGTTCATAGTTCCATACAGAACCACTTTCTTTACTAAAGAACCCTTAAGGAAGTGTGAATGTTAATCCGTTGCGAGTTTTAAGTCGGGAGGTTTAATCACACGGAGCTTGTGAACTGCTTTTAAATGAATTCGACGAATCACAAGTGACGAGCTGTGACATCACAACCGCAAATAACTGGCGGGAGGGTGATCTGCTTTAAGTGCTCAAGCTTCAACACAAAAACGCACACGCTGGTCTTCTTAGTTTAAAAAAAGGCCCGTGCATCAGTTTGTAGTAAACATTCACAATTTAAATCACAGATATTTTGCCAAAATCATGCAGCCTGTAAAAGCCTGTTAATTGATTAACGAGGTTAATTACTTGCTTATTAATTCTCTTCTTGTTCCTTCTTTTCGTTTCCTCTGCTTCTGTAGCACTGTGAATGAAGTCTCCTGTTGTGGGACTGATAAAGAACCTTTATTTAACCTAAACTAAACTGAACAACGAATCTGAGAAATGAAGCAGATTAATCAGTAATAAACACATAAACTCACCCACGCGTTTGTTACCGAGTGCTGTTCTGTATCTCTCTGCGGTGTTCAACGCTGTCCTAATTCTGCCTGTGGAGGAAGGCGGCACATCAAATCATTTTACATTATTCAAGCGAACTCGGTTTAGGCTCAGGTGTGCCTACGCCACCCACAGTCAGTAAGACCTGAAGGCCTTTATAAGGACAGTTAAGGAACAGAGGGAAAAGATCCCATTTCAGCTCAATAAGACGTAAACAAATGATACGGTAACAGGAAAAGCTGTTAACTGTACGGCTGATGGTGAGGATGTAGGACTGGTGGACGGCGTCTGCCTACTCAGCTCACTTAACGACAAGTAATCCAGCAGTCATGAAACACGAGGACGACCACAAGCCTTAATGGGCTAATGGAAATCAGCCTCTCCGCTGTGTTTCAAACACTGGTGATCAGAGAACCTTCATATTATCACAATGCACAGCTGTGACCCAGGAGCACATAGAGGTTCTAACTTGGTTTGGGTTCCACTTTTGGACCATCTAAAGTGACCCTGAATGATTAGTTTGCTTCCTTTTCTATTCTCTCTCCTTTTTGAAAATTTATTTGTTATGTATTTATTTATTTTTGAAACAATGGGTGTTCGGGCTATTGTGTGGGGAGGGGGTGGGGGGATTTATGGGGTTGTGAGCACACCTGCCCGGAGCGGTGGGCAGCCCTGTCCACAGTGCCCGGGGAGCAGTTGGGGGTTAGGTGTCTTGCTCAAGGACACCTCAGTCATGGACTGTTGGCTCTGAGGTTCGAACTCTGATGTTTAAAAGGTTTATAATTAAATGATTCTTCTTCCAAAAAAATCTTCATTTCTTTCTTAACTTTTCAGATCAATTGTATGAACAACGCAACAAAAATGTTCTTCCAGATTTTCTGAACTAACATCAGCCTCATTAGACCTTATAAATTGAGATGTTAAACCTCTTTAATTGTATCTTCTAATGAGATTTGTAAGATATAACAAATTAAACTACAGAGGATTTCTCCTCCTTTTGGCTCTTTCCTCCACCTTCACGTTTGATTATTTTATTCAACACATGCAATACATAATACACAGAATATGCAGCTTGGACAAGATATCTAATCAATTATACTTATTATAGCTTAAATCCTTTTCATGCCTGTTCAAAACATTATTTTTAACCAATAAGAGAGTTCTGGAATTGCCTGTAGTAATGACCCCGTCTTTCACCCTCTCTTTACTCTGTGCTGTAACGGGACGGGGCCCCAACTTTTTTGGAACACATTGCTGGCATCAAAATCCCAAATGGGCAAATATTTTTCAAAAAAACAATATTTCTCAATTTCAGTGAAATATAGGCTTCAAAAGATTCGCAAATCATTGCATTTTATTTTTATTTACATTTCGCACAGCGTCCCAACTTTGGATTTGTTGATATTTGTTGATATTTTAGTAGCCCTACATCATTTCTTTCGTACTTTTGACCATAATTCTCATTGTTTCCCTGATCCACTAGTTCCTCTGTGCCTGTTCTGTCAAAAGAGGGCGTCATTCCAACTGTACATTCTGACATGATCTTTGCTCCATTTCTACCCACACTGCATCTGTCTCTAGTTATCCACATAATTACAGCTCTAGGATGTGCTGCCCAATAGCACTTTTTTAGAGTGGGTGAGTTTAACCCTCACTTCTCTTTCAGGCAAAGGAGTCTGCTACATTTTCTGAATGTTTGGTTTGGTTTGATTTGTTTTACCTACAATTGTTCTGTCCTCAGGTGCTGATATGATCAAACTACCAGTTATAACCGGTTAACGGAAATAATTTTTATCATAATCTTTTATATTGATAATCTATACTCACTGGCCACTTTATTAGGTACCCCATTGCTAGTAAAAGGTTGGACCCCCTTTTTGCCTTCAGAACTGTCTTAATTCTTCATGGCAGACTTTCAACAAGGTGTTGGAAACGTTCCTCAGAGATTCTGGTTGGTTTAAGTCCCTTAAATCCCCTTTCTTCCCCGTTCTGATGCTCGGTCTGCACTTCAGCAAGTCGTCTTGACCACCTCTACATGCCTAAATGCACTGAGTTGCAACCTGGGATGATGATGAGGTCCGCACCATCATCATCATCGTCATCATCATCGTCGTTAACCGTTTAGTCCAGATAGGCCCTCACCAAAGACTTTAAATTGTTATACATCAAATTACTAAACGTTATTCAAATTAAACTCTTTTCTTTCCTTCACGTTCATCTCTGGAGTCTTCCTGGCAGAACTTCTTTAAGATCCTTTAATAGTTTTTCCTTAGGAAAGCTTTTGTGAATCCGGTGCAAGACCGGCAATCATCAGAACAAGGATGAAGGAGCTTGGAAAGATCTTCAAATGTAATTATTTGTTTCTACAAACAGACCAGAACTGTCCAGGTTATTCCCTTTTCTGTGGTTCTTTATGGGCTCAAAAGCTGGACAATAAAAAAGCAGGGCAGGAAAAATGCTGATGTCCTTGAACTTTGGTGCTGAGAAGACCTTTGAGAGGCTCGCATTTAATCATCTGACGTCAAATGCTGAGTATGATTAAATGGATTCATAGTTTGTGAAAGTATTTTAAAAAGTGGCACAACATTGTCTGTTCTAACTTATTAGACATCAGGAAGAATAAACATTAAAAAAACTACCTTTAATATTGTGATATTACATTTTGCCATATCTCCCAGCTTCACTCAGGGGGACGAAGTATAATCATATCAGATTTATTCTCATTTAGCTAGAGGACGTTCTTAATCTTCAATACAATCAAGAAGAGTTTTAAGGACGGGCTGAATCCAGATTTATCCCCACTTAAAAATCATAACTGGTCTTTCCACTGGACGCATTCCTTCTTACTTTGCAGTCTTTGAGGACTTCCAATCTGCGGTGGGAGAGGAATAACTGGCTCGTTAGGTCTGTCTCCTCCCAGACTGGAGCTCTGGACTGGATTTGGGTTTCCGGGGTGCAGCCCTCTGAGAAAAGATCACAAAAAAGTGCTTTTACAGTACCGTTTCAAAATACCTGTCGTTTTAATACATTTTGTGATTTAATACACAATAATAACTTATACAATGTATATATAAATATTACAAAAGACAAAAAAGTATACAGATGCACTGTTTTATGGGAACAATAGTACTTCCATACTATTCCTATTCCATAGTACATATACTGACCCTTATTATAAAATTATCTAGCTTAATTAATTAATAATTTTGTAAATATTTTAAGTAATTTTATCAGGTAAAATTCTCTCACTATACTGGCAGATCATTTTGCTGGTTTCTTAAAACAGGCAAAATTATCTGCCAAAATAGTGACAATTTTACTTAATAAAATGACTGAAAACATAAATAACATTAAACTAAGCTTAAAACAATCTCAACAGGAGGAATATTAGATTTATTGACTAGATTTAAGGTAATCAGTGAAGGTGGAGCAGTTTGGAGATAAAGCCAGAGAGGCCAGGTTGAGATGGTTTGGACATGTGTTGAGGAGGAATAGTGGATATATTGGGCAAAGAATGTTGGAGATGGAGCTGCCGGGTAGAAGGAGAAGAGGTAGACCTCAGAGAAGGTTTATGGATGTAGTGAAGGTGGACATGGAGATGGTTGGTGTGAAAGTAGAGGAGGCAGTGGATAGGGCAAGATGGAGGCAGATGATCCGCAGTGGCGCCCCCTAAAGGGAGCAGCCGGAAGAAGAAGAAGAAGATTTAAGGTAATTTTACCTGACAAGATGCCACTTTTTTGCAGCGTACAGTAAGTTTCTCTTATATTAATTGTCAGATTTGTTCTCAGACTTTTTCACACAAACTTTTTTCCAGGCATTTTGATTATTAATTTTGTTAAACCGTCGTTCTACAGCTTTCTCAGTCACAGGATCAACTACAGCTCTGTTCATCGTTCTGAACACCTTCCTACCAATTTTCTGGAATCAATGAAGGTGCATAGTTGAATGTATCCGCAATCAGATGTACATATTATTTAAAGCACCGACTCCAAGCTTCTCAATGGCGATTCCATACTGGTACCACGTCTATAAAGAAATCTGGGCCATAAAACACTCAGTCTAGGTTTCCCATGCCTCTAGTCCAGCACCGTGGCGGTTTCGGGTTTTATCTGTGCATGCAGACAACTGTAACAGGGAAACGCTGCATTAGCCCATAAATAAATAAACACTACAATTTTATTATAAATAAATTCAAGAGATGGCTCCATGGACACATTGCTGTGTCCGGACAGCAGAATGCCTGGACAGAGAGCAAGAAAGCAAATCAAGCAGTCACCAAATAATAAGCGATAACACATTTACTATTCTGCTCATGCAGACTCCCAATTTCACATTTATAATGCAAGACTCTGAAAATCCTCAATACACAGAAGAGGCATTGAAGCTACAGCAGAGAGGCACTGGGCTATTATTCTGTGGAATGGGAAAGAAGAAAAACACACAAAAGTGTTTTGTTCAACCAAACAATGCGGAACGAGCAGCTAAAACCTTTTAATTAAGGGTTTAGCGAAGAACCGAATATCTGTTAGAATCACTCACACTCGTTTTCTTCTTCTCTGGATTGTTTTTCAAAATGATTCTTCTGAGCAGACGAAACGAGAAACCACCACACGATCCGCCTTCGTGCGAGGAACTTCACGCTCCTGTTTTCTTGGGTTTTTCCTTTAAATAAAACATCGCCTGGCCTGGGGCTACAGCCCTGAATGCATTTAAACCGGCCCCAAACCTTACACACTCAGAAAAGACGGTTCTTCAAGGGTTCTTGAGTAAAGAGAATGGTTCTCTATAGAACCACTGAGACTCAAAGAACCCTCTGCATGATTAAAGGGTTCTTTGGATGGTGAAAGGGTTCTATATTGCACTAAAAAGGGTTCTAATAGGGTTGAGATGTCAAGATTGTTACAACAGAAAACGTGCTAGATAAAACCCTTTTCAAGAAGGTTCTATATAGAACTATGTGCAGCACATTCTCCCTCAGTCTGAAGAACAGAAAGTACTTCACCAGGCGCCGTTTATTCCCAGGAAATACAAAGTGGGAATTAAAGCACAGAGGTTGAAACACAGGTTATTTTTGGTGCTCTGCTGAGCAGCTGTGTCCGTCGGACTCTGTGAGCTACGAGAATCTGCGTGTTGTTCATGTGAACAGCTGCTTTACAGCTGTTTAGAATGACATATGACATACACACACACACACATATCTATATCTCACTGCTGTCAGAACAAAACCTTGTCTTGATTTTTGGAGTTTGTGGCTGAAAATGCCTGTTGTTCATCACATGGTGTGTAAATTTCATTAAGAATGGCCCAAAATTACTTGGAAAAATGTCTTCAGTAACACTGCTGTGGTGGTGGTGTGTCAGTGTCCACTGTGTCCACTCACTGTGTCCTACCTTGTCAGTCCAGCAGCGACACTGGGGTGTATAAAAGCTCCAGCAGCACTGCTGTGTCTGATCCACTCGGACCAGCACAACACACAGTAACACACCACCACCACATCAGTGTTACTGCAGTGTTGAGAATGATCCACCACCCAAACAGTACCTGCTCTGTGAGGGTCCATGGGGGTCCTGACCACTGAAGAACAGGGTAACAGAGTATCAGAGAAACAGATGGTATCACAGCTAGAGAACTCTAATTACGGCATTATTGTGGGAAATAACACTTTTTTCTGTTACAAGCACGTTTTCTTTTTTCTTTTCAGAGCTGGGTGATTTGGCAAAAGCACAGTATTGTGATACTTTTCATGACACACAATATGTCACAAAATGCTTTTTAACATAAAACAGAAAAAACAGCCAGTAATGCTACATTATAACCTATAAAACTGGAAATGCAGTAATTTTTATTCATATCTGACACCAAATCCAGTTAATCGGGTCTTATTTTGACAGGTATGTTTGGAAAGCATACGGCTGATCATGTTAATGATAACGATATAAAGCCACGTTGCCCAGCCCGACTTCTTCTGTTGTTTCTGACTTTATTTACGAGATACACCCGTCTGCAGTGCTGAACTGATTCAGGTAGCTACCTTATTGTCGATGTATAGATCCTCATGTTGAATAAAGAAGTAATATCTGCACATTTCACACATTCATTTTACAAAATGATGTAACACCCACGGTAAATCTAGGCAACCCACCTGAAAGCAACCAACCCACCTGCCACCACCTGGAGTGCTCTTCTTCATTCTTCTGCCTTTAGGTTATATAGCCTGGCTTGGGTTAAATAGCTTGGCCTAGGTTAAATAGCTTGACTTGGGTTAAATAGCTTGGCCTAGGTTAGATATCTTGGCTTGGGTTAAATAGCTTGGCTTGGGTTAAATAGCTTGGCCTAGGTTAAATAGCTTGGCATGGGTTAAACAGTTTGGCATGGGTTAAACAGCTTGGCCTGGGTTAAATAGCTTGGCTTGGGTTAAATAGCTTGGCTTGGGTTAAATAGCTTGGCTTGGGTTAAATAGCTTGGCCTGGGTTAAATAGCTTGGCTTGGGCTAAATAGCTTGGCCTGGGTTAAATAGCTTGGCCTGGGTTAAATAGCTTGGCCTGGGTAGCTGGCATTTTCTTCATCCTACAGGCAAAAAAATAAATAAATGTTAGAAACAAACTTCACAAATTTAACCACTGACGAAGGTCTGGGCCACACAACTAGACTAATTTCGGAAAAGTTTATTGGCCAAGTAAGTAAACCGGTCAGTACATTAGCTACTTAGCTTAGCAAACATTAGCCCGAACGGCTATAAACTTCCCAGTTTTTAAAGTTAATGTCCTTATAAAAGCTCTTACTTTGGGTTTTTCCAGCCTTTGAGGATAAATTAACATTCGCCCTGTTACTGCAGGTTAATATTATCCGAAATAAAACCTTAATTTAAGTCGTAAATCTAACGTTAGCCAGCTACTCAAACAGCGGCTGGGCTAGCTCTGTCGTTATTAGTGCTACGACCGTTACGCGCGAGGGGTAGTGATGCAGAGTCGATTCCGAAAGAATCGGTTCTTCGGCTCCACCACGCCTGGGAGTCGCGGTCGAGTCCTGCCCAACGACTCTAAGAGTCGAAACGCTTGAGTCGACTCTTCAGCTCTGTTTTGGTTCAGTAATTCGCTCGATGGACATTTTAGTCTGAGGTTCAATTACTGAGCTTATTCCTATTCCTTCCCACCTTAAAACGTGCTTCGTTTACATTACATGGATAAAATTCATTACAAAGTGTGTTTTATTCCATTTATGTCTATCCATTCATGGTGGAGGGTTACCTGTAGGTTGTTGTGGGAGAAAATAGTCCTGAAGGAAAACTTACTATTTCAGATTTATGAATATTTTCCCATCATCAGCATTCCAGGTGAACCTCAGAGGACTCGTGTAGGTTCTCTGGTGGCTCTGGATAGTAAATAAAACAGCTATAGCTGTGTTGTTGTCATGGCGACGCCTGGTTCCCATCACCACCACCGTTAAGACATCCAGGTCAGTAGGTTCCTCGAGAGTGGGGTGTCTGAATACTTTTGGATATATTGGCTAATGTCACTTAATTCTTAGATTGTGTCTCTGATATACAGATATACTGCAACTGTAAAGCAGTTTGACCAGAAATTGTCCAAATGTAGAACCAGAGTGCATCATAACAAATTACTCTCCACTCCTAACTGTAGGTGGCAGTGCTGTAACACACATTACAGAACCTGTGCAGGCCTCAGTCTCAGACTGAGGACGGCTGTGTTGTTAAAGGAGAATTCCACCTGTTTATCAAAATTTCTGCATAATCCGGAGTGTGAGGTGTGATCAGAGAGATTCACAGGGTTTGGTGTGAAATGGTCCAGACGTCTTTACAGTGGTGGTGATGGGAACCAGGCGTCGCCATGACTACAACAGAGATATAGACACTTTATTTACCATCCAGAATCACCAGAGAACCTACACCTACAGTCCTCTGAGCTTATATTCCATCATCCTTTCGATGATGGAAAATATGCTTAAATCCAAAATAGTAAGTTTTCCTTGGGGACTATTTTTTGTCCCACAACACCCTGCATGTATCCCTCCACCATGAAAAAAATAGATTTAAAAGCCAAAATCTTCTCAAAACTATGGAGTGTCAGACATCAGGCAGTGAATTCATAACCATTTCATGTAGGAACTTTCTGTGAGGGAGCTTTGTTTTTTGAAGGTGGACGTCTGGTTGGTTGGTGTCGTGGGTAACACCTCTGCCTTCTACGCTGTAGACTAGGGTTCAGTGCCCCACCTGGGTAAGACTCCTCGGGCAAGACTCCTAACACCACCTTCGCCTACCTGTGTAAAATGATCAAACTGTAAGTTGCTCTGGATAAGAGCGTCAGCCAAATGCCGTAAATGTAAACGTCTGGTTCCTATCATCACCACTGAGAAGAACCACCAAACCACTCTGAATGACTCTGTTTACACCTGAACTGTTTAATTAGGCAGGTAAAAAGGTTGAACTGCCCTTTAACAGTTCTCCAGTACCGTACTTTTGATTTAGATCACAGATGTTTTCCTCCTTGCAGATAAAACCACCTTCAGTGTTACATAAAACGTGATGTCACCAGTGCAGTCACACAGTTTGGAATATTAATGAGGACAGAATTTGACTCACATCACGGTTGTGCTTAAAAGAGCTCAGAGCAGCTCATTTGTCTTCAGCAGAGCAAATGTAGTGCTTTAAAACACAGAGAAAGAATTTGTGATATTCTCATAAGCGAATGTCTTTAAAGGGCCCATATCATGAAAAAACATTTTGAATAAAATTGTTTGATGTAGCACGTAAACATTTTTAGTTTTAAAGCATACTGTTCACTCCCCAGTACAAACAGTCCATATATCGCTGTTGTCGGAATACAAAACCACGTATCTCCATTTTTCTCGATTTTCAGTTTTTGACATAATTTGAAAATGTGTATTGGCCTATATATTGTGTGTAAATTCCATGAAGGATGGAGCAAAATAAACGGGCAAAAATTACTTGGAAAAAATTGTTTTTTGGAGATACGAGGTTTCGTTCTGACAGCACCGATATGGAAACTAACCTGCAAAGGTGTGCTGTTTGGAATTTGTTGTTTTTGTGATGTCATAAAAACCAACACACTCACATATAGTACATCTGTCTATTCAGCCTACCGCAGTTTAGCCCCGCCCACTTACACTGAGTGTTTTAGCCAGGACTGTTTGTTGAATGAGGCACAGCGAATCAGAATAGAACTAATTTACATATATCAGTCTTAAAGGCACAGTAACGAAACCAGTCTGCTTAACTCTGTAGAAAAATGAAAGGGTGGAAAACGGTCATGACTTTCTCACATGCAAGTCCACCTTATAATCACTACAGAGGAAAGAACAGTGCTGCATATGGGCCCTTTAACGTATACGACTGCTCAGGCCTACTTATAGGTCTTGAGTTTCCCCTCAACAACAGGTGCTTCAGATTAATATATACTGCATTTGGTAACACTTTACTGTAGGCTGCTGTTCATAAGGCTACGTGACACCTACATAAGCTTGTTATGATGACCCTACATACATTTTTCTATATGCTTAAAGCAGCGCCATTCACTATGAAGGTTAAATTTGCTAATTTTGATCACAGTTCGCTAAAGCAGCCTTGATGACGCATATTGGAATAAATATAAAATATTATGTAAAAATATAGTGTCTGTATGTTTATATCACTGCTGTGGGAACAAAACCTCGTATCTCCAATTTTGTCATTTTTCAGTTTTTGACATATATGAAAATGCATGTTACCCTTTACATTGTGTGTAAATTTCATGATGAATGGACCGAAAGAAACGGCCCAAAATGACTTGGAAAAGGTTCTGGTTCCATTGACTTCCATTAAAAGTAAAGTAGGTTTTTTCCTTCTCCTGTAAAGTTACTATTTTGGAGATATCCATCCATCCATCCATCCATCCATCCATCCATCCATCCATCCATCCATCCATCCAAGCCGCTTCTCCATCAGGGTCGCGAGGGGGTGCTGGAGCCTATCCCAGCGGTCATCGGGCTGAAGGCAGGATACACAACCATAACACTGCCAAACTGTACCGAATGTGTCAGTCGTGACTATTTCAGCTCATTTTGAGCTCAGAAATTCAGCAAACTCAGGTTAGAACAGCTGCTCACACAGAAAATCATCATATTCTACATTAAAACACTAAAAAGAGCTGAACTGCAGAAAATACGGCGATTCTTAATGTTCCTCACCGACGTTCAGACTTTGGGACACGTTTGCTTCAAAACACTGGGATCTAACTGCTCACCCTGTGGCCATGAAGGACAGGGATGCAGCATCACTGATCTAAAACACAGGGGCGTGGCTAAAACAAGGCTCCGCCCACACATTAAAACTCTGTGTTTCAATAGTGAAGTGAAAACATAGGACAGCATTAAAAAAAAAAAAAAAAAACAATTGACAAATGTGAATCTTCAACTTCACTTTAAAAGAAATAAAAAAAGATATTTAAAAAAATTTATTTGAATTGCGAATTCACTAAAACGGTCCGTGTATACAGGACATTCATGGTATATTCATGTTTTGTAGCCATATTCAGACAAAAGCCAAATAAAAATATTCGTAAACTGCTACGCGCTGTAATCTGAACCGTGAGTGTGAAATGTGGGAATAACTGTTTCTCTGTGTTTAATCCAGACTGGGCCGCCTGCTCCTCCTGCTCACCGTCAGAATCTCTGCAGGTTCTGGCTGCTGACAGGCCGGGTCTGACCTCACGAACGCGGGCCTGAGCGTGGGCCAATTAGCAGGTGAGAACCTCACAGCGGTTAATCTGCACGCACGACCAGGGCCCAGCGAGCCGCCGCCGGGTTTATAGCTTTGACCTGAATAGCATGCGGCTCCAAAGGCACGGCTTTCACGCCGACGCATGACAGCCTGACGCAAACACCAGCAGCCTGGAAGGCCGAGCAGGTCACCGTGCCTTCGCTGAGCTCTCGAGGCTCCGGTCTGTCTTCCTCTCCGCGGATGAGGCTTCCGTAAGTGAACCGGTGTTAAAGGCGGACACATTTCAGCCTTGTTTCCTTACAGCCATGATCTGTGTATTTGCTCTGCAGCTGGGAAAAATCGTTTTAGGCTCTTTTTCAAAGCTCATTCAGCCACACAGTCGAAGCATGAGTGGAAAATGATGAACCCAGGATACAGCAGGGCTGAATGATGCTGTGGAAAGGTTACATAGATAGTTCAGGTTTTTGTGATAAATATAGCAATTTTTAATTATTGATTTTTAATATAAAAAAATATTCCAAGCCCATTTCTAAGAATATTTACTTACTCCTTTAAAATTAGTCATTATTTCAACACATTATCCCAAAATCTTGAAAGAATAAGCAATTCAATTTAAGATGTAAAATCTATATTTTTGAGAAAACAGCTATTTTTTGACATACTATCTTAATATTTTGAGAAAAAAAGTCTTTTCTGACATACTAAGTCAATATTTGCAGAAACAAGTCATTTTTTGAGATACTATTAATATAATAGTTACTATTTCAAGAAAATGTGTCATTTTAGAGACACTAAGTCAATATTCAGTGAAAACAACTCATTTCAGAGACACTACACAAATGTTGTATTTTTCAAAATATTAAGTCAATATTTCAAGACAACAGGTAATTATTTTGAGATGCTAAGTCAATATTTTGAGAAAACAACTAATTTCTATGCCAATATTTTGTGAAAATATCATTTTGAAGATGACCAAGTCAATATTTCAAAAGAAACGTCGTTAGTTTTAGATACTGAGTCAATATTTTGAGACAATAAGTCTTTTTTGAGAATCCATACGTTAAATCGAAGTCATTATTTTGAGAAAATTTGTATTTTTTTTATATATTAAGCCAATATTCCTTAATTAAGATACTAGCTTAAGATACTAAGTCAATATTTTGAGGGAATAAGTCATTTTAGGGATAGCAATGAAATCACTATTTTAAGGTACTAAATTGAGAGAATGTAATTTCAGAGGTATTAAATCAATATTTAGTCAATACGTAGACATTTTGACTGCTACCAGAAACAGACGGAGAATTCTCTGCCTGGCGTGAATTGGCTTCCATAATAATCAGCTCCATTTGGAAAGTTTGGAGTGATTCAGAGGCTAATCTGCATAATGCGCACTTACCAGAATTGCCAGAGTCGCGGCAGCGATTAGGGAACACTGTATCGTGCAGCTCTAAGCGCTACAGCCTGCATTAGACTGATCAAATGGGCCACGACAGGCCGCGGCAAAACAAGAAGGATCCTCAACGCTCGAGAGACTCTCTTCAGGCAAACGTCGCCGCATAACGTTACCACTACAGATCGCGTTTCGACGGGGAAAAACGGGCTCTGACCCTTTTGCCCATTAACATTTAGTGGACCGATGCCTTTGGGCCTCTTCGACGGTCTGAGGGTCACTTCGTGTGGGGGTTGAGGGGGTCAGTGCCATTCGCTCCAGGAATACTATGGAGATGTTCCGGACACAAGGGCACTCAGGCAAGAGGATCCCAGGGGGAGTGTGGGGCACAGGGCCATGCTTGGTTTAGTGACTCACTCAGAATGTGTGGATGAAGACACAAACAATGTGAGAGGATTGGCAGCGGAGGGTGGGGGGGGGAGTGAAGGGAAAAAAAAACATCAGCACATTAATATAAGGCCTCAGTGACTCTTCTATTCTGTCAAAATGACTCATGAAATATTCATGACAATAATGGGGCGGATTATTCTAGTGCGGCGAAACCCGATCAGAATGGGTAATTGTATCTACTGCGCAGGAGGACGGAGGGAGCGGTTGCGGTGGTGGTGGTGGGGGTGGTGGTGGTGGCAGGGGGTGCAGAGGAGAGGAAAAGAGACGAGTCTCTAAATCAGGAACACACAGAACCCGGTGTCAGTCTCGACGAAGGCCGGGGAACACGCTGTGTCACCGCAATGAAATGCAAAGTCAAGGATGGATGATATCCCGGTGTAATTAAATGATGTGGCAGCCCGTCTCCCTCGGCTGTTCTGATCCGACGCGTATTGCTCGTCTCCCCAGCTGCACTCAGGCAAGCGAGCGTGACTCTGGATGAAGGGCCGTGTACTGAAGGGCGTTGCATAACGTCAAACAAACAAACAAAAGGCACGCCGGCAGTGCTCCAAACCAAAAACATGCAAATGCGTGAGCTCTAATTTTGACGGCCAGCCGCGGGACGCAGAGAAAGGCCGCTCTGCCCTAAAGGAGGAACATGTTTTGTTTTTCATCAAATGCAGAGCCATTATACTTCAAACGCAGAATCATTGTTTCTTTGTCCTGGAGTGCCGTGATGAAGCAGGCGGGATCAGATTCTACACCCACTGGCCACTTTATTGGAAAGCCCTGTGTTGTTCTTCCACCATGCTGGAGTTCAGAGGGTAGCATGTAGTAGTGTGAAAAGACCAGTGGTGGACAGTAACTGAGTAACTGAGTAACTGAGTAAATGTAATTGGTTTCTGTACTTTAGTATTTTTGGTGTATCTGTACTGAAGTTTCTCCGTTCTGGGCGACTTTTTCCTTTCACTCCGCTACATTTCAGAGTCTAATATCCGACTTTTTCCTCCTACATTTTGAGAAATCTGTGGTTCCTTTTGGTTTCTGTGTGTATAAAAACGTCACATGTCAAAACGAAAGAAGCGCAAAGCCAGAGCACCAATCAGGGCCCAGCGGTCACTTTGTTTAGAGCTGGTTTTGACCTGTTGGTCATACCGACCCAGTGCAGCACGCGGTTCAACGTCAGCGCAGCAGCGTAAAACTTTGGGAGAGTCTGTTCAACATAAATGATGAACTAACCTAACTTTGTGTAAATAGAGCTCAATATAGAAATATGTCCACATATGCAGTCGAGACTGACGCGGCTTTTTTCTGAATTTCTACAAACACCATTTCATTTTATAGTAAATGAGTTTGGGCTGGTTTATGTTTATGAACAGACGCCTACAGATCAACATAGTAAAGGAGCTCATCTGGGAGTACTTGGAAGTCAGAGACCACCTTCATTTACTTCATTTCCTGTCAAAGCAGCCATTAAACAAAAGTTATTTTACTATCATGGAATTAGAATGAGTTGCCACATGGGAGCCACCACAGATGTAGAGTCACCAGAGCTCCATCTCCACTGGCTGATCTGCACCGTTTTGACCACCATGGATCTTCATGCTGCACCATGCTGTGCAAACCTCACCCTCATGAGCTGACCCTCCTCCTGCTGCAGCTGCATTAACTCAAACTGTCTGATTGCTCCACCTGTTTTTCTTGTATCCGGTGTGGTCCAGATGAGGATGGGTTCCCCTTCTGAGTCTTGGTTCCTCTCAGTGTTTCTTCCTTTGCTCTTAGGGAGTTTTTCCTTGCCTCTGTTGCCATTGGCGACGCTCATGGGGGCCTCTGTAAAGCTGCTTTGTGACAACGCCTGTTGTAAAAAGCACCATATAAATAAACTTTGACTTGACTTTGACTTTATCAGCATGAAAAAGCACAAAACAGAAGGTTGCACACCAGCCTCAACGGCTAAATGTGCTCTCAGCTGTGTGAGGGTCAGTGAGTTTCTTCACCTTCATTCCAGCTTCCCTTCTTCTGAGGATCCTCACTTTCAGCTCCTCAAAGAATCTGCAGACATGCCTCCAAAGCTCAGTCTGAGAAGCTGGTTGTCTCTGAGCCCACACCTAAATTTACTTTGCTTGAAAATAAGTAAAAAAACAGATTTAAAGCTCCAGAGAACATATGGCTCCTAACAACCACCTGGAAGACCTGGTTGACCCCAAAACTGCCCCCATCAGATAAACAGCACTTAAAGCTTTGATCTCTGAGAGAGAGGAGAAGATCAAGCTGCTTCAGATCTGAAAACATCCACAGGTGTTTCTGTCCATCCTTCCACTGTGAGGAGACCACTCAGCGCTGTGGGTCTGAAAGGAGGTGTAGCTGATCAAGAAGAACCTCACTGAGAAAAGGAGACGGACACATCAAACAAAGAAGCTGGACGATGGACTGACCACCCCAGAGTCCAGACCTCAGCACCACTGAATGGGGTTGATCATCAACCAGCTTCTCAGACTGAGCTTTGGAGGCGTGACTTTATGAAAGAAAAGAATTCAAATGTTCTAAAGATTTAGCAGTTTAGCTCCGCCCACTTACATTGAAGTTATAAGGAGTGTTTGAACGAGGTGCAGCCAATCAGAACAGAGCTTGTTTGCATATATTAAAGGTGCAGTAACAAAAACAGCCTTTGCTGCGATTCTAAGGGACATATGCAGCTCCACATAATGAAGGAAACACCAGAGACGTTTTTAAGGATCAAAGCCTTTTACAGAACATCAAACCACACGCTGTCCATCAGGGAACGTCCACTAAAATATGGAATTTTATCCATTTGTGTTTCTATTTTTTCACAGTGACCTCAGAATAAAGTCGGTCACACCAGTGACGTCAGCTAGAAGCTTCATATGAGACTCACCATGAGCTTTTCTTCATAGATCCTCAGACAACAGGTCAAAGGAGGTCGAGTGACGTCATCGGCGTGACTTTTATTTCAAAATAAGAGACTTTTAGTTATGCAGTGGCACCAGTGACTCGACTCCTGGGGAACTTTCATTACATATTTTATCATATTTATTTGGCAGTTGTTTTCTTTGTTATTTAAATCATATATTTCATAGTTATAATACAATAATATAGATTATTACAGTTAAAATGGGAGAACAACATTTTTTTCTTCAAAATACGGCCTCAGCCTTCACACACGGCTGTGGGGACGAGCTCTTCTGCGGTGCCTGGAATTCTATATGATTGATTTAAACACCAATATTGCTAAATTGAGGCTCAAGAAGGTGGAATTGTTAAAATAACTTGTTTTATTTTAAAATATAAATAAATTGTAACCCTAACAAGTTCTGAAAGTGTAATATCTGTGTCTGTATATGAATCTGTAAACGCTAGGGACACAAAAATGGACATTCCTTAATGTGAAAAATGCACAAGAAATCTAGAACATGGGCCCTTTAATGTAACATCTGCACAGTGGATAGAGAACAGAAGCCCAAAGTGGGGATTTCTAGTGCATCCCTCTGTGAAACTGTGCCAAATCCAGGTGTTTCAGGCTGCTTTGCTCCCATGTGGACAAAATTTCCATCCCTCACCCTCCTCCTTTTGTTATTGTAGCTTTGGTCAAGTTGATCTGGTCTCCCAGGCCTGCGAGCCGGTCCGAGCCTCCAGTCCCTGATAGCAGCGTTATGTCCGTCATGGTGCTTAAACACAGGCAGGTAAGCCGGCCCCACCGTCACACCGCAGGCTAAAGCTAGCCTTCCACATCAGATAAGAGCTCAGGCATGAACTAATTCAACACAGTCTCAGTGTCTGAGACTTTCTTTCACTCTGTCCTATCTTTCTATACACACACACACACACACACACACACACACACAATATATATTGCCGAAAGTATTCATTCACCCATCCAAATCACTGAATCCAGGTGTTCCAGTCACTTCCGTGGGCACAGGTGTATAAAGCCGAGCCCCTCGGCCTGCAGACTGCTTCTACAGACATTAGTGAAAGAATGGGTCGCTCTCAGGAGCTCAGTGAATTCCAGCGTGGTGCCGTGATCGGACGCCACCTGTGCAGCAAGTCCAGTCGTGAAATTTCCTCACTACTAAATATTCCACAGTCCACTGTCAGTGGGATTATAACAAAGTGGAAGCGATTGGGAACGACAGCAACTCAGCCACGAAGTGGTCGGCCACGTAAAATGACAGAGCGGTCAGCGGATGCTGAGGGGCATAGTGAGCAGAGGTCACCGACTTTCTGCAGAGTCAATCACTACAGACCTCAGAACTTCATGTGGCCTTCAGATCAGCTCAAGAACAGCGTAGAGAGCTTCATGGAATGGGTTTCCATGGCTGAGCAGCTGCATCCAAGCCTTACATCACCAAGCGCAATGCAAAGCGTGGAATGCAGTGGAGTAAAGCGCCGCCACTGGACTCTAGAGCAGTGGAGACGTGTTCTCTGGAGTGACCAATCACGCTTCTCCGTCTGGAAATCTGATGGACGAGTCTGGGTTTGGCGGTTGCCCGGAGACGGTACTTGTCTGTCTGCATTGTGCCGAGTGTAAAGTTTGGTGGAGGGGGGATCATGGTGTGGGGGTGTTTTTCAGGAGTTGGGCTCGGCCCCTTAGTTCCAGTGAAAGGAGCTCTTAAAGCTTCAGCACCAAGAGATTTTGGACAATTTCCTGCTCCCAACTTTGTGGGAACAGTTTGGGGACGGCCCCTTCCTGTTCCAACATGACTGACCACCAGTGTACAAAGCAGGTCCATAAAGACGTGGAGGAGCCAGTTTGGTGTGGAAGAACTTGACTGGCCTGCACAGAGTCCAGACCTCAACCCCATAGAACACCTTTGGGATGAATTAGAGTGGAGACTGAGCCAGGCCTTCTCGTCCAACATCAGTGTAATAACCCATAAACACCACATAAACACTCCTAACCCTTGTGGAAAGCCTTCCCAGAAGAGCTGAAGCTGTTATAGCTGCAAAGGGTGGGCCAACATCATATTAAACCCTATGGATTAAGAACGGGACGTCACTCAAGTTCATATGTGTGTGAGCCAGACAGCCGAATACTTTTGGAAATAAAGTGAATATATATATATATGCATGTATGTATATATGTATGTATACAGTGATAACGTGTTACTGACAGAACATCCCGGAGCTTCTGCCTCCTACAGACCTGCTAAGAAGCTTTGCAGAAATAGATTTTGCTTTTCAAGCTTTTTTAGAAGCTGCTTGTTTTTTTTTCTTTCAGGTTTTGGGAAGATTTCAGCACCGCTTGCCAACACTTATTTGTTTTTCAAAGAAGAAAATAAACACATTTTTAAAGTGAGGCCCAGGAATGAGAGTTTCTATTTTCAGATTCGAAGCCTTGCTGTCTGAAAACGCGTGTGTGAGGAGAGGAGGGTTTTTTTTATCTGCATGTCATGCATTTATATTATTTCTGCGTTTTAGAGACATTAAGATCCCAGAGAGAGCCAAACTGCCTCTCAGGCCTTCGCTATCGACACAAACATGCCTTTGCCAGTTAAGCTCTGTGGCGTATGCTTTTAGATAGGTGTGCGCTTAGCTGATAGAGCGGCCTCTGTATATGCAGAGCAGGTTGGCTTGGGCTTTGAGGAGAGTCGTCTTTTTTCCCCTTTCTTTTTTTTTAAAATAAAAGCGCAGAGAAGAGCAGCTGGTGGTCAGTAATGGCCTCCTTCCAGATGGAGAATTATACCTTTTTTAAGATGGCTGTGCATTAAAGAGCTCATTTCACAGAGAACCATTTCAACAACATCTACATACTCCATCAATCAAAATTTACTACCACTCAAAATTTTAAAACGTGCCATTCAATGTCCAGTACATACAGTCCATATATGGAAACTTCAGTTTGTTGATGTCACAAAAATAAGGAGTCCTACTGGTAACAATCCATATAAATAAAGTAAGTTGTGGCCACTACTTATAAGGCATGGGAACAAGATCCAAACGCGTGGCCATGACTTACAGAGGCATGGTAATGAGATAGTTAAGCAGGGCTTAAAGAGCTTAATGAGTAAGTAACAGAGGAGAACCATCAACTAATTTCTAAAAGTTTCTAAAAAATATATAAATATATATAATTTCTTCAAGGTTCTTCATAGAACAGGTTCCTCATGTGTTTCATATCTAAACGCTCCGTTATCTTCATCACTACTTTCCAAACCTGCTGCAGCAGCTTCAGCAGCTGGAAACTCTCTGACGCCGTTTCACACGAGTCTCCGATGTGGACTGAATGAAGAATGAAGGGTTTCCGGCGTGACGGTCAGTCCTTAGTGATCTCCTGAGTGTCCGTCGGTCAGTTTCACACAGAATGTAGCCGGACACACGAATCCAGCATCTCCACGTGGTGAGAGGCAGATGACGTGTATCTCAGCCCCTCTTCACAGGCTCATAACTCCGGATGTGAGTCTCGTATGATCCCGTGATGAGATGGAATGGAAAGGGCGGCTCTACGGATTCAGGAAGGGTTTGAACTGGATTTCTGAGCTGGATCATCACAAAGACACACAGAGATTCAGAAACAGAGGATTTGATGCATGAGTGAGTTTGTGGACCCCAGAGGGTTAAAAAAACAAAAAAAAACCAAGGATTTTATAAAAGTCTGATTTCCTGACTGGATTTATGCCAAAACATGCAGGTGCCTTTTTGGGGGTTTTAAAGGTGCATATCAGAAAATTGTTAAAGCTGAAAAAAATATTTTTCTGATATTGTTTTAAAACATTGCCCTAAGCCACGTGTTTAGTACCAATAAGTATCATTAATGCCGTTCTTATTATCTCTCAAACTGCTTGTTTTGATGCTTTCTCAGGAACCTGTGAAAAAGTTCTACAGTTTTTATTTGCGGACAAGATTGCTTATATTAGAGCTCTCATCTCACCTGCTTATTATGACCCATCCATCACAGTCACTAGCCCTGCTGTTTGTCTCTTTCTCTTCTAGAGGAAATTATCGGTTATATGAATTCTTCAGCTTGTCCCACAGATTTTGCCCTCCCCCCTCACCTGTTTAAAGACATTTTTGAGACTTTTGGACCAAACGTCCAGCATATTTTGAATAGTAGTCTTGCCTCAGGCATTATACCAGCAAATCCTAAGCATGCAGTAGCACAGCCAGTGATCAAAAACCCTAATTTGGCCAGCTCAGTCCTCTAATTTTCAAACTTCCGTTTCTCTCAAAAATTTTGGATTTTTATAGAGCTGCAGTCTTTTTTAGATGTACATGGTATTTTTAAGGTGTTATGGTCTGGGTTTAAAGCCACTTCACAGCACTGAATGTGCACTTTTAAAACTTTTTAATGATCTCTTATTTGCTACTGACCCAGGGGGTTCGGCGATTCTTCTGCTTTTAGAACTCACAGCCGCTTTCGACACAGTAAACCATAATATCCTCATCTCTCACTTGGAGCACTGTGTTGGTATTGTAGGTACTGCTTTAAGGTGGTTCTGAAAGACGTTTTTCTGTCAGCCTTGGCGATTTTGTATCCTCCTCAGCACCTCTTTCTTGTGGGGTCCCCCAGGGATCTATCCTTGGCCCAATCCTGTTTTCCTTATATATTTTCCCTTTAGGTTTCATCCTTTTGTGGCATTTTTTTTCATTGTCATGCAGATGACAACCAAATTTACCTGCTTAACAGTAATAGAAGAAATTATGAGTATTATTCATTTTAAATTATATAAGGTGATACACAGCTTGACTGCCTGTGTGATGCACTGTAGTTGTGGACTGAGACTTTCCCCCGTAGCTAAGGACTCTTTCCAGGCTAACAAAATGGTGGAACCCCCCCATGCCCCCCCACCCCCAACTATGGGAACTATGGAGTTATTGTTATGTATAGATTATGTATTACTTTCTTATTGTAAACCATGCTTGAGCATGAGAAACGTGATTGATGATGAGCAATATTTATATTTATTTCACATTTTTATTAAAAATGAATAACATTACTGTGTTTTTCTGACATGGAGGGGAAAACTAATATAGCATTTACTATAAAAAGTATTCAGCATTTAAATTTTTCTTTCCTTTTGGGTCAGAGCTGCCTCTAATTCTCACTCTGCTTCCCTACCCAGATCCTCCAGGTAGTATAATCACCGCCAATGGCCTGCCCTCCCTCGCCGCTGGCGTTGGAGGTGGGGTCACCAAGCTGGAGACAAAATGTGTAATTTAAAATTCTGGGCCAGTGTAATTTGTCAGTTGGGTGCTCCATTACTCACTGTGTCAGGTCAAGCAAATATTTATTGTGTGCCTTCAATAATAAATGGAACATTGGAGTGTCCGTCACTTCAGGTTTGGGCAGATGAGTAATGGGCAGGTATTTGAGGGCCGAGCTGAAGATGCCCTTAGTGCTCTCTGAGCTCCTCCTTGTGGCGCAGCACAGGCGCTCATCTCATCAGCTACCTGCCACCGCGGGGCATTAGTCATGAATGAGCTCCAAAATAATATCAAAGTCTGTAATGAGGTGAATTAATAAGCTTACCCAGTAAGGAATGTGCCATGTACCAAAAAAAAGGCATCAGTGCTCAGTGTACCTTGAATCCCTCCACTTCATCTCCGCACATTTATATTCCCCGGCTTTTCCACCTCCTCAAAACGAGGAACTAATGGCTGCCAAAATAAAAACTGAAATGCTACATGCTTCACAGCAGCTAGATTTTATGCTTTTGGGGACCTAATGTGGCATGCTACTGTAGGTCGTTAGGATAATGGTCCTGCCAGCAGAGACGCCGGGAGTTGGCTTTGCTCTAAGCCCTTCATATCTCAAGTGCTCCTCAAGTATCTGGATTATTTATTATTTTTTTGTTTCTCTTGCCCACACAGTCATCTAAAATCCACCTAGAACATGTAGCGGCTCTGGAAACGAAATTTCAGCTCATATAGCACAACGCTAACAAACCGAATGGGCACTTCTGTCATTGTGAAGGATGTCAAATGGGCTTCGAACTGCCTCCGGTGCTGTATCATGGGCTGGGTCCCTAATCGTTTGGTGCAGTCCATGCGACTCTATAAGCCTTCAAAACAGACATTCATCACATGTGTAGAGGGCTCGACCTCCTCTAGCCTAATATCAGTCCCAGAAAGCACATCTACACACTAAACAGGGTCCAGGCAAACATTTCCATTCATCGCTTCTCAAGTCCATTCAAGCACCGACCCCATTGGCATAATTCATTTTTAAGTGCATATTGGCTCCGGTATCGTTTTAGTCTACTCTATCAGGTTTCTCAAGCAGGATATTTCCCTCTACTGTTCCAAATACTGGAGTTATGAATATGCAAGTCAATTAATTTTCATCCATTATGGCGTTGTTATTGTGATTACTTATGAAAACAAGCGCTGTGTTGCCTGCGGAAAGAGAAGCCTTGGCTCATTATTCTGCTCCGATTGCGTACGTCTCCCAGAAGCGAGGCTTCACGAGTACGAATGCTACCGAGCAGGCAGCCTTTTGACATCAGCATGGAGACAGTGGAGACAGAGGCCTCTGCCAATAGCAGATGGAGAGATAGTTAAGATCACTTGATTAGATCAGTGTCTCTGATCGTCTGTTGATCCTTACCAGTGATTAGTGTGTCTGGTGGAAGAACACAATACAGCACATTTTACAGGTTTTTGTTTATTTGCTTTGTATTTTTTAGGGTATGTTTGTGATTTGTTTTGAAGTTTTCCCACTGGCACGGACGCTTTTCTAGGATCAACTGAGAACTGGCTAAAAGACTTTTCAGAGTTTGGCTAGGATGCAAGCTGCAAAACTTTTCACAGCTGTAGTGGACCAACAAGGCTGCAAGGCAGAAGACTTCGGCAGGATAGCAGAGTTTGACTGGGTCACAAGCTGGGATATATTTCACTGTTGTAGAGGAGTTTGACTGGGCTGCAAGCTGGTACACTTTTCACTGTTGTAGAGGAGTTTGACTGGGCCACAAGCTGGTACAGTTTTCACTGTTGTAGAGGAGTTTGACTGGGCCACAAGCTGGTACACTTTTCACTGTTGTAGAGGAGTTTGACTGGGCCACAAGCTGGTACACTTTTCACTGTTGTAGAGGAGTTTGACTGGGCCACAAGCTGGTACAGTTTTCACTGTTGTAGAGGAGTTTGACTGGGCTGCAAGCTGATACACTTTTCACTGTTGTAGAGGAGTTTGACTGGGCTGCAAGCTGGTACACTTTTCACTGTTGTAGAGGAGTTTGACTGGGCCACAAGCTGGTACACTTTTCACTGTTGTAGAGGAGTTTGACTGGGCCACAAGCTGGTACACTTTTCACTGTTGTAGAGGAGTTTGACTGGGCTGCAAGCTGGTACACTTTTCACTGTTGTAGAGGAGTTTGACTGGGCTGCAAGCTGGTACACTTTTCACTGTTGTAGAGGAGTTTGACTGGGCCACAAGCTGGTACACTTTTCACTGTTGTAGAGGAGTTTGACTGGGCTGCAAGCTGGTACACTTTTCACTGTTGTAGAGGAGTTTGACTGGGCTGCAAGCTGGTACACTTTTCACTGTTGTAGAGGAGTTTGACTGGGCTGCAAGCTGGTACACTTTTCACTGTTGTAGAGGAGTTTGACTGGGCCACAAGCTGGTACACTTTTCACTGTTGTAGAGGAGTTTGACTGGGCTGCAAGCTGGTACACTTTTCACTGTTGTAGAGGAGTTTGACTGGGCTGCAAGCTGGTACACTTTTCACTGTTGTAGAGGAGTTTGACTGGGCCACAAGCTGGTACACTTTTCACTGTTGTAGAGGAGTTTGACTGGGCTGCAGACTGGTACACTTTTCACTGTTGTAGAGGAGTTTGACTGGGCCACAAGCTGGTACACTTTTCACTGTTGTAGAGGAGTTTGACTGGGCTGCAGACTGGTACACTTTTCACTGTTGTAGAGGAGTTTGACTGGGCTGCAAGCTGGTACACTTTTCACTGTTGTAGAGGAGTTTGACTGGGCTGCAAGCTGGTACACTTTTCACTGTTGTAGAGGAGTTTGACTGGGCTGCAAGCTGGTACACTTTTCACTGTTGTAGAGGAGTTTGACTGGGCTGCAAACTGGTACACTTTTCACTGTTGTAGAGGAGTTTGACTGGGCCACAAGCTGGTACACTTTTCACTGTTGTAGAGGAGTTTGACTGGGCTGCAGACTGGTACACTTTTCACTGTTGTAGAGGAGTTTGACTGGGCCACAAGCTGGTACACTTTTCACTGTTGTAGAGGAGTTTGACTGGGCCACAAGCTGGTACACTTTTCACTGTTGTAGAGGAGTTTGACTGGGCCACAAGCTGGTACACTTTTCACTGTTGTAGAGGAGTTTGACTGGGCTGCAAACTGGTACACTTTTCACTGTTGTAGAGGAGTTTGACTGGGCCACAAGCTGGTACACTTTTCACTGTTGTAGAGGAGTTTGACTGGGCTGCAAGCTGGTACACTTTTCACTGTTGTAGAGGAGTTTGACTGGGCTGCAAGCTGGTACACTTTTCACTGTTGTAGAGGAGTTTGACCGGGCTGCAAACTGGTACACTTTTAACTGTTGTAGAGAAGTTACAGTGTTTTCACATATAGGTTGTTTTCAAAGAACTGAAACGAGTTCTGTTAAAGTGAACCTGAAAGGGAACCAACTTTTGTGTTCACAATGTAAGTGAAACATAATTTCTGGTCCTTTGAGATCTCAGATTAGAACTTGGACCCCTTTCACAGCACTTACGATGCGCAACGCTCGCCAAGTGGGCCACGTTCTCTGATAAATCTGACCTATCAGGGGATGAGAAGACCCAACAAGACCCTGCTGCTCTCCTACTGACCGCGCTGAAATGACTGGCCGAAGGGCATCGCACAAAATTGCCCCTGTGGATCTGCCGTGGTGGGCTTCGTTTTCGGCTGTGTTCCTCACTGAAGCTCCATGACTATGACTCTCTGCAAGCCAGGACACTTCATCATTATAGCAGAGCTGTCTAGGGAACAAGCCGGGACACTTTTCACTGCGGTAGCAGAATTTGACTCAGCCAGTACACTTTTCCCCATGGTAGCAAGTTCTACTGGGCCATGAGCTGGAAGCTGGAGCACTTTTCAGTGCAGAAGCTGAGTTTGAATGGGCCTCAAGTGGGGACACATTTCACTTCTGTAGCAGAGTTTGACTGAGCCACAAACCAGGAGACTCTTTAAAGCAGTGGCAGAGTTTGTCTGGGCTGTAAGCCAGGATCATTTTCACTGCAGCAGCACAGCTAGATTGGGGTGTGATCTGGTGCGCTTTTCACGAAAGCAGAGTTTAAGCAGCCGTCAAGCTGGGACAGTTGGTGGATTTTTCTCTATAGCGGGAGAAACTGGTCTGCAAACTTTTGCACTTCTACTGTGTTAGTGGTGTTTGACTGGACTGCGAACCAAGTGGATAGGTGAATTGGCTCTATGACAACAGAATTTGACTGGGCCTCAAACTGGGATTCAGTGCAATAGCTGAGGTTGACTAGGCCATGATGCAGAATTTGACTGGGCCTGCTTATTAGTACTTGTAATTGTAAAGCTATCCTTGGCTTTGAGAGGTGCATTACATAAATTAAACCTATTATTATATTATTATTACTATTATATTATTGTTGTTCTTTTAACCTATACCATTTGTCACATTCACCAAAAAGGCATAAGTCATTTCTAAAGCCAAGAGAACCTGTGGCACAACCTTTGGCCTCTAAACCCTCTTGACCCATCGACCTAGAAAACACACCCACCCCTGAGCCTCGTTTCTTCTGCTGCATTCACTTCAGCACTTTCTAATGGAGGCAATGTTGCCTTAATTGAATCTGAGCTAATTTATACTCTACAGATGGCGCCTCGCCACGCCGCAGTCTAAACTGTAGTGGCAGCTTTATGGCTAATTTGTATTTATGTTCTCTTCTGGAACAAACAGGGTTTTAGGTGCAGACATGCTGCGGAGAGGTGGGCTCGTTTAAGCAGGCAGGATTGATCTCTTCGGCAGCGGGGGACGGACCCGGGGCCCCTTTTAGGACAGTGAAGAGAAGAGGAGCCAGAGATGCCACGTTTGAGGTTTACACTTGGCCACCTCACCTGCCCCGGCTTGCACGACGGAGGGACTTCTGAGCATCGTAGGGAAAAACACAGCCTTGTTTTGTTTTGGGGGGATTCAGCTCCTTCCAGGCCATTAATCTAATTTCTTTTCCAGTCCAGATCCCTATTAACGATAACCTGGCACACAGCGCTGAATCACATTTGCACATCATTTGCGAAATGTGAAGATTAAATAAAGCAGAAGGTGTGCTCACTCTGAACGGCCAACCCCCTGAACACACACGCTCACATTTGTTTTTATGCAATGTCAGGACGTGAGGTCACATTCTTAACTTTTACTTGAAAATGCTGGCAGAACTTTGTCCTTTGAACATTTATGGGTGAATGAACTCAATGGTCCACAATGACGACGTGGGAGAAATTTGTGTTACAGAAATGCACATTCTACTGTGTGAGATGTAAACAGAGAGATTCAGAGGGTTTGGTGTGAAACGGTCCAGACGTCTTTCCAGTGGTGGTGATGGGAACCAGGCGTCGCCATGACTACAACACAGATATAGACACTTTATTTACCATCCAGAACCACCAGAGAACCTACACGAGTCTTCTGAGCTTCTATATGGAATGTAAACATTCTCAAAACTATCATAAAACAGCGTCTCAGTCATCAGGCAGTGAATTCATAGCAATTTTCTGTGAGGAGCTTTTAGAGGGGGACGTCTGGTACTCTTCTGGGAGGGCTTTACACTAGATGTTGAACATTGGTGTGAGGATTTGATTGAGCATTACTGAGGTCAGGTACTGGATGGTTGGACGGTCAGTTCTGGATCACTCCAGCTCATCCCAAAGGTAATGGATGGAGCTCCATCACTCCAGAGAATACAGCTCCACTGCTCTACAGCCCAGTGCTGGGGGGCCTTAGACCCCCTAGCCCACACTGGGCATGGAGACCTTAGGATCATATGCAGCTGCTCCAGAGCATCTCTTTCTATTGATCAATGCTTTTCTATGGAGATTAAAGCTGTATCAGTGATAGGTGACCTTAAAGTAGCTGATCTCGTCAAGTGAAATGATCTTAAATGTAGTTGATATATCTAATATTTATTATATTGAGATGGGTGTGCACTTATAAGATTATCTACACTTTATTTACTTGTTTTAGGACATTTTATTAAGTAAAATGATCTCATTATCTGCAATGGACTGGCGGTCTGTCCAGGGTGTATCCTGCCTTCTGCCCAATGACAGCTGGGATAGGCTCCAGCTCCCCTCTGTGACCCTGAGGGAGAAGCGGCTTAGAAAATATATGTGTGTGTGTGTGTGTGTGTGTGTGTGTGTGTGTGGTCTCATTATACTTGCAGATAGTTTTGCTGGTTTCAAGCTCATTTATTACAACAAGCAACCTTATCTGTCAATATAGTGAGATCATTTTACTTAATAAAATCACCTAAAACAAGTAAAAATGTCTAGAAACAAGATAAATAATTATAAATTCCTCTCACTTCAATCTCAAGGAGAAATCTTAGATTTACTGACTATATTTGAGATAATTTGCAATGTGAAAGACTTTCTGGATCATATTGTGTCCAAGACGGTCTAAACCATCACCTTAACCTTAACATCTGGCAGCAAAATGAAATGCTTGAGTTTTTGCTCTGTTTGTTCAGCAGGACATTGTCCAGAAAAGGTATAAAAACAAACACACACACAGACCTGCTTTCCTTTCCCTGTCAGTTCCTGCTTGTGGTCAGCGCGCGAACGTGATATTGACTCAGCTCCATGAATTATTCATCCGTCTAATTATCAAGATATGCATTTCTGATCCTGTGTTTTTTATGGCTTCTGGCGTCTCGGTAAACCTTGCTGATGCATGTGGCCTGTCATCTTTAAATCTCTGAGCCTTGACAGGCTCCTTTATGATAACACCAGCAGAATGATGATGTTTACGATGCGCAGAGAAGAGTCGGGATAGAGGTCAGCACGAGTGTGAAAGCGAAGCCCCGACCGATCTGACCGGGCCCGACTGGCAGCACTTGAGCTGTAAAAATTTCAGTGTGTTAAACTGACAATCTTTAAACAGATGTTGTCTTTTATTGCTATTTTCCACGTCTTTATATGGATGCTCCTGAAATGGGAAATAAATTGGGGACTTTTAACTGATCTTGGACTAAAGTCCTTTTGAGCCTATACCTTAATTATGTTTATTTCATTCATACAAATAATTGAACATAGAAGGGTCTGGGCTCGATTCCCCGGCCAGGCGACCAACATCCTCTCTGTGTGGAGTTTGCATGTTCTCCCCGTGTCTGCGTGGGTTTCCTCCGGGTTCTCCGGTTTCCTCCCACACTCCAAAGACATGCAGTCAGGCCAATTGGACATGCTAAATTGCCCCTGGGTGTGAGTGACTGTCTGTGTCTGTCTGTCTGCCCTGCGATGGACTGGCGACCTGTCCAGGGTGTATCCTGCCTTCCGCCCGAAGACTGCTGGGATAGACTCCAGCATCCCCCCGCGACCCTGATGGAGAAGCGGCTTAGAAAATGGATGGATGGATGGATTATTCATTCATTTATTACCATTGTCTTAGATGTATTTGAAAATACACCCAAATTGTTTCAGCCTGAATCGAACTCTTTCATTTGCTCTGTTGCTGTCAGGTCAGTCGCGACCCTTTTCAGACTGTTTACCATCTTCCATCCTCAAGAAGACTGTAAGACATGAGCTTCTCAGTGCTGCTAACTGTGAGGAATGATAGATCATTTATTGGGGCCTCTCAAGCTGCTACAGCAGATCTTGCTATATTTTTAGCCTGGCCAGGGTTGCCATGTCCAGCAAACATCTTCAGGCAGATGTTCTTTAAGGATTCTTTAGTGAAGGTTCTATTTAGAGCCACATGTTCTGTGAAAAACCATTTCCATGCTAAAAGTGTTTTTGGTGAATTGGTTCTTCAGATTGATTGAGAATATGATGTATGTTAGAGGTCACTAATAGGTGGACCGCGGTTATTTAATTTGGATGGGGTGGTCCTGTTTTAATCAGGGTATCATTTCTAGCCTTTACAGTAGCTTTAGAGTCCAGAGACTCACAGACCAATCACAAGCGCTGTAAATATGACACGTGATGCTACTCAGCCAATCAGATCTGAGCATTACGATGAGCTCTGAGACTCGAGTGAGTGACGCCACACAGGGGAGGGACGAGGAGAGAAACAGCAGTCAGAGAAGAAAGTGAGTCAGAGGGAAGTTATTCCACATGACGTGATCTAAAAAGAGGAAACTGACAGTAAATGTTGTTGAAATCTGACCAAACTGGACTTTATTTGATCTGATGTTCAGTAAATGGTGTTGAAATCTGACCGAACTGGACTTTATTTGATCTGATGTTCAGTAAATGTTGGTGAAATCTGACCGAACTGGACTTTATTTGATCTGATGTTCAGTAAATGTTGTTGAAATCTGACCGAACTGGACTTTATTTGATCTGATGTTCAGTAAATGTTGGTGAAATCTGACCGAACTGGACTTTATTTGATCTGATGTTCAGTAAATGTTGGTGAAATCTGACCGAACTGGACTTTATTTGATCTGATGTTCAGTAAATGTTGTTGAAATCTGACCGAACTGGACTTTATTTGATCTGATGTTCAGTAAATGTTGTTGAAATCTGACCGAACTGGACTTTATTTGATCTGATGTTCAGTAAATGTTGGTGAAATCTGACCGAACTGGACTTTATTTGATCTGATGTTCAGTAAATGTTGGTGAAATCTGACCGAACTGGACTTTATTTGATCTGATGTTCAGTAAATGTTGTTGAAATCTGACCGAACTGGACTTTATTTGATCTGATGTTCAGTAAATGTTGGTGAAATCTGACCGAACTGGACTTTATTTGATCTGATGTTCAGTAAATGTTGTTGAAATCTGACCGAACTGGACTTTAATTGATCTGATGTTCAGTAAATGTTGGTGAAATCTGACCGAACTGGGCTTTATTTGATCTGATGTTCAGCTGTCGACTGTATAAGATGCTGATATTTCTACTCGGCTACTTCAGTAAACAGTATACGGCGCTGAGTCACGATGCAAGTTAGACGTTAACAGGTTCTGGACCTTTGCTTGAGGAACTTTTCTCTAACTGGACCTTATTGAATTTTAATTAAAGACCCCTGCTGTATATGAGTCTACACAGCACCAAAAAAGGCCTCTTGAGTCCTGTCGAATAGCGTTCCAGACCCTGCAAAACTGCATCAAGGCAGTCGGAAATAGAGGACAGTTTGAGTTTGTTTATGTCTGTTTGTGCTGTTTCAAAGCTCTAATCTGGGAAAGAATAAGGCCCTAATGAGTAGCCCTTTAGTGAGCCTGACTGCGAATGCAGGCCTTTTGAGAGAAATGTATGGAGAAAGCCAGAAGAAAGCTTGGCTCTGCTCATTCCAGGGCTTTTAATCATGCGTGACATTTTGTGGAGGTGTAGCTTTTTCCTTTAAGTACAGTAGCTGCGGCTTATCTGATGGAACGCAGTCCTCTTCCATCGACCTTCAGTCGTTTCAACGTTTGTCTCGCAAAACGTGAGGTTGTGTTTTCTTTTGTCCTCTCTCTCTTCTCTTTTTCTCCCCCGATTACGCTGAAACCCCATCCCTTTACGCAAAACGCAGACAAATAAACGGCGCTCATGTGGATGAAACCAAAGCTCATCGTTCACCGTGGAGTGAACAGAAGTGTGGGAGTCTAACAGCGCCCTGCGTGTTGCAGTCGCGGAGCAGCTGACGCATTATTGAAGCAGCGAAAATAGATCGTTTTTCTCATTTCTCGTTCTCTCATCCATCTCCTTTCCCTATTAGGTGGGTAATGTTGGCTCACTAATGCGAGCTGATATATCCACATCACACACGTGATGGAAGATTTTCCCCCCTTTTATTTAATGGGACTATAAACATCATCAATTTGAGTTTACGTGAATGCAAACAGGCAAATTGTTGGAAATTGAATTCTTCCATTGCACGGTGATTATCTGAGGCCTTCGCAATAATGTGACCTTCTTTAGGCTTGTGTGGGTTATTTACTGCAGCTAATGTTTCTTCCAGCTCTGCAGAAAGTCCTTCTGTTTAGTGCTGCCTAGAAGAAGCTGCTTATATATGTGTGACTTACATACAATTAGAAAAATATAATCTTTCAGGAGATCAGACACAAGATGGTCCACTGGGAAGGAGAAAGTCAAAGAAAAATAACCGAGTTTCCAAAAATGCAGTTCAAAGCTACTAACAACCACCTGGAAGAGCTGGTCGACCCCAAAACTGCCCCCATCAGATAAACAGCTCTGAAAGCTTTGATCTCTGAGAGAGAGGAGAAGATCAAGCTGCTTCAGATCTGAAAACATCCACAGGTGTTTCTGTCCATCCTTCCACTGTGAGAAGACCACTCAGCGCTGTGGGTCTGAAAGGACGTGTAGCTGATCAAGAAGAACCTCACTGAGAAAAGGAGACGGACACATCAAACAAAGAAGCTGGACGATGGACTGACCACCCCAGAGTCCAGACCTCAGCACCACTGAATGGGTTTGATCATCAACCAGCTTCTCAGACTGAGCTTTGGAGGCGTGTCTGCAGGTTCTTTGAGGAGCTGAAAGTGAGAAGAACGGAAGCTGGAATCCTTTTTTTTCCTGACACTGAAACATAAATACATATTATAATTGGCGTATATATATATATATATATATATATTCTTGTAAAGAAGTCTAGAGAGTCACACATTTGCATGGTTTTTACTATTTTTCCTTGATCCATCCATCCATCCATCCTCAACCGCTTATCCGGGTCTGGGTCGCGGGGGCAGCAGCCTAGGCAAAGAGGCCCAGGCCTCCCTCTGCCCCGCCACCTCCTCTAGCACTTCCGGAGGGATACCGAGGCGTTCCCAAGACAGTCAAGAGATGTAATCCCTACAACGTGTCCTGGGTCTTCCCCGGGGTCTCCTCCCCAGTTGGACATGTCTGGAACACTTCCCTAGGGAGGTGTCCAGAGGCCATCCTTACCAGATGCCCGAACCACCTCAACTGGCTGTTTTTCCTTGATAACAAGTTGTTTTTATTTGTTTGTTAGAGATGTTGACAAACTGAATTTTATCTTGATCAAACAACGTCAGTTATAGTGTGAAGATAACCAGAGGTGGATGAAGTTCACAAACCATGTACTCGAGTTAAAGTCGAGACCCCCAAGGTAAAATATCACTCCAGTAAAAGTAGAAGTTCCTCCCTTTAGACCTCCACTTGAGTAAAAGTACTAAAGTATTTGCCTTCAAATGTACTTAAGTATAAAGTAAAAGTACTAAAAGAGGAATTCTGGCTCTGATGTCCTGTTATCATTTTTATAACCAGACTGGCTTCATGAACTCATTTCAGGTGAAAGTCCTCCAGCGTCTCTCTTGGTAAACCAGTCTTTTAATAGAAGGTCATTAATTAGTGACGCTGACGTCTATTAAAATGATCAGAAGCACAAAACACTGAAGGTAAACAGTTTCCATCAGGGAGAACCGAGTGGCTCTGAAATCACTTTCTACACACAAGCAAAGTTTCAGTTTCAGATTTATTTACAACTTAGTTCCAAGTTTAAGTTGAATAAAAACTGGCTTTAAACTCAGGATCACAGATGAGCTCCTTTACTATGTTGATCTGTAGGCGTCTGTTCATAAACATAAACCAGCCCAAACTCATTTACTATAAAATGAAATGGTGTTTGTAGAAATTCAGAAAAAAGCCGCGTCAGTCTCGACTGCATATGTGGACATATTTCTATATTGAGCTCTATTTACACAAAGTTAGGTTAGTTCATCATTTATGTTGAACAGACTCTCCCAAAGTTTTACGCTGCTGCGCTGACGTTGAACCGCGTGCTGCACTGGGTCGGTATGACCAACAGGTCAAAACCAGCTCTAAACAAAGTGACCGCTGGGCCCTGATTGGTGCTCTGGCTTTGCGCTTCTTTCGTTTTGACATGTGACGTTTTTATACACACAGAAACCAAAAGGAACGACAGATTTCTCAAAATGTAGGAGGAAAAAGTCGGATATTAGACTCTGAAATGTAGTGGAGTGAAAGGAAAAAGTCCAGAATGGAGAAACTTCAGTACAGATACACCAAAAATACTAAAGTACAGAAACTAATTACATTTACTCAGATACTCAGTTACTCAGTTACTCAGTTACTGTCCAGCACTGATAACATGGATAATTCAAGATCCTGAGTAAATAACATTTCTTTTGCTGTGAAAATGACAGAAATACCACAAGATCTCAAGAAAACATAGTTGTCATAGCAAATTCTTGTGCAGAAGGGTGTCTCTGTAGATGACGTTAACAGGGGTTTTCCGCCTGTTTATAAGACGTATTAATATCACGTCTAGGTAGTCACACATATATAATATGTAATGCCTATTGATCCCAAGCCCTGAGTAGGTATAAGAGCAGATGCATGTAAGAGGTCAGTGGTCTGGCGGTCCAGTTGTCCTGTGTGGCAGCTGTTCAATAGAGCTGATGGAACATTTATCTTATACAGCATCTTATCTACTCCGCTCCACACGGAGGGAGTGTCAGCCACTAATCAGCTTCATCAGCAGTTAACACTGACCTCCGCACCCCGCGCACACACGCTCACACACATGCACACGCACACACACTCACACACATACGCTCACACACATGCACACACGCACACGCACACACGCTCACACATGCACACACACACACACACTCACATGCACACACACACGCTCACACACATACACACGCACACACACTCACACACACACTCACTCACACACACACACACGGTGCAGAACATTTAATTATGGAATAGTTCTATAGAGAACTCATGGTTCTAAATATAACCATTCCCTTTACCAAAGAACCATTGACTGAGCTCTTCCTCGTCTCCTCTTCTGTAGGGTCTCTGTTCTAGTGCTGCAGCTCATTGGAAAGTTGTTCAGAGGAATCCGGGCAGAGTTACGGTTTCTAGACTATGAAGGACCAACTGGGTGAACCAGTCTGCTACAGCGCCACCCTGAGGCAGAGCAGTGCTGCAGCTCTAGTTAGTTAAGAACTAACACACACACACACACACACACACACACACACACAGTGGCGCAAAAAGGGGGTGTGCAGCGTATGCGGCGCATATGTGCGCTGCACTAGAGGGGGCGCTGCACTAGAGGGGCGCCAAAACGATGCCGGAACATTATTTCTAGTCTGCATTTTCTGTAAGAGCCGTTTGTTCAAGTCTGATAATACACATCAAAAACCAGCACAGCACTAATCAGGGGCCCATCCACTCCGTCCCCACCCTCCTGCCATTTGCTCCCAAACACAGGCGCTTGAGAACGCGGCCCATAGGGAACGGAAGAGGGAGAGAGAAAAAGATGTAGGGATGAAGAAAAGCTTCTCAAAGTGGTTGAAAGACAGCAGGTTGGTCAGTTTATACGCTTTATTCACCTACGTCACCTTTGTCTACCAAAACGAGCCTGTAGGGTCCGAAAGTAGCGCTGGACCACTGGGTTCTAGCAAAGCCGCCTCACTGCTGGGTTCCCAAACGCACTTATTCAGAAATAAAGGAATCTAATGGAGGTCAAACCTTCCATAGTTTCCCCTGAGATCCCGAACTTCACCGGGAATAGAGTCACACCATCAGAAGAGATCGCCTAACTAAGGCTAGCCATGTTAATATTACCCAGCCAGCCAGATGAATGATGGCAGCGAGCTAGCGCTAAAGCTAAACTTGGTTCTCCAGCTACGACCTGATTAACCCTGAACTGCTTATTTTCTCGGTTTAACTTCAAACCGAGTGACATTAGTCGAGCCACAGCTCTTTATAGTAGCCTGTTTAGCTAGCTAACCTAGCCAGTCAACACTCTAGCTAATATGCTAACCGTGGCGGCCTGGTCTGAAGCTCAGCTCGCTGGTGGCACTAAATCAGCTTAAACTCTTAGTTTCCAGCCTCATTCACACACATTCAGCCTGTAACTGTTTTAGTTGAGTTTTCCTTTACATTTTTATTTATTTCGTCCTTTTATTTATTTAATTTTCTGTTTTACCTTTTTATCTATTTTATTCCATACTTTTCGCCTTTTACCTTTTTATTTCATTTATTTCTTCCTTTTATTTATTCTGTCTTCTGTTTTACTGTTTATTTTATTTCCATAATTTACTTTTTTATATAAACTTGGTGTTTTAACCCTCTTTCTTTGTGCTTATATTTTATTATTCTAATTATTAATCTCTATTTTATTGCGTTACATTTTAGCCTGTCCACTTCTCAGTTTATTAGGAATTATTTTATTTCTTCTTAATTAAATCCTCATTGCTTGTTTTTTGCTCTTACCATTTAATTTGTATTGTGTTTATAAAGTTCCTTATTTTAGCTTGCCTGCTTAAATATTTGATTTTAATTTTTATGTTTTTCAGTCACTTTAAGTTAAGGGACGGGGTTAGGGGGGGGGGGGGGGGGTGATAATATGTTTGCATCCACCTCAGAAAGTATGTAGCTGCACCCCTGCACACACACACACACACACACACACACACACACACACACACACACACAGAGGCTCCGTACTCTTGTACTCCGCACACCGCCTGCAGAAGGTTGGGCTGTTTCATCCAGTGAAGTGAAGAGTGAAGGCCATTCTCGAACCGCACTCAGGTCCCTTCTGTCAATCACTCACACTCTTCACATTTAAATGGGCTTCTGGTTTACTTCTGCTCTCCAGAATAACACGCATGTACTTCCAATTGATCCCACAGACAGAGGTATCAGGTGTTGCCTCAGAGAAACAGGTTCACCCAATAGGGTTCAATTTCACCTAATTAGGTTATCGGTATCAGTCCTGTTTCATTTTTACTGAATAATTTATGATCCCACAGGTTACAGCAGACATCTGTCTTAGTGTCTGAAGGACAACTGAACTGTCTTATATATATATATAACTGAATATATCAGACTTCCGCCTCACACGCCTGTCTTCAGAGAGCCTGGTGCGTTTTCTCGCATATCGTCGCCAAGAACCGCCAACTTTGACAGGAAAGGGCCTGACAGGATAATCCACCTCAGACCATATTTGTGTGACGTGTAGGAGCAGGTACTACAACAAAAACGCACCCACAGGAAACAAACTGTTAAGTCCAGAGAGGCCATGAGCAGGTGCTATAATTTTCTGGCCTGTTGTCTTGAGTTAATTATCTTAACATAGTGTTTGGAGAAGTGTCTATACAGCAGGGAGACCACTAGTGAAAACGTTTTCGCATTCCTTTCCGATCTGATATATAATTTAATGCTAAACTAGAAGACCTGCAGTAGGAAAGCTGGGCGTGATCTTAGACTCTGAGCTCTGTTTTATCCCGCATGTAAACGCAGCCACTAAAGAAGCTTTTCATCATGTGAGAAATATCACTAAAGTTGGCAGCAGAGTTGATCACTGTAATGATCTTCTTACTGAAGCATCCTAATGAGAACAACACAGCGATCAGGTCAGTCCCGCTTTAAAGAGCTGCACTGGCTGCCTGGATCATTCACGATAGAGTTTAAAGCTCGAAATGACCTTACAGTTATTATGCTTCCAGTTCAGAGCTCACTTTTAATAAACATCTGAAAACGCAGCTATTAACTCAGCATTTAATTAAAATTTGACGTGTTTTTTAATCTTTTAATTTGATCTGTGTCCTTTTCTTATATGATTGTAAATAAATGCTTATACTTTCTTGTATTACTGTTTAGCTTCTGTCGGTAAAGCACTTTGAGCTGCTACCGGCAAGAGAAGTGCTATATAAACGATAATAATAATAATAATAATAATAATAATAATAATAATAATAATAATAATTATTATTATTATTATTATTATTATATTAAAAGAATGCTAATTACAGTTGATGTTACAGCATAACAATCTGAGCGAACAGTAAAATCTTGGAAATTTTAACATGGATTTCAGTGTTTGGTTGGGCCTCCTGGGGTACAAGCTGGAGTGGGCTCCACAAGTTACCTGACGGGGACAGTTGTGGTGGTCCACCAGATCTTCTGGGTGTTTCATAGGAGTCCCATTTTCACAGGAAACATTTTTCAGAAAACTGACCTCCAGTTTTTATCACCTATCTAAACATCTCAGAAAGCTTTTGGATTTGACTGCAAATGAAAGAAGTTTAGGGTGGTCTCTGACTCTTGCACAGCGCTGGAGCTCCTTCCTTTCGGTACTACAATCTGCATATAACATCAGAAGTCTGTGAAGACTTTTTACAGAGAGGCTGAGGAGCCTTTGCTCGAGCGCTGCTCCTTGTCTTTTTGATGTCTTCTCCCTGCTTTCCATGATGTTAATCATGATTCAGTTTTAGGCTCCGGTGGTGCCGTTTTTAACTCGGAGGCGGCGCTCTGCTGTGACAGAGATTGAGGACCACTGTCCGACATTCTGTAACTCATAATCCTTTATATAGGCTGTAAGAGCGCCTCTGGTGCATTTCAGATTAATGCCTCCACCTGGCTATGAAATGTGTTCGCCTGAATTATTTATTCCGTTTCCTTCCTCACTTCCTCCCCACCTTTATTCCCAGTTTTACTTTAGAAGCCTGTCTTCTGTTCCGCCGGGCCCACCAGACACAGAAACCTTCTTCACCCGAAAATCTGCAGCTTCACTGCTGCGTGTGTAGTGGACTACAGCAGGCTGAGCTAAAGGCCCTTTCAGCCTGTGCAGTTCACTGCAGCCTGAGTGTTTAAAATACACCCATCTGGATGCGGAAATTCAACTGCAGCGATTTTGGAATATCGAATCGAATTGATTTTGATTATTAGCCTTTGTGTGGTGTTGCTGGTCTGACCATTTTTTAATGTTTCAAAGTTTTCAGTGTTTACCAAAAGAAAAAATCACGTGATTTATTGTTATTTCAACCTCAGATTCTTGGTCTTTGCTGATTTTCAGTGTCTTCACTCTGTTCACCCCCCCCACACATTTATATTACACACGGTGTTGGGCTGAATGATCTTAATGATCCTAAAGCGCTGCGTAGATCACAGAGTGTCTGTCTGTTGATGATCTCAGATCTGCAGATTGTGACCTTCTGAGCTCCTTCAGTAAAACTCTGTGGAGCTCAGTTCAGCTTTTACTAGACAGTCGAGCTCAGAGCTTCACTTTATATAAACATCTGAAAACTCAGTTACGCGTTTAATTAAAACTCTACGGCTGTTTGGTGTTTATCTTTTAATTTGATCTGTCATTTTCTTATATGATTCCAAATTGATACGTATAATTTCTTGTATTAGTTAAGTTTCATCTTCTGTCTGTAAAGCAGTTTGAGCTGCAACTGGCATGAGAAGTGCTATATAAATAAATTATTATTATTATTATTATTATTATTATTATTACTACAAACAGCATAACACTGATCGAAGCAGAATCTTTGAAATTTTAACATGGATTCCAGTGTTTGGTTGGGCCTCCTGGGATACAAGCTGGCATGGGCTCCACAAGTTTTGGCAAAAGCCTCTGATGTTTACCTGATGGGGACAGTTGTGGTGGGGATGTTTAGGGTGGTCTCTGACTCTTGCACAGTGCTGGAGTTCCTCCCTTTTGGTCCTGTTTATGTTTAAATTAATACGTAAAATGATTATTATTATTATTAATTTTACTATTATTATTGTTATTATTATTAAATGTGATGTGATGACAAAAAGTCAGGTCCTGTCAAGTTTAGACTAGTTTTTCCAGCTGTAACTCTTCCCTGTAAAAAAAATATGCTATGATTTTACAGGAACAAAAAAACATAATTAACAATAACACAGTTTCCTTAACTTCCTTAACTAGCATGCCGTTTTTACTATGAATTCTGGGAGCTGGTGGTAAGTTACCCTATAAAGAAGCCAAACAAGATCAATGAAAAAGTTAATGCATCAGATGAACTAAAGTGACATAATAACCGTATAGTACCATTATTACATTTAGAGTCATCGTGTTCCTTGTGCCTCAACCCAGGAGGATAAGCGGTTTAGACGATGTGTGTGATGTGTATTTAGAGTGATACTGTTATTCTTTCCATTACTAAGCTTTGGGAACAAAAAGGTTAAATAGTGGAACATCTGATGAAAAATGATTCAACCCAGTTTCTCTGTGTTATCGAGGTAGATACAGCTGAGCTGCTCTCCCATTGGTTAGGACTTCAGGAGCTGGACTGAAGGACGTGCACGTCAGATTATCTACCAACATGTTTATGTGGCAGAAGTGACAGAATCAACCCACCATGCTTTGATTCGCAACGGACACAAATTGGTGAGTCAAAATGTCACTTTAGTCCTTCTAGATAGGAGGTTCTAGATTAGAGTAGGAGCCATAGTCTGAGCGGGTTTCGGTTAGTTGTTAAGAACGGAAAACAGTGGAGGCTCCAGCAAATAGTAACTTTACATCAAGAGGGCAAACATATTCTTTATTTTCAGTGTAAGTTAATGGAAAAAAGATTTAATTCCAAGCAAGTTTGGAACATTTATGAAATTTTCACACAATCTCAAATTCTCAAAAAAATTGAGATGTTTTTCTTTGTGCAAACTTCAAGTGACACTTATACAATAACTTCACAGGCTCCAAATACATGTGTTTCATTTAGAAGGGCTGAAAAATAATAATGCAAATCACTGTTAGCTTAGTGGTGTCGGCAACACAGCTGAATCAGATCAGCAGGTAATAATAAAATAATCCTCCTCTACAGTAAAATAAAGCTCTGCTGATCCTTCAACACAGTTTAACAGTAAATGGTCTTAAACGCTGGAGTTAATGTAGAACTGCTGATTCACCCTTTAACCCTGAAGATCAGCACAGACGGCTGGTCACCATAGCAACACAGACAACAGTCTCGCCCAGCTAGTAGCTACGAAACGGCAAAGAGAGAGATTTAAGACGGACATCGATAATTTGGAGACGAATGGACTGATTAGTGTTTATAGTCACTCCAGCTGGTTTCCTGATACGTTTAATCTGCAGAGAGAAACTGAAACACTGAAAAGTTGCGAGGCTGAAGTCGGTTTCTCTTTTCAATTGTCCCGTTCCACCTTAAATGGCGCAGCAGTTACAACATTCTATCACCTCAGGCACTATTTAAGGTGGAATGGGAAAATCTGAATGAGAAGCTGGCGAACGAGAAGTAAATTCAGCCTCGTAAAAAACTGAACAACAAGAGACGTTTTACGATAAACCGTTCAACTCTTGCAGAAAGTTTCCTGCTGGAGATGCGAGAAAAGCAGCTATATAGAAACTTAGAGCAGAGTAATTTTAGTCTGTGTTTGCGTTTTACTTTATTTTTTTACCCTGTAAAATGGACATGAAATGCTGAGGCTCCCAAGGTGGTTTGGTTTTTGTTGAAAGGACAAAATGGCACTTTTTAACATTTGGGTTGCGACTCCTGGCTTAGTGCTAACACCACGCATTACGGCAGAGATGCCTATTTAGTTCTCTCTAGTTTTAAGGCCTAATTACGGAGCCCCGCTGGTGACATCCTGTATAAATAAAAATAATGCGTAGCCATGACTTATTAAGGCATGGGAATGAGATGATTAAGTCGTGGCCACGACTTAGTAAGCCATGGAAACGAGATCCTAATGCGTGGCCACGACTTAGTAAGCTGCAATCTCGTCCCCATGCCTTATTAAATCATGGCCACGACTTAATCATCTCATTCCCACGCGTTAATAAGGCTTGGCCGTGCATTCTCTTTTATTTATACGGGATGTGACCTGCGGGGCTCCGTACGTAATGTTTACTTGCAAATAAGCTGTAAAGCAAATGTATGCAGCGCTACTATTGCATGTTTTCTTGTCCCCACACTCTCTGCCCTGATCAGCAGACGTGTCTGTAATACATCCCTCTCTCCTCTCTTCTTTCTCGCTCTCTGCTGCATGATTAGTGGCTGTGCTGCATTCTCTCAGACAGGGCAGGTGGAGGCAGAAGGCTTTGCTGGGTGTTTAAGTGCTGTTGGCTAAGATCGGCCCTGCTGAATAAAATGGGCTTAGCATCGACTCGCAGGCATCACACTGTTTTCCTCTTGAACGAGGAGAAAGAAAACTCCGTCCCCGCTGTTAAACAGGTATGGAAAGTGTGGAGGACAGGCCACTCGGGAGGCGTGAGTTTGCCTTCATAATGCAGCGTATTCCTACAGGGTACAGTGAGTTATAAGACCAGCACAGCATGCGCTACTATGCCACAGGTAGCCTATGAGGCAGTGTGCGAGTCATGATGCTACAGGTAGCGGAGGAGAAAAAGCAGCACATGTTTTCTATTCATGGCCTCGGTGCTTAGAGAAGATGAGCTTTTTGAAAGTGCTGTTGGTTTTGCTCATGCAATTCAACCCGCGCTGGACACCCATATGGCTAATGGTTATGCAGCGGTAATACAGCGGCTGCCTTTGGCTGCGTCTGGCTTTTATGTGTTGTAAAACTCTTTGCCTTTGAGGAACGACTTGGCACAAAACCACATGTATGCAATTTTCCACTGAATTGCAGATGCGTCGAGACGTGTTCTTTAGTTTAGCACTGCAGCTACGAGGCCACCACTGCTAGAAGTCAATTGTCACCCAAATCTTTTCCGTGAGCACATCTCTAAAACTTCTCTCAACCTGTTCGAAACACGCTGCAGCTCTTCATCTCATGACGCACTGTGAGATAGAAACATGAACACACTCCACTGTGTAGCTGAATGACAAGCAGGTGCTGCACTGAAGGTGTCCTAAGCTACACCTAGATGTCTGCACCACCTTAATGAAGACCTGGATGCTGTTTGCATGCGTTTTGCAGATGTACTTACATAGAGGATTTCGGTGACTATTGATTTCTAGTGTTTGGTAGCTTCGTAGCTCCAGTTTTAAACTAAAGAAGCATAATTTGGACACCAAACATGTCTGATCTGGTCATCTACAATGGTGCTGGAAAGTTCAGACCTTCAAAAGACTTAGAAAAGACCTTTAGACTTTTCTACATTTCTGCAGAAATTTGACCTTACCTTACCTATATCTGATTTTCACGCAAGTCCTGACAGCAGATGAAGAGAGAAGGTCAGGGGTGCCGTTCGGGGTGTCCTTTATCATAATTTTCATTTCATAACGCACCAGATGTTTTCAGTGGTGACCGGTCTGGACTGCAGGCAGGTCAGTTTAGCACCCAGACGCTGTTAATACGGAGCAGTGCTGCTGTAATACCTGCAGAATGTGGTTTGACATCGTCTTGCTGAAATAATCAAGGCCTTCCCTGAAAAAGACGTCGTCTGGACGGCAGCAGATGTTGATAAAACATGTTTATATCATTCAGCTTTAATGGGGCCTTCACAGATGAGCACGTCACCCAGGCCATGAGCACTAATGCCCCCTAAACCATCATGAATACTGGCTTTAGAACTGAGCACTGATAACAGGCTGAGTGGTCTTCAGACCGGAGGACACAGTGTCCATGATTTCCTAAAAGAATTTCAGATGTTGATCCGTCGGACCGCCGGACACTTTTCCACTTCCCCTCAGTCCATTTTAAATGAGCTCAGGCCCAGAGAAGGTGGCAGCATTTCTGGATCCTGTTTATATTTGGGTTCTTCTTTGTGTTTTAGAGTTTAACAGCGTTTGTGGATGCAGTGATGAACTATGTTCACAGTCAGTGGTTTTCAGAAGTGTTTCTGAGCCCATGCAGTGATTTCCACTACAGAATCATGTCTGTTTTTAATGCAGTGCTGCCTGAGGGCCCAAAGATCACGGCCAGCAGATCCTGGTGTTCAGCCTCGTCCCTCACAGACAGAGATTTCTCCAGATTCTCTGAGTCTTTAATGATATTCTGCACCGTAGACGATGAAAAGCAGAAGCTCTTTGCTGTTTTATGTTGAGGAACGTTCTTCTTGAGTTGTTGCTCTATTTGATGGTCCAGTCTTTCACAGAGTGGTGACCCCTCCTCCTCTTTACTTCTGAAAGACTCCGCCTCTTTGAGATTGTGATGAATCAACAGAATCCCGAAGGTCATGGATAAAAAGGGCAACAGTGGTTTTATTATCACTAGGCAAAAGCGAGGTCCAATAACAGGCGTGGGTCAAATCCAAAAAACACAGTAAGATCATAGTGGTGATCATAACACCAGGAGGACAAACACAAAGGTACAAGGCAAAAGACGTGGTCGAATAAACAGGCCTTAAATAAACAGATGAACAGCATTAGTAATCGGGAGATTGTGAGCGCTGATAGGAGTGTCAGAAGTCACGTGATTCCCCAAAGTATTGCGGGCAATGGAATCTGTCACGGACTCCGAGTCAGACGGAAGTTGCTCTGTCACGTGATCTCCCAGTGAAGTCTGGGAAATGAAGTCCGTTTCCTTCCGAGAGTCCTGTGGCAAAATTAACCACCAAGTGTTTCTTTAGCACTTCACACCTTTACCAGTCTTTTGTTGCTCCTGTCCCAACTTTTTTGGAATGTGTTTTTGGCATCAAATTCAAAAAGGGCAAATATTTTTCAAAAAACAATAAAATTTCTCAGTTTTGACATTTGATATCTTTTCTTTGTACTATTTTCAATTAAATTTAAATGATTTGCATTTTGGTTTTTTTGAGGTTGTGTGGTGACAGCCACTCAAGTATCTTTTGTCTCATTTTAACGGTTTCTAATATATTTTATATTGTTGTGAATAAACAAGGGCACAGTTTGTGTACCATGGGCAGCAATATCAGGTGCTTGCTTCACTCCAGTGCTTAACAGCCAATAAAAACTTACATCACAAATTTACATGTAAATTTTAATGCTCCCTGTGGGAAATGCTGCCGGGGTTAATTGGAAATTCGTGTACACGTGATTTTTCACTGAAACATGCCTTTAATGTCTTATCACTTAAGTAGATTATGAATATTAGATCTTAACACGTCCTTTTCTGCTCCTGACTGTGTGCAAAATACTCCCCATGTTCCTTTGTGGGCTGAATAATTAAGACTTAATTTGGTATTATGGAGAATAAATTAATAATTTAGAATACTGCGTACCCTGAGCATAACACAACAAAATAAACTTCATCATACACGTATATGCACTGCAAAAATGATCTCTAAATATTTAATATTTCTCATTCTGAAAGGTTGCATGAATATGATTAGATTATAAAACTTATTTCTAGATGATTTTTACTTGTTTAAAGTAAATTTATCAGGCAAGAGTATCTCACTATACTGGCTATTTTGCTTGTTTGAAGCACGTTTCTTAAAATTAGCCAAATTATCTGCCTATATAGAGAGATCATTTAAAAAACTTACGTGAAACAAATAAAAAAGTCTCCATAAATGAGTGAAGTAGTTTTATTGACTAGATTTAAGACAATTTCACTTTAAAATAAGCCATATTTTGCAGCGTGCTACTCGATCTGCAATGAAAACTGCGTCACCACATATCTGTGCAGCATCATACTTTACCCACCACACTCCAACACCGTTTGCAGCCCATCATGTTATGCAGGCGACTATAATATTGATATCACAGTCCAGTCAGAGATACAAACACCGTCTTCAGCATAACCTCCCATAGAGGTGGATGATATGGCAAAAATCGGACACCTGATCAACTGGAACACAGAAAGAATACCCTATTATATTTGGTACTAAATCCAGTTAAACAGGACTAATTTTGCTCTCTTTATAATGAAACATGCAGCTGGTCAGCGTCTACGAGTGCTGATAATATACCGTATGTTCATAAAAGCATATTGTATTATATTGTGGCATAATTTATCACAATAATGATATATAATGTCATATTGCCCAGCTCTAACCTCAGACACGGCTGCTTCGGCTCAGCATCATAAGGCGCTTTTTTCAGGGATCCCCCAAAATTTGATTTTGTGGTTTTCAGTTTCAGGGGTCCAAAGGGTTACTTAGAGGGGCCCTGACCCCCCCAGGAGCCCTTATATTTCACATCTCCTATACAGAAAGGTCATCTGTCATTTCAGAGATTACACTGTCAAAATCTTGCCACTGTAGAGCGGCAGAGCTGGTATTACCTCCGACTGCGCACCAACAGACCCTATAAATTGTGAGAAACCCACCGGCTGGCCTGCCGAAGACCAGCCCTGGGCAGCTGCCCGAGAACAGAGGCTCACAGAGGCCGAAAGTAAACTCACAGGGCTTTTGTTTTGCCTTGTTTGCAACATAAATCACAGACTCGGGAGTGAAATTAAAGGTTTAGATCAGATTGTGATCAGCCGTAAACAAGAGTGCCCTTGTGCTCTGGGCAGCTGTCCACCAGCTTATGGACATGTCAAAGGCCCAGGCAGGAATTACTGAAATTACAGCACCACAAGTCCAGCACTGAACTGGCCGATAAGAGCCTGACATACACACCATTTCTGAGGAGATCCAAAAAACAGGCCTCCTAACAACCACCTGGAAGAGCTGGTCGACCCCAAAACTGCCCCATCAGACAAACAGCACTGAAAGCTTTGATCTCTGAGAGAGAAGAGAAGATCAAGCTGCTTCAGATCTGAAAACATCCACAGGTGTTTCTGTCCATCCTTCCACTGGGAGAAGACCACTCAGCGCTGTGGGTCTGAAAGGACGTGTAGCTGATCAAGAAGAACCTCACTGAGAAAAGGAGACTGACACATCAAACAAAGAAGCTGGACGATGGACTGACCACCCCAGAGTCCAGACCTCAGCACCACTGAATGGGTTTGATCATCAACCAGCTTCTCAGACTGAGCTTTGGAGGCGTGTCTGCAGGTTCTTTGAGGAGCTGAAAGTGAGGCTCGTGAGAAGAACGGAAGCTGGAATGAAGGTGAAGAGACTCACTGACCCTCACAGCGGAGAGCAGAGTTGGCTGCCGAGTGTAATTAAATGTTAAATGTGTTTTTCTGCTTTTCTTCCTGAAAAAATGAATAAGTTCTTCTTGCCTTGGCCATCATGACTGTAAAGTAAATGAATGAAGTGTGGTGTAAATACTGTGAGTACAGTAATGTTATTACTTTCTCCTGTAGGTAGTATAATACATTAGAGTCGAATGTCTTGTGATCACATTACGGTTACTGTCTAAATAAGATGCTGAATATCTGTGTGTTGAAGCATCTAATCACACTGATATGAAAATGGTGGATGAAGAGCTCCATGCTGAGCTCATTGAAACAGTCCAGATTCCATTTACATTCACAAGCAGCTCTCCAACATTTACAGTACATTAGCATTTCATTTAGTGGCAGCTGTTATTTAAAGCTGTGTTCTCTAGTAAAGACTGAAGACTTGACTTTCAAACATCTCTGCAATATATATATATATATATATATATATATATATATATATATATATATATATATACACTCACTGGCAACTTTATTAGGTACAATAAATTCAGTTGCTTGTTAACACAAATAGCTGATCAGCCAATCACACGGCCGCAGCTCACTGCATTTAGGCCTGTAGAGGTGGTCAAGACGACTTGCTGAAGTGCAGACCGAGCATCAGAACGGGGAAGAAAGGGGATTTAAGGGGCTTTGAACGTGGCGTGGTTGTTGGTGCCAGACGGGCTGATCTGAGTATTTCAGAAACTGCTGACCTAATAAAGTGGCCGGGAAGTGTATACATAGTATATAAACATCAATCAGGCGTAACGTTCTGACCACCTCCTTGTTTCTACGCTCACTGTCCACTTTATCAGCTCCACTGACCGTATAGCTGCACTCTGTAGTTCTACAGTTACAGACTGTAGTCCATCTGTTTCTCTGATACTCTGTTACCCTGTTCTTCAGTGGTCAGGACCCCCATGGACCCTCACAGAGCAGGTACTATTTGGGTGGTGGGTCATTCTCAGCACTGCAGTAACACTGACATGGTGGTGGTGTGTTAATGTGTGTTGTGCTAGTGTGAGTGGATCAGACACAGCAGTGCTGCTGGAGTGTTTAAACACCGTGTCCACTCACTGTCCACTCTGTTAGACACTCCTACCTGGTCGGTCCACCTTGTAGATGTAAAGTCAGAGACGACAGCTCATCTGCTGCTGCACAGTTTGTGTTGGTCATCCTCTAGTCCTTCATCAGTGGTCACAGGACGCTGCCCACAGGATGCTGCCCACAGGACGCTGCCCACAGGACACGACACTGAGGTGTTTAAAAACTCCAGCAGCACTGCTGTGTCTGATCCACTCGTACCAACACAACATATATATTTTGTTCATAACTAATATTGTTATATTGTTACATGTTTTACATGTGACGATGGCAGGGCTGTCCGATACATTCCAAATATCTTCCTGTGGCTTTTGTGGAAATGCCATTAGACCACATATCAGTCTTTGTTTGGTGAGCATGGGGCCCGCCAGCCTTCGTCTAACCAGCATAGGGCCCGATCACGTTATTTTTATTAAATTAAAAAATAATAATTCATATTTAAATCATTTATTATTATTTAAATTAAAATAATACATTTACATATGTCCAGATGTTTAGTACTGGCACTTACAGCACGGCGTCGCTACACAGCTAGCCATGCTTCATCATCACTTGTGGCAGCCGCTCCTAATAGCAAAGCAATACAATGATAAATGATACATTTGGTATCAGCCATTGTAGCAGAAACTAGAGATTAAAGATTCGGGGCACATCAGAAAGAGGATTCGCCATTGTTCTGTCTGGAAAGGACACAACTGCTCGTTCAGTCCAGAGAGGTTCAAGAGAAAAACATGGCTGACTGTGAGTGTAGCTGAAAACACCCTTCTGCTTTCCTTGCATGCCCTCGCTACGGAATCACTTGAATTCCTTCATGGATTGGTGGACAAGTTTGCCGGGATGAAAGATCGCTGAGCATCTTGTCTTTCTGAGCAGGGAACGTCAAAGGTGAGTCATTGTGCAGTATTGCAGGTGGTGTTATTCCTAAAGCCCGGAAAGCATGTTTCCCTGCACTAACATGTTGCTTTGGATATGTAGCTGCAGACCACAGTGATCATATCCTGATCAATAACTTTGCATTTGTAATGTGATGCTGTATAACCAGATTTTGTGAGATCTAATCCGTTATCATGTCACTCACATTCCTGGCTCCACTACCACTGCTTTACACAATTAACAGTATTTGTGAATTTGTGATTTCATTGATGCAGTGCGCTGGTGTTTGGATCAGGCTTGTGTGTGGGTTGGTTAGTGTAGTGGGTAAAACCTCTGCCTTCTACGCTGTAGACTGTGGTTCAGTTCCCCCATCTGGGCAAACGCCTTGCACTATACCAATAAGAGACCTTGGGCAAGACTCCAAAACACCACCTTCACCTTCCTGTGTAAAAATGGTCAAATTGTAATGTCGATCTGAGGCAGAGCGTCTGACAAACGCCCTAAATGTAGATGAGTCACTGCTGCCCCTACAGTTTTCTCTGCCGGAGACGCCACTGCATCAGATTAACTGTGATATTGGTATTCTGTCCATATCAAATGACTCTAATAAGCTGTAGGAAGTATTTTGGATTCAGCCTCAGTTTCAGAAGCTCCAGTGGTTCCTGATTGGGCCTGTAAATAGCCAATCAGTGTAACAAGCTCCACCTGTGCTCACTGGTGACGGCTGAAGCTCCTCGGTTCTGTTAAATGTGTAGGCTGAGGGCGCCCAACTGTTTTCCCGGAGATCCGCTGCCTTGCAGAGTTTAGTTCCAGCCATAATTGCGCACATCTGGCTGAAATACTTAGATGCTCCTGAGGACTCTGATTAGCCAGGTCAGCTGTGTAAGGTTCAGGAACCGAACACTGCAGGGTGGTAGGTTTTCAGGGGAAGGCTTGACATCCTCAGATGCTGCCCAGGCTCTATACTGTTAGAAATGAAGGTTCTGTTCAGGTACATTTTTCGTTCATCGAGGTACAAACAGTGTAAATGTTCCCTCAAAGGTTCTACAGTGGTTCTAAGGTCTGATTGTGGAGCTTAAATCAGGTTCTCCAGGTGAAAAGTTGGTATTTGTACCTTTTCATAACCGAATGTTTTAAAACAGAGCAGTAGAATAAAAGCCTGGAGGCGAGGCGAGGCGGGGTGTGTGGAGTCAGTCCAGCTTAGAACAGATCATTTCAGTGGATTATGGTTCAGTTATGATCCCTGATTAAAGGTGCTGAGATGGAGCCTTGAGGGTTCCATTCCAGTGACAATAGGGGAACTGACCCAGTGACAGTCTAGAACCTATATTCCTGCGAGTGTACACTGCGAAAGTTCTGCACTGGAGAGATGGCTATTTCAGTTTTTTTCAGTTATTTCAAAGCAAAACTGCACAATTTCTGTTCATTTGTTTAACAATTTTGGGAAAAATACAATATGTATTTTACACTAATAAAATCTACAATACAAGCTGACCAGGGGTGCCTAAACTTTTGCATGGTAATCTATATGTGTATATATATATTCAGGCTACCATCTCTCTGTTACTGTACCAGATCACACACTGCAAAAATAGTATCTTAGCAAAGGAAAACATCTCAAATCTAGTTAATACATTCAATATTTCTCATGAAAACACAGTCGGGACTTTTAACTGATCTTTCGACTAAAACCCTTTTTGCTCCGAGTGACTCTAAACCTTAATTATGATTATTTCATTTCTTTCCATTTCGTCTGTACCAAAACAATCATAACTACCCAAACTGTGCCGAATGTGTCAGTCGTGACTGTTTCAGTGTTAATTTTGTCTCATTTTGAGCTCAAAAACTCAGCTTTGAGCAGCTGTTCACACAGAAAATCATCATATTTTACAGTAAAACCCCAGAAAATATGGCGATTCTTAATGTTCATCACCGACTTTCAGACTTTGGGGCAAGTTTACTTCAAAACGATGGGATCTAACTGCTCACATTGTGGCCATGAGGGACAGGGATGCACCCTCACATCCTGCTCTGACATACAGAGGCGGGGCTAAAATAAGGCTCCGCCCACAAACTAAAACTGTGCTTTGGTAATGAAATCATTTTTTATTTAAAAATTAAACACATGATAAATCTGAAACTTTCAACTTCACTTTAAAAGGAATTATATGATGATATTGTATATTTTTATCATGTTACTATCTATATTAATGCCTTGTGTTTAGGTAGATCAGAACAGTATCAGTTGTATGTCTAAGCTTCCTTCTTTAGCATAAACAGATAATAAGGGCTGAGCAAAATGTACGATGCAGCCTTTACGCTTCACCATGCTCAAAGGAGGGTGTATATAAGCTCATTTGCATATTTGCATACTGACATCAGTATTAATGTACTTTTTTTTGTAACCCCAATGTTCCTTCATCCCTCCTGCACAGGCCTGCAGATGTCATTTTCAGCTCACTGTAAACCGTCCAAAACTTCAATGTACATGAACTTAAAAAGTTTTTTAGGGTTTGCAATGTTGTTTTCAAAGGGTGCTTAAAAGTTCTGAGTTTTTGACATAACAAAATGCTTGTTTACGTCCTGGGGTCTTGCCCTGGTCTCGATCTTCCCTCCTGCAGTTTTGTTCTAACCCTAATCTAACACAATCCTCCTGCTAATCAAGCTCTGTGGGAGCTTCTGAAAATTAGTGCCAGGTGTATCAGATCAGGGTTGAAAGCTGAGCGACTGTGAAGTTTCCCTTCACCTCGTTGGGAAATTACCGCTGGGGTCGCCAGTAATGTCACCAGTAAAAATGAAACTGGTGAGCATTGAAACAGCATCGGAAAGTCCAGAGGGAACAGGTTATCTTGGTCCAGTTGATGTAATGAAGTGATGCTGAGTGAAAATGAAACCCGAGTGCTTTCTGCATGCGCTATTAATGCATATCGCTCATCGCATTATCGGTGTCGGCGGTGGATCTCGGCTGGGTGACCTTTTCAAATCTAACATTATAGCTCTCTTCATGTGATGCTGTCAGCTACCTCTGCAGAACTCAGGCAACCTTTGATAAATCCTGCAAATTGCAATTTTTCGTCAGGCAGCCTTTCTCCGTGGCTATGATAAGAGTAATTTCCATGGTTACGATACACACGTTTCTACCGTTTTGCTGCTTCTACATGGTAAACAAGCACATACAGTGCTCCTTGAAAGTTTGTGAACTCTTTAGAATTATATTTCTGCAAAAAATCTGACCTAAAATTTCATCCGATTTCCTGAAAGTAGATAAAGAGAACCTAATTAAACAAATGAGACAAAAATATTAGACTTGGTTCATCAATTTATTCAGGAAAATGATCTATATTATAGATATATTATAATATTACACACCTGTGAGTGGCAAAAGTGTGTGAACCCTTGCTCTCAGTATCTGGTGTGACTGCCTTGTGCAGCAGTAACTGCAACTAAACATATCCAGTAACTATTGACCACCTTCTGAAAGACTGCGTGGGCAACTGGTGCAAATTTTCGAGAAGAATGTTTCTCAGTGTACAATAACACCAGGATCTGCTGGCCGTGATCTTTGGGCTCTCAGGCAGCGCTGCATTAAAAACAGACATGATTCTGTAGTGGAAATCACTGCATGGGCTCAGAAACACTTCTGAAAACCACTGACTGTGAACACAGTTCATCACTGCATCCACAAACGCTGTTAAACTCTAAAACACAAAGAAGAACCCAAATATAAACAGGATCCAGAAACGCTGCCACCTTCTCTGGGCCGGAGCTCATTTAAAATGGACTGAGGGGAAGTGGAAAAGTGTCCGGTGGTCCGACGGATCAACATCTGAAATTCTTTAGGAAATCATGGACACTGTGTTCTCCGGGCTGAAGACCACTCAGCTTGTTATCAGTGCTCAGTTCTAAAGCCAGTATTCATGATGGTTTAGGGGGGCATTAGTGCTCATGGCGTGGGTGATGTGCTCATCTGTGAAGGCTCCATTAAAGCTGAATGATATAAACATGTTTTATCAACATCTGCTGCCGTCCAGACGACGTCTTTTTCAGGGAAGGCCTTGATTATTTCAGCAAGACGATGTCAAACCACATTTGCATGTATTACAGCAGCAGTGCTCCGTGTTAAAAGAGTCCAGGTGCTAACCTGACCTGCCTGCAGTCCAGACCGGTCACCACTGAGAACATCTGGCACATTATGAGATGAACAATACGACAAAGGAGCCCCTGAAACTGACGAGCAGCTGAAATCCTGAATCAAACAAGAACAGGAAAACAAATATTTTAATATAGGGGTAAATGATTTGCACATCACTGCATTCTGCACATTCTGCAGTGTCCCAACTGTTTTGGAAACTGGGTGGTGCCAGTATAATTAGGAAGTGACAGAGGAACCAACCAATCATGTTTGGCTCCAAATTTAGTAAGAAAAGACATCACTTTAGGCCGTCTGGAGGTTCTAGATACATCACTGGCTGCATAGTCTAAGCAGGTTTGGGTACATACAATACATACAAAATGTATGAGCTTGAACCTACTATAGATTATTATTATCATACTACCACAGTCCCATAGGGGTGCTAGCAGTAGACGTATTTTTGACCAATATTAATGGCCTAAACTGAAAGTTTAGCTCTAGTAGTCATTGCTCACCACTTGTCCAAAACACATATATAACCTTGTTGCATAGTTTATGTAGTGGGCATTTCATATTTTTCTAATTTTTCACTATTTATAAGTCCTTGATGGATGGCATCCTGCAGCGAGCTTTATTTTTCCTTTCTTCGCTGTTCTGAAATGGTGAAACTCTAATGTGAGTGGGCTGAGGCCACCTGTTGCGCTGAGGACTGAAACAAGCCTTGGATTACAGAAGTATGGCCTGTTTATTATGCTGACATTCAAAAGTAGGCCGACTTTACTGTCAGTGTGACTGAATGAAGCCGTATGTGTTTCATCGTCCGCCTCAGATTATGAGTTTTCTCGGCTTGATGACCAGTTCAGCCGTGGTTTAATGGAAGCTGTGTTTTGAAGCCTGTGGTACAGAAGCTCCTCGACGTTGATCTATTCTCCTGTGGAAGAGATGAAGGGAAATAAGTCAGGCCTTTATTGCTTTCCTCTGTAGCGACGGCGCTGTAATGTATTGTACTTCCGAACCGCGTTCATCATCATTATGTTCGGTTTGGCTTTGCTGTAATACATTATGTATTAGACTAAGAGCAAAAACAGATTTCGCTGCTGTCATGTTAGAACATAGCTCAGCTACAGTGTAACAGAACTTGACGGTGGTGCTGATACAGTTTCTCCCATTGAAAATGTGCGAGCTTTTGGGTTACTAGCTAATGTTGCTTACAGAGGAACGTTAAAAGAAAGAGAGAAAAGAAGAATAATTGCAGTGCACTTAAGAGAGTCAGACAAAACCCAAAACTCGTACCCAAAACAGGGCAAGTTTCTTAAACAGGGAACATTTATTCACACAGTACTGATGTTTTCAGCCTCATGTGCGTTTATATACATACATACATACATATATATAATTTGAAAATGCATATTGACCGTTGATAAATTGATGATAAATTGACCAAAAGAAATTACCCCCCCCCCAAAAAAAAAAAAAAAAAATATATATATATATATATATGTAGTATACACGGATATTAATAAGCCACAATACTATACAATACAATATAATTATCATGTATAGGGTTATTTTTATTGGGAGGAGTCTGTCCCAAACCCTCACCCTTAAATTTACACTTCTGAAAACAACACTTTTTTAAAGAACTTTTTTTAAAGAAATTTTTAGAAAATGATGTCTAATAATTTAGATTTATAGAGTCAGAGCAGGTAGTAAGGCTGCATCCCTGTCCCTCATGGCCACATGGTGAGCAGTTAGATCCACTGTTTTGAAGTAAATGTGTCCCAAAGTCTGAAAGTCGGTGAGGAACATTAAGAATCGTCGTATTTTCTGCTGTTCAGAACTTTTTAGTGTTTTAATGTAAAATATGATGATTTTCTGTGTGAACAGCGGCTCAGAGCTGAGTTTGCTGAGTTTCTTCATAACGTTCATATTCCATCAGCTCCATTCAGAAGCTGGGCGTCGTGTGAGGCTGTAGCTCTTCTCTCCAGTCTAATAGACGGTGACGTCATTTTAAACCCTTATAATAAAAGAAGCTGAACTCAGTTTGTTTTTCTACTGAAAGTCGACCCGTTTTTCCCCAAATCTGGGCTCTAAACTATAAACAGACGGCGTCTCTTCAGTGATCTGCTCTGGAAACATCACTTTTAGAGAACAACACAAAGAGCGGCGCAGATTTTTGGCTTTTAGCAGTGAATAAATAAAATAAAAATGTACATTTATTTCATGCAGTTACTGAATAATTTGCCTTAAGATTTGGTCACGAAGATTCAGATGGACAAACCAAAATATTCCCTGGAGCATAAGAGGTTAATGACTTGCCTGGTTAATTTAAAAGTTAATTGAAATAAATGTAAAATATACCCAGAAAAATGCATTGTGCTGTAATTTATCAGGGTAACAATAACATTTCTTGGCATCTCCACCCTCCTGCTCAGCCTCACTCGGGCCAGTATGACTGTGGTGTGATTCAGCATTACGTCAGCGTAATCAGTTTGGCTTTGGTGTGAATAAAAGCTGACATTTTCTCATCCTCGTCGTGAGCTGCCCTTTTCTCTGTGATCAGCCTGGACTCCGTCTGACCATCTGCTATCTTAGAGCGGCACATCAGTGACACGCTTGGAAGAAGAAAAATGATTTCACGGTCCGATCCGATGTCCTGCAGGGTCAGTGGCTGTGCGTTTGGGGCAGCGGAGGGATTTCAGGACCCCACAGCACCCCATCCAAACCCCCCAGGCCCTGGAGACAGAGCTGACTGATGATCAGCAGAGCCCATTATCCTCTTATTTGTCAGACATCGTTGTTAGTGCGGGCTTAATGACGGGGAACCGTTCACGGCTTCCTCGTTGGCAGGCGTCTCACTCTGTCACAACTGATAGGCTTCTGTAATTAACACTGAAGAATTAGAGGGGCTCAGTGAGACCCCAACCACCCCCCCCCCCCTCTCCTGGAGGAGGGTAAGCCCGAGCTGCCTCACTGACTCCAATATGTGCTTTGATTTTGACCGCCAGGGTTTTAATGAAGTCTGCTGGAATGAGCCTGTTTCATTAATGTGTATACAGCACAGTACAAAAGTCAGAGACCACCTGTTTACTTCATTTCCAGGTAAAGCAGCCATGTGAGGAGATCAGATATAAGATGATCCATTTGCATAAAGAAGGAGAAAGTCGAAGTGAAAATAAGTGAAGTGTTTTAAAAATCAGAAGCTGCAGAGAAAACGGGACTCCTAACAACCACCTGGAACAGGCTGCTTGACTTCAGATTTTAAAAGCCGACAGTTTATGTAATGAAAGTCAAGTCAATGTCGACCAATCGCTGTCGATGTCATCAATAAAAGCACAGGAGAAGGGAACAAGCCACAGACTTTAACCCCTTAATATTCCAGGCTTATGACATACTAGAGCTTATTAGTCATTAATCACAGGGACTTCAGTGCAAACTACTGGAGCTTTTCTTAGGGGTTAAACATCCAAGACGAAGCCAAACTCCACAGTAGAGAATGACATGCCCTTTCCAACAAGCCCTGGATTGCACTGCTAGTCTTCAGGGAAGTGAAGATATGGACCTCCTGAATCCGACTCAGGTGCCCCCTAGCTGGCTTTGCTGAGATGCTCGCCTGCCTTGGAGATCTAGAGAAATTTAGAGCTCCATGACTCGGCGAAAACCAGAGTAACTGAGTTCAGACTTGACAGGATTACAGGGCGTAATGTCTTCTCTCCAACCACACACAACTTTTTCTTATATTCTTCTGAAAACTGGAGATAGCGACGTTTAGTATCTGACCGTTGAAGCTCTGTAGATCAGTGGAGAAATGTTAGAACTCCACAGGTCAGTAGAAGATGATGTCCTTCCCAATGAGCCCCAGATCACATTGCTAGTATTCAGTGAACCGGAGATATGGACCCTGGGATCTTGCAAATGTTTACCCAACTTAGGCCCACCCTAGCTGGCCCTGCCAAGATGCTTGCATGTGGCGGAGATCCAGAAAAATTTTGGGCACCGTAAAAACTTCACAAGATTACAGGGCGTTATGCCTTCTCTCCAACCACACATGACTTTGTATTATGGTTTTTGGGAAACAGGAGATCATGACATTCAGTGCATGTTCTTCGAGGCACTGTAGAACGTGACAGGTCACTTGGCCTTTCCAACAAGGCCTGGATCACTTTGCTAGCCTTCAGGGAACCAGAGATACAGACCCTCTGAGGCGGCCAAGTTGTTAGTGTAATAATCAGGGGATCAATGACTGATTAAGCTTGTGAAGTGAAGTCGACTAGGCTGTGCAACCACTACCACCTGGAAGAGCTGCTCGACCCCAAAACTGCCCCATCAGATAAACAGCACTGAAAGCTTTGATCTCTGAGAGAGAGGAGAAGATCAAGCTGCTTCAGATCTGAAAACATCCACAGGTGGGTCTGAAAGGACGTGTAGCTGATCAAGAAGAACCTCACTGAGAAAAGGAGATGGACACATCAAACAGAGAAGCTGCTGGTGTTTGTAGTTACTGGACGTCGTGTCTGAGTCTGCGTGGGTCGTAATTTTGTATCTGAGGTCCTGTAAGTGTTAAAGATGAGGCAGGTATGGTGAGGCAGGTGAAGTGTGTGGAGGCTGGTGTGGTTCCAGAAGGTGTGTGAGGGACGTGTTGTGTGTGCCATTGACTCTCTTCCCTGTTTAGGAACATTACCCCTGACTGGGGCAGGTCGTCTCTGCGAGGTCGTGGTGAGGTCACTCCACCAACGCTGCTCTCCTGGCCCGAACTGGGTCCACTGTGACGGGCTCTCAATCTAACAGCTCTGCCTGCTGACAGCACTGTTTCTCTCTCTCTCTCCCCCTACCTCACTCTCTCTCTCTTTTCTTTTTCTTTCTTTCTCTCTCTCTCTCTCTCTCTCTTTATTTTTCTCTCTCTCTCTCTCTCTCTCTCTCTCTCTATTTTTTTTCTTTCTTTCTCTCTCTATTTTTTTCTCTCTCTCTCTTTTTCTTTCTCTCTTTTTCTTTCTCTCTCTCTCTCTCTCTTTTCTTTTTCTTTCTTTCTCTCTCTATTTTTTTCTCTCTCTCTCTTTTTATTTCTCTCTTTTTCTTTCTCTCTCTCTCTTATTCTCTTATTCTTTTTTCTTTCTTTCTCTCTCTCTCTCTCTCTCTATTTTTCTCTCTCTCTCTCTCTCTCTCTCTCTCTCTCTTTCTCTCTCTCTTTTTCTTTCTCTCTCTCTCTTATTCTCTTACTCTTTTTCTTTCTCTCTCTCTCTCTCTCTCTCTCTCTCTCTCTCTCTCTCTCTCTCTCTCTGTCCTTTAGTCAGTGCCTCCCCATCACTTGTCTTTGCCCCCCCCCCCAATGTGCACCTACAGTACCAGTATTGAGCTCCAGTCTCTCGTCGCTCTGTTTAGGATTCGCGTCACTCCGCTAATTGGCTGCATTAACCGCGTGTCACTGAAGTGGATCTCGCTGAGAAAAACACACAAACGTCCAGCTCGAGGGACAATTATCTCTAAAGTCGAGAGGACGTCTCCATTACCAGCCCCGTCCTTTTGTAGTTTAAATGAGTTGCCATTATGCAGATCGCTGCACGAGCGGGCCCTCGTTCACCACACGGCTCTCGCCTCCTTCCTCAAACGCAGCCGGTTCACGCTCATTTTAACCGTGCGCACATTCAGATGTAAATGACAGCGTTAATCTGAAAACACGCGAAGCTCTGTGGATCCGCCGTAGATCCGTTTGGAATATAAAACGCACCAGAAGCGCCCGGAGCTGAAGACATTAGCAGCTTTGCGTTCCCTTGTTTTTAAACGTTATGTGCCATTGGTCACTGGAACCGCCCGCTGGCTGTGCCGCTGCGAGGCTGGGAAACATTAGCCTGGATGATGTACATGCGCAAACACTTACGTTCTCTGTTTAATTATCTGCTGAAGCTGTGAATATCTGCCTGGGTATGTTCCCGATACAGAATCTGCACCTCAGCGATGAAGCGAAATAAGACAATCTTACAGCGGAGGATCACACAAAGCGCTCCCCAACACGACGGCACATGCCGCATCTGCTTATCTCAGCATATTATTCCAGAGTTTACACTCTGACCGACACCTCCAGCTCTGTAAATTCCTTCTCATAACACAGTAGTTAGGGGCCGATGCAGAGGTTCCTATAGAAAAGGTCATTTTCTGTGATTGATTACTCTGAATGCTTATCTGAAATGTCAGACTTAAGCACTGGGAGATGCAAAGGTCAAGAACTCTGGTGCTAAACACGCAGTTACACTATCACACATGCAGTTATTCATTCAAATGTTCAACCTTTCGTCCTTTAAGGGGGGATTTCGCTGACGTTCCTGCCTAATTAAACAGTTGAGATGTAAACAGAGCCGTTCAGAGCAGTTTGGTGTGAATTGCTCTGCTCTAGAGATTCTTACCAAGTCAGAACTGTTCACAGTGGTGGTGATAGGAACCAGACGTCCACTGAAAAGGCTATGATGAAAAGGCTGCCTGATGTCTGAGACAAAGATTTCAGCCTATAGCCCATTCATTCAAGGTGGAGGGATACGTGCTGGCCGTAGCGAGGTGAAATAGTCCCCAAAGTTTTTAATTATTACAACTTTCCATCATCATCATGCCATATAAGCTCAGAAGACTCGTGTAGGTTCTCTGGTGGTTCTGGATGGTAAATAAAGTGTCTATGTCTGTGTTGTCGTCATGGCGATGCCTGGTTCCCATCACCACCACTATAAAGACGTCTGAACCGTTTCACACCAAACCCTCTGAATCCCTCTGTTTACATCAGAAACACTGGGTTAGGCAGAAATGATGTAGAAATATTGGGGGAATTTCCCTTTCAGATTCATTGGAAACCTATGACTAGCTTGACGCTAACACATGATAGAAAATCTCATCCACAAGCTAGCAGAAGTTAGCGTTCGTGTTTTTTTATAAACAGAGGCTGATCATATTCCACATTAAACACTGATCAATAACGACCGGTTATTTATGATTATATGATACAGAGCAGGTGGTACAGTACAGGTTCTAGTAGTCTGTTCCATTCTGAAAGTTCTCCGTGTTCTGCAGCAGGTTCTCAACTCCAAGCTGCTGATAGTCCTGTAAAGACTTCTTAATGACACTCAAAGTATTTGTAGTTATTGTTAAAAAAAATCAGTAACGATCAATAACGTCTGAATAAAAACGTAAGTAATTATCGTGATGCAACATCGTTATATCAGCACAAGCCTGCATGTCCGTGAGGGGGTTTAGCCCCCCGTGAGGGGGAGGCGGAGCGCTGGCTGAGGTGTGAGAGCACTGCCCGCCGCTCCAGCCGCAGGGGTGATGACACTTGGCGCTGGGTAATTGCCTGCAGCTCTGCCGTGCCAACTCCTGCAAACTTTCCTTAATTAGGAGCACTGCCAGCCCTGACAGGCGTGTGGGAGCAGCAGGCAGAGAGGCTAAGAAGAGGCAGAGCAGAGATATTTCGGCAATTAGTGCAGTAGAGGAGGACGGAGGGTTTCTCTGTGCTGCTTTAAAGGTGCCATTAGGGCTTCTCCCAGCGTTGAGTGAGCCGTTCTTTTTGAGCTGCTCACGTCTTCATCAATGAAAAATGTGACGAGTTGGAATGTTTTGGCGGATTGTTTACTCAGATCGTGTACGTACGCGAATGCTGGGCTTCCCAGGAGTCTCCTCATCTGGATGCTCTGCATGGCCTCACCTCCTTCGCTCTCATGGCAGCACTAGCCAGTAGCAAGTCTCTACAGAATACATTCAGGACTCACACCGGTCAGACGTTACATTCTGACCACCTCCTCGTTTCTATGCTCAATGTCCACTTTATCATCCACTGACCGTATAGCTGCACTCTGTAGTTCTACAGTTACAGACTGTAGTCCATCTGTTTCTCTGATACTCTGTTACCCTGTTCTTCAGTGGTCAGGACCCCCATGGACCCTCACAGAGCAGGTACTGTTTGGGATCATTCGCAGCACTGATGTGGTGGTGGTGGTGTGTTAGTGTGTGTTGCGCTGGTCTGAGTGGATCAGACACAGCAGTGCTGCTGGAGTTTTAAACACCTCAGTGTCGCTGCTGGACTGAGAACCACTCCTGTGTCCTGTGACCACTGATGAAGGACTAGAGGATGACCAACAAACTGTGCAGCAGCAGATGAGCTGTTTTAGTCTAAAGTCCCAGATCAGGTAAAAGTCTGAAATGTGTTTCAGCCTCGACTCTGAACCAGTTCAGAATGATCCATCTAAAGTAAAGCTTCATATCTGTAGCTGCCTCTTAATCTGCTGACGGGATCTCGCTCTGCTAATCGACTTTATTTCCTTCCTCCTCCTGCTGATGTTCTTCCAATGTAGAGAGGAAGGAGATGAAGTTCTAACCACCTACGTAGAGTAGATGGTTGAGAGACTCTTCAGAAGCATCGTTTTGCAATTCAGGAAATGTTGATGATGGAAAACAGTGGAAAATCTGGAATAATGAGTTTTCTTTGGGGACTATTTTGCCGCACAGCGCCCTGCATGTCTCCCTCCACCATGAATGGAGTTGAAGTTCTCTAAACTCTCATAAAACAGCGTCTCAGTCATCAGGCAGTGAATTCAGAACCAGTTCATGTAGGAACTTTCTGTGAGGAGCTTTTAGAGGGAGACGTCAGGTTCCCATCACCACCACTGACTTGATAGGTTTCTTGTTTATCTGTTATCTGTACAAATATCCAGAAAAGCTGGAGGAGTTCCCCTTTAAGGTTACAGGACATCGTTCTTGTTCTTTGCAGAGTCTTCGCTCAGCAACTGATGTTCCTGAAATAGGCGTATGTTTCTCAGAGCGGCGTTCCATAAATCTGCTCGGCTCTGTGTTTCGACCGAATGTCAGTAATTACCTTCACTCTGTAAGGACCTCCATCCCCGCAGCCATCCACAGCTCCAATTTGGGCCCTCTCCTTGACCCTAACCTGCAGTTGTTAACCTCCACTGGACAGCCCCTCATTTTCCATGCTGACCGTCCGCAGCGGCTGCTACGGCGGACACTCATTAGTGCAGAGAGACAGGCAAGAACCCAAAACACAAGCTGACATTTACTGTTCCGTGTCACGCAGTGTGAGTAAATTAGCAGTTAGCGCCTTACTCGTGTGAGTAGAAGTCGCACTGAGATAACAATGAGGAACGGCGTTTGGAGCTCAAACCGATTCATTTGTCCGTTGAAGCTCCGTATAGACAGCTGGGAATATAGCGGCTTTCTGTTTCCCCGACAACAAGCCGTGCTCTCTGCTTGATATCTGCTTTTTCAGCTTTGTTTCCTCTTCTCTTCTGCACAACTATGTTCCGTCTCTCAACCTGTCTCACCGTTGCTGAAGCCACACATAAAAACCTGAGCAGGTGGTCTCGGCCCCCCTTCAGCACCTGCCCCGCGGCGTCTGGCAGGTTTTCGTGCCGCTGCGGTGACAGGGATGATGATGACGACGACGGGATGATTCACGGTTTGAATCACGAGCAACGCAACCTGTTTATTTGAAGTGCTTGCAAACACTTGACTACGTACTTGTATTCCTGCCTTTGTGGCATGTTGGCATTCACTTCTGCTGCTACACCACTTAACCTCGTCACCTTTACTATTCAGCCTTTAATCTGAAAGGGGACCATTATTTTAAAACATCTGCCAGATTAACCTGTAAGATTTAAACAAAGTCGTTCAGAGCGGTTCGGTGTGAAATTCTCTGTTCTAGAGTCAGAACCGTTCCCAGTGGTGGTGATGGGAACCAGACGTCCCTCTAAAAGCACTTACAGAAAGTTCCTACATGAACTGGTTCTGAATTCACTGCCTGATGACTGAGACGCTGTTTTATGAGAGTTTAGAGAACTTCAACTCCATTCATGGTGGAGGGAGACATGCAGGGCGCTGTGCGGCAAAATAGTCCCCAAAGAAAACTCATTATTCCAGATTTTCCACTATTTTCCATCATCAACATTCCATATAAGCTCAGAAGACTCATGTAGGTTCTCTGGTGGTTCTGGATGGTAAATAAAGTGTCTATATCTGTGTTGTAGTCATGGCGACGCCTGGTTCCCATCACCACCACTGTGAAGACGTCTGAACCACTTCACACCAAACCCTCAGAATCTCTGATTATATTTTTGAAGTGAATAAAAACAACAAAATGTTTTGTACAAAGAAAAACTTCATTGGCTGCCTGTGTGTGTTGGTTAAATGAAATAAAAATACAAATATTGTATATTAAAAAAAAAAAAGAAATACAGTAGACAGTATATTAATTTTATGTTTTTCAAAAGTTTTTATAGGTTAATTTTTAATCATCCAACCAGGCATCACTTTATTTACATCTCAACTGCTGAATTATGTGAAAATGTAGAAAATTTCCCTTCCTCTGGGTGGAATTCCCCTTTAACACTTACTGTTCAGTACGTTATGTAGATTATAAACTATTTTGAAACTAATGTGTAATTTCTGTAGTTAATCTCAGTCACACAAAAGCTATGCAAATGATTAAAGCTGCATTTTTACATCTTTTTTTTTCTCCTTTTTAATGGGAAAAATTGAGTTTGCTTTACTTTTAACTGGTGATTCTCTTTATTGTAATGTTTTCCTTGTAAAGTCTAAGGATTTGAACCAAAACAACATGTTTTGCGGCGCAAGTCAGTGGCTACCAGTTGTTTGTAATGATGAGATAAAATTGTATAACACTATATACGTGTGGTTCATCTGTGCAATACGCAATACCTTACAGGGCTGTTCACATGTGTAATAACTGAGACGTACAATAATTTGAACTGCTTTATACTAGATGTTTAATATTTATTATCACAGTCAGTGCCACTTTACTGTATTCAGAAGAACTTAAATCTCGTGTACATATTGCAAATTTCTCTATATCTTTGCTTTAAAGTTTTATTCTTTTATATAAATGGTTGCAACTGTAACAAGTGCAATTTCCCTCTGGGATCAATAAAGGAATCTGATTCTGATTCTGATTCTATTTTGTAAAACACAATGAGTTCAGACAACAGTAGACACATCAGTAGAAAAACATCAGATTTAATTAATACGTAATTACTTTCATCTTTACCTTTAAGCCTTACTGTATTGCGGTGATGAGAATTTGGTAAATGAAATTAAGAAATATTACTGAAAATCAATTTAAAATCAATCACTCAGGTTTATTGTTAATCATTTAACCTGACTTGTTTCTTATATATCTGAAAAAAAAACATTAAAGGGCCCAAATCACCTACATGAGTTTAATGTAGTATATCGCCCATATATGGGAAATAAACTGCAAAAACAGCTCACTGTTTCTGTGATGTCATAAAAACATATTTGCATATTTTCAGCCTACGCAATGCTATGCAATGCTGTTATGATGTCAAGCTTGTCACAGTAGCAGAACCCTTTTTTGGTGCTATCTAGAACCCTCTTCTTCATGTATAAAACCATCTACAGCACATTCTCCATCAGTCTGAAGAACCCTTTCATGATGCACAGAACTCTTTCATCACGCAGGGTTCTTTGAGCGTTTATGGTTCTAAATAGAGCCATTCCCTTCACTAAAGAACCATCTTTTTATAGTGTAGACATGTACACACTGTTTTAAGACATGCAAGTCTTAACGGTCAGGGTCCCTATAAATACAGTAGCACGTCACCCACACCATGAGCACTAATGCCCCCCTAAACCATCATGAATACTGGCTTTAGAACTGAGCACTGATAACAAGCTGAGGGGTCTTCAGCCCGGAGGACACAGTGTCCATGATTTCCTAAAGAATTTCAGATGTTGATCCGTGGGACCGCCGGACACTTTTCCACTTCCCCTCAGTCCATTTTAAATGAGCTCAGGCCCAGAGAAGGTGGCAGCGTTTCTGGGTCCTGTTTATATTTGGGTTCTTCTTTGTGTTTTAGAGTTTAACAGCGTTTGTGGATGCAGTGATGAACTGAGTTCACAGACAGTGGTTTTCAGAAGTGTTTCTAGTGTTTTTGTGTTTTTTTCAGCTTTACACAACTTTACCAGCCTTTTGTTCCCCAGTTCCAACTTTTTTGAAACGTGTTGTTGGCATCAAATTCAAAATGGGCAAATATAAAAAAAAAAACGATAAAATTTCTCCGTTTTAATATTTGATATTATTTTCAGTTAAACATAGGGTTTACAGAGTTGTGTAATAACTCAGCATTTTCACATTTTAAATCATTTTGGATCCCACAAGGAGTGTAAAACAAACACACACTTGTATTTCCCTGTGCTCCGGTATGGGTTTATGCAGATGCTGCTGCTGTCTCACCTTAACCTCAGGCCTCTAATGCAAAAGAATAGTCATCTTTTCTTTTTCATTTCTCTTCAACGTGGACCAGCCAAATGTCCCCACAGTTTCACAGTACCCATGTTGTCCATCATTATGGGGACACCTGGACCCCACAAAGAGCTAAATACACGGCGTTCAGCCTCTCTTCACAGCAGCCCAGTGCAGCCCAGTCCTGCTGCTGCTCGGAGGAGCTGCGTCCCTGCTGAGGGGGCGGCGCCCGGTGTGTTTCCACTAAAGTGGCAGAATTTGAGGTGAGGATTGGTGGGAAAGAGGCTGGGAGCAGATGCCTGGCTCACTGCGAGCGGGTGGGTGGGTGGGTGGGTGCGTGTTGGGTAATTGGATTTGTCAGACACGAGCCATGCAGCGCTGAAGGAGACAGAATGAAATGTTTGATTAAGCATGCCACTTTCACTCTCCCATAATGCTTATGGGCAGCGGAGACGGATCCGGTGGCGTTGGACAGGGCAACAGGGTCTGAGCTGTACAATGAGTGGCCAATTTATTAGAAACACCTACGTTATAGTAGCGACGGAGGATTTAGCAAAAATATCATATCATGATACTTCAGATCATTTTAATGACAGACGATGTGCATCAAAATACGCATCTCCTGAGATTTAATGAGCCAAAACAGAACCTGATGTGGTGGTGGTGTGTTAGTGTGTGTTGTGCTGGTCTGAGTGGATCAGACACAGCAGTGCTGGAGTTTTTAAACACTGTGTCCACTCACTGCCCACTCTGTTAGACACTCCTACCTGGTTGGTCCACCTTGTAGATGTAAAGTCAGAGACGACAGCTCATCTGCTGCTGCACAGTTTGTGTTGGTCATCCTCTAGTCCTTCATCAGTGGTCACAGGACGCTGCCCACAGGACGCTGCCCACAGGACGCTGTTGGCTGGATGTTTTTGGTTGGTGGACTATTCTCAGTCCAGCAGCAACACTGAGGGGTTTAAAAACTGTCTGATCCACTCAGACCAGCACAACACACACTAACACACCACCACCACGTCAGTGCAGACAGAGTGCAGCTATACAGTAAGTGGAGCTGATAAAGTGGGCAGTGAGTGCAGAAACGAGGAGGAGGTCAGAACGTTACGCCTGGCCGGTGTGGTATAAGATAATCTAGCTTATTTCTAAACACTCACTACACTGGCAGATAAGATTCAATATAGTGAGATAAATAAAAAACTTAAAACTGGTAAAAAAGATACATTTAAGATCATTTTACTTGAAAAGACACCTTTCTTCGCAGTGTGTGGGGAACATTGAGTGTGGAGTGAACAGCACATCATGAAAACCTGAGCGACGTTCACGCACTGCCCTTCTTACCCAACAGGACGGAAATTTCAGTTTTCCGTGGTATGGCCCTTTAATGTGTGACGCTGACTGTGTATATTTGGATAAGATAAATTTATGCAGCCTAATCATTTATCCTGCTCACACAGAGGGGGAAACTTTCACTGCCTCAAATAATTGATTAACATTTCTGCAGAAATGATTGTTAATATTTTAACACAGGGACCTTCAGTCTGTTTCAGCAGGAATTCATTATTAGCCTGAATATTCACATTCGGACAAATACTGACTAATTAATGGCGCCGCGCTTGTGGAATAATAATGAGGCGAAAATGAAGAGAGCGTCGCCGAGGCAGTAATGTGTGTGCGTGTGGTGCTGAGCGGCAGACGGTCCAGCAGGCCAGGTTGGGCACTGTCCCCAGCAATTACACCGCGCTGGCCTTCTAATGCTTTAATCTTAAAATTGCCCTTGATCCTGCGCCCTCTCGCAGAATTATGTTATGGACAGTGACTGCCAGCAAGGCTGGGTTAATGTGGCCCATCTGTTTGAATCTGCAGAAAGCAGGCTTTACTAATGCCCAGGGACACATAGACAATTGCCCACTGCCCTGCCTTAATTGCCTCCAATAAAGAGCTCGTTGCTGCACCTTGATGGAGGAACCACATGTGGCGGCAGAAGCTCACTGCTGCTGCTCCACTTCCCAACATCACCCTCCGCTGTCACACTTAAAGGGCCCATATCCTGGAATAATTGATTTTTTGAAGTAAAACAGGTGCCGGGGCAGATTTTGTGACACCACGTTCTGCGTCTTTACATATTAACATCACACTCAGACTCTAAAAGAAGTTCTGGCTCGATGTTTCGGCCTCAAACGATCTCAAAATCAACATGAAGATGTGATGACAACAGTAGATAATTCACTCACATCCTCAGACTGAGTTCAGACTGAGTTCAGACTGAGTTCAGACTGAGTTCAGACTGAGCTCTATTATAATTGTTTTTTGACTCACGTTGCATGCAATTGCATATTGCCACCAAAGAGGGCTCCAACTCCCCAAATCCTACATAGTGTCGCTTTAAAGTTTTATAATATTTTAGAACCCTTTTTGCCAACGGTGTAGACCTCCGCGTTTAACCCATCCGTGCAGTGAAGCACCCACACACATGTGCACTAGTGAACACACACACTAGAGGGCAGTGAGCACACTTGCACGGAGTGGTGGGCAGCCCTATCCACGGTACCCCGGGGAGCAATTGGGGGTTAGGTGTCTTGCTCAAGGGCACTTCAGTCATGGAACGTCAGCCGAGGGCTGGTTCCCTGACCTCCAGTCCACGTACCAGTCCATCATTGGAAATCATGCCTGTTACGAATTTCTTGTTTCTATGACATCATATATACAAAATTCGCTCATTTACATATATCAGTCTATTGAGCCTACAGTTAAGCCCCGCCCCTTCACACATCAGGATTGATTGTGTTTTGAACAAGGCACAGGTAGAACACAACTCATTTGCATGTTGTACAGTTACAAAACCAGACTGTTTCCTTCTGAGGGGTAAAGAGAGGCTGATTGGGTTTATTAATCCCTACATTTTGATTCTCAAGACATGTTTGGCGTCTCCAGGAGCTACAAGCATAATCCAGCTAAGACAAGCTGTCCTTTCACTTTCGTTCATTTTGGCCTTTTGATTGATTTCAGTCCAAAAATAAAGCCACACCTGAGCCGTCTTAGGTCATCATATAGCCATGTCCTCGTCTACAGAACGTGGACTGTCTGTCATTTGATTCACTGGCCAGTCAATCACTTTATTATATAAGATTAGATTAGATTCAACTTTGTCATTGCGCAAAGTAAAGTACAGAGCCAATTAAATGAAGGTAGCATCTAACCAGAAGTGCAAAATACAGTATTATTTACATATAAAGTGCAGAAGGACTGTATGCAAGTTTTAATACAATATACATATATATATATAGAATGAGTGGAGAGCGTACAATGAGGTAGTATGTCCTATCAGGTAGTATGTCCTAGGAGTGTCTAATAGAGTGGACAGTGAGTGGACATCTCCTGCTGAGAATGACCCACCACCCAAACAGTACCTGCTCTGTGAGGGTCCATGGGGGTCCTGACCACTGAAGAACAGGGTAACAGAGTATCAGAGAAACAGATGGACTACAGTCTGTAACTGTAGAACTACAGAGTGCAGCTATACAGTAAGTGGAGCTGATAAAGTGGACAGTGAGGGTAGAAATGAGGAGGTGGTCAGAACGTTATGCCTGATCTGTGGATGTGCTCACTGCTGCCCACTGAACTGACCTCACCAAAATACCCAACGCAAACCAGCAGAGGTAGTTTAGA